>NC_136493.1:84448859-85053859 GCF_053919585.1 Euprymna scolopes
GGGGTACTAGGAATTTTCTTATACTAACTCCAAACAGTTTAAAATAGTAGTGGTATTTGCTGATATGCTATTTTTAAATCTATTTTTGTAAGAACGTTCATAACTGTCAGTTCATGTAATGCAACTTCAACATTAGGTATTGGATGTGAATTGAGAAAAGTTTATGATTTATTGCTATTTTTAAATCTTAACATATACATCTATTTCCATCTGATTTTCTCAAAAATACAATAGGTGATGACTACTTGCTACACACAGGGGGAACATATTCAAGAAAGTCCTATTAGCTTTTGCAATTTTGCTCCTACAAATGCACTGATAATTTTCTTTGAATTTTAAACTCACTTCATAGTTTTTTAACTTTTTAATTTGTTCCTATTTTTATCTCATTTAATTAATTTGGTAGAATTTATGTCAATTATATCATTTCCAAGAAGCCTATATTGCACATAACTTAAACTAATCCTAATTGACTTAATTCCTCTCCGATCGTTTGTTCTTCTTGTCTAAGTTTTTCAAACTCACAATATTTATTCACATTTTTTAAACAGGATAGATATTTTATGATTGGTTCATCACTTTCTTCTTTCATCAACATGAACTTTGTTTTTTCTATTACGACCAACATTTTCTTAAGTCTCATATTTTTTCTTACGATTTGACTTATTTTTTAACAAAGTCAGGTCTTCCAGATTTATGGGATATGCCATAATGGATATTTTTATTATTGCTTCACATCCAGCTGTAGTCAAAAATAAATCTGTTATTTCATTTTCTCGTTTAGTTTCCTTGTAGTCTTTTAACATTTTAGTTCCTTCACTGGCAACAAAACATTGTAGCAATGTATCGATAATATTGGAATCCTCGAGAGACTATTGCAATTCTATCAGCGATGCCATTGTTATGAAGTGAAAGTTGGCCTTGTTCATAGATAGTCAAGCTTTTTCCTATATTTCTTAGAGAGAGAATCATATAGGCTCTCTCCTATGCTTATGCTAATTAGTCAAACAGAATTGTCAGTATCACTACAATCACTATATCACTATGTTTTGGTGGCTTTTTGTCCACCCACATGCCCAGTTTGTTACTTCCAACAGTATATCCTTCAGCTTGTTAGATAATTCCTGTTGTAAATATAGTATTCAAATGATCCACTATGTGATCTCTAAACCTACATTTTACAAGTTGCTCAAACCACATGTAGTGTAAATAAACACCAAGGCTGTCAATATTTTATTACTAATCATCTTCAGCAATATGATTCGCTCACTTACATAATTAACTTCAATAATAGTATCTATCCACCTTTCTGCAATAAAAATACCAACATTACCTGGTCCCTTTACATTTCAACCAAGTTTTCTGGATAAAACATGTAGTTAAGTAGAAAAAAAAGAAATTTAAAAAAAATATATAAGACACAGCTGTTCCTTCCAAAAGGTCGAGCTCTTAAATGTCCAAAAATAATTCACTGTCACAAAAAGAATTCGCCGTCACTTCTTCCAACCGTCATTTCACTCTCTGCGCTCTTCACCCCTGCTTAAAAAAAAAAAGTACCGTTTATATGCTGCTCATTTCTCCACTTATGCAAATTGACTATCAACCAGAGCCATCTAGTTTTCCATTTCTCCAAACAGCCAATTAGCAAAGGGGGACAACTCAAACCACACAGAGCCATCTAGTTTTCCATTTCTCCAAACAGCCAATTTGCAAAGGGGGACAACTCAAACCCCACACTCCCTTGATCTACACGATCATCACATGTCAACCCATCACGTAGGCGCTCGACCAACATGGCGGCCGTCTCTCTCACTGCGATTTCCGTGGAGCCTCTTCGTGAACGTCGCTACTTGGCTCAATGTCGCTGTCTTCCTCTGATAACACCACCACCGGCCGCACATCAAGGATGTGTCGAGGGATGCCGTCGATAGATACATTGTTCGGAGACTGGACACTTGCCACAATGCCCCTCCCCCAGCGTGTGGTACAGCGAGCATCAGGCGGTTTGATCCTCACTTCCTCTCCCACTCGCACAGTCGCTCGCTTCTCGCCTTCCTCCGCAGGTACATGTGCAGTTCGGGGATGCTGCCACTCGTACTTGAAGACTGCCCTCCTGTAGCTTCGGACTGGATCCAAGAGAACACAGTGGCTGAGTCGGTCCTCACCTCACTATTCTGTAGCCCCCATTTCAAGGCTAAGTTGATGCCCTTCATAACCGCATCCAGTTCCGCCACATTTATGTGAGCCACGTCGTCCTTCTTTCGCAACCAAGCAGCATCTTCTGCAGTAACACCACCTATCTCCAAGGTGACCCCCACTGCTATACAGCTTGACACACACAACACAACACCTTCTGCACTGTTGGGTACATGCCAAACGCCTCTCACTGGATACTCCCTGTTCACCTCTTCAATAATCTTTCTAATAATGTCCACAGTCTCTTTATCAACTCCATCCTCCCACTTCGCTCCACTAGCTAGCCTTTTGATATAACTACATGCAGTCCATAGCCATCCTGCAATAGGGTAATGGCCAACCAGTCTTCCGCATATTGAGAAGAGTTCTCCCCTGCTCAATTTTTCCGACACCTCCGGGATCTCATTTCCCCTCCAGAACACTAACCATCCTATCTGGTCCTTTCTTAGTTGGAGCCCTAACACAGCTCCTCCCTACAACGATTCCGGGCGTTTTGCAATTAGCCCAAAGCTGTTGAGGTCTTTTACTACGTCCTCTGCAGTTGTTACCGTCTCGTCCACCAAAATATCATCAATGTAGGAACTGGTGCCCCTTCTGACTGCGTCCACCTTGCTTAGCACCATTTTGAGGATCGCTGCCATGATTTTTGGTGCAGAATTCAGGCCAAAACCCAACCTAATCAGGTAGTACGTTCGGCCCTTGTATCTGACCAGCTGGTATTTTCAGAATTCCTGTGAAATGTGGATCTGTAGGTATGCAGATTTTAAATCCACAATCGTCACAGCCTTCTGAATCTGCCTGCACTCTCGCATGGTCTCTCCGCACACGTCCATCACATCGCCTCCCGTGTGACACGCAACGTGTACGTTCAGCTCCCTGAAGTCCTGTACTGGCCGAACTTTTTGTTTTGTGGGCTGAACAACCGCCATTAACGGCATCACACCTTCCACCTTCTCCGTCCATGGTCTTAAAATTCCCTCCGAGATCCATCGGTCCACATCCTTCTCAAATTCAACTCTTGTGCCTCCTCGTAACGTATGCTCGTAGCATTCCACTCTGTTGTTCAGTATGGGAGGTTCTCCCTTCCATGCCCACTGGACTGTCCATTTCTCACCATCAAAGTGTGCAGAGAAATCTTAGTCCTCTATCGTGCAACTTTTGTCTAACCCGGCCGTTCCTGTGACACATTTTTCGAATTGCACACCTGAAGCCCCTTGGTGTCGTCCAAATCTCACAGAGTTCCTATATACTGTAATGCTCCCTAGTCGAGCAATTGCGTACATCCCTAGCACCACATCGAAACCCGTGATAATTTTGTTAATAACAATCGCCTGGATTTTTAGTGACATCCCACGTACCATCAACCGAACGATACTTGTGCCATTGCACTTCACCTCTCTGCCGTCAACTGCCGTAATGCTGCTGGTTCCATTGCATGTGTCAACCATGTCTTTGGTGACAATTGTTGAAGTACAGCCCATGTCGACAAGGGCTTTTGCACTTCGTCCATTTAGGGTCACCTCTACTTGTGGTGATATACCCTGAAGCGCCTTCATCGAATAAGTGGGGTAGCCACCAGCGCAGTGGCTTTCCCCTGTTCGTTTCCCTGGGAACAGAATCTGCTGATGTGGCCGAATTCCCCACAGCAGTAACACATGACTTCTGGCTTTGACTACCTGCACTGCCTCGCCATATGGAGGCCTTGGCATCGGTAGCATCTGCCAGAGAACCTGGGTGTCTGCCACAGTCCTCTCTGCATTTCGTCCTTCACAATTTCCTGCTGCAGTTTGCTTCGTTGAGCGACAGCTACGATTCCCTGCTCACTCTCTTTTTTCCTGGCCAGCACCCTAGCCTGTGTAATCAACTCCGCCACCTCCATAGTATTTACACCGAGCAGTTGCTGCAGAGCTATAGAAATATAGTCCGGGAAGCCATGGATAAAGGCCAGTACTGGACTTCAGGGAGCTGAACGTACACGTTGCGTGTCACACAGGAGGCGATGTGATTGACGTGTGCGGAGAGACCATGCGAGAGTGGAGGAGATTTAGAAGGCTGCGACGATTGTGGATTTAAAATCTGCATACCTAAAGATCCACATTTCACAGGAATTCTGGAAATACCAGTTGGTCAGATACAAGGGCCGAACGTACTACCTGACTAGGTTGGGTTTTGGCCTGAATTCTGCACCAAAAATCATGGCAGCGATCCTTAAAATGGTGCTAAGCAAGGAGGACGCAGTCAGAAGAGACACCAGTTCCTACATTGATGATATTTTGGTGGATGAGACGGTAACAACTGCGGTGGACATAGTAAAAGACCTCAACAGCTTTGGGCTAATTGCAAAACGCCCGGAATCGTTGTAGGGAGGAGCTGTGTTAGGGCTCCAACTAAGAAAGGACCAGATAGGACGGTTAGTGTTCCGGAGGGGAAATGAGATCCTGGAGGTGTCGGAAAAATTGAGCAGGGGAGAACTCTTCTCAATATGCGGAAGACTGGTGGGCCATTACCCTATTGCAGGATGGCTATGGACTGCATGTAGTTATATCAAAAGGCTAGCTAGTGGAGCGAAGTGGGAGGATGGAGTTGATAAAGAGACTGTGGACATTATGAGAGAGATTATTGAAGAGGTGAAGAGGGGGGATCCAGTGAGAGGTGTTTGGCATGTACCCAACAGTGCAGAAAGTGTTATGTGGTGTGATGCAAGCCGTATAGCAGTGGCGGTCACCTTGGAGATAGGTGGTGTTACTGCAGAAGATGCTGCTTGGTTGCGGAAGAAGGACGACGTGGCTCACATAAATGTGGCGGAACTGGATGCGGTTATGAAGGGCATCAACTTAGCCTTGAAATGGGGGCTACAGAATAGTTAGGTGAGGATCGACTCAGCCACTGTGTTCTCTTGGATCCAGTCTGGAGCTACAGGAGAAAGGAGGGTGAAGACGAAAGGCGCTGCCGAAATAGCTTGTAGTGAAGTAGAAAAAAAAGAAATTTAAAAAAAATATATAAGACACAGCTGTTCCTTCCAAAAGGTCGAGCCCTTCAACGTCCACAAATAATTCACTGTCACAAAAAGAATTCGCCGTCACTTCTTCCAACTGTCGTTTCACTCTCTGCGCTCTTCACCCCTGCTTACAAAAAAAGTACCGTTTATATGCTGCCCATTTCTCCACTTATGCAAATTGACTATTAACCAGAGCCATCTAGTTTTCCATTTCTCCAAACAGCCAATTAGCAAAGGGGGACAACTCAAACCACACAGAGCCATCTAGTTTTCCATTTCTCCAAACAGCCAATTTGCAAAGGGGGACAACTCAGACCACAAAACCCAAATCAATACATCTTCTTTCAAGCAAATCAACAATTAAACCAGCTATTCATTGCTACCTTCCAATATTTACATAGTCTGAAATGTATTCTTTTTTTATGACATTTCCTTATTTGAGGTAAGATTTTTTTAGTCCAGATATTCTTGTTGACATCAACCCAGTGATGTCATAAGAACCAATTTTTATAACAAAATATCATAGCAAGACTTAAAGTGCTACAACTGCATTTGGGATTTCTTAAAAATTAGTTTTCTCAATAAATAAATAAATAAATAAAAAAGGAATTATACACTGGTTCTCTGCACAGCTACACATCCAACATTATGTACAATGTACAAGGGGGAATTTCACTTATCTTAGTTGAGACAGTGATACAAAGCACTCTACTTACACCGACTCCAATTTTAAGTATACTTTCAGAATTAGTATCCAAAAACTAATATTCAGTAACATGAACCAGTGATCAAGTCTTTTGTTTCCTTGGTATGAGTCACCCTCATCAACTACCTTCTAGCAATAAAAAGTTACAAAGCGATGGGTGTCTGATTGAATAAAGATAAAGGTTGTTTTTCTTTAGTACTAAGGCTTGTCATTACTTGTCATGACTTAGTAGGATCAAGTCTCTCTGACCTTCTATCTAGCCCAAGTAAGGGCCTAAGTGTGGTGTTGCAATTCATGCAATTATTTAGGCAACTGGAGTAAAGATTGCCCAGCTACATCATGAGTTGCTATCTACAGTCAGCAGACTTTGAAAGTATTTTTAAAGTATTTAAAAAATGTTAAACTTTGAACAAAAATCACAAATCTATAAACTATTTGTAAAAGTATTACTCACCACGTGGACCACACAGATGAACACTAACTTCGGTTTCAACACGCCTTTCTGGATTTTCTTTTTCAATTGTAATTTCAAGCTCAAATAATGTATCAATTTGTGGAAGATATACTGTAGTAGTAGGATCAACATTCTGTAATGAAAAATAGAAAATTGAACATTTTATCAAAAAATACTTCAATAGTTCAGTTACAATTAATTAGTGTTGCATTTGCTTTATGATTTTCCTTTCCGACAACAAAATTTCTGTTTTTGAATTTTTGAAATAAACAATTGGTTATTCATATTATTTGGATTCATCAGACTACTGTTTTCATCTTCAGTGTCATTTTACAACGTTTTCATTCATACTCTGGCCCCATCAGGAAGATGTTCAAACATTACTAGACCACGTGAACTCTCTCCACATAACTATACAGTTCATGATGGAAAAACAACATAACAACAAACTATTCTTTCCAGATGTACTGATTATCCACATTGGTCAGGGTTTATGTTATCTATATACCGAAAGTCAACATTCACTGGACAGTACCTAAACTTCAATCTCACTATCCATATAATGTAAAGAAAGGAATAATCCATTGTTTAAAACACAGAGAAAAAGCAATATGTAATAACAGCAATGCATATCAAGAGGAGATGGACAGTTTAAGAGAAACACTCTGCTGAATCAACTATCCAGAGAGCATGAAAGCAGCTCCAAGAAATCTGGACCAGACACAAAAGGACATCACTCAAAAACTCACCACAGTTTGTATACCACACATGAAGGGCTTGTCTGAAAAAAAAAAATTCAATGAATCCATATCAAATCAGGACAGTATTTGAGAACGATTTAACTCTCCGGAAATAGCTTGTGAGAGTCAAGCCCCCTACAGAAAAAATTATGACTAACAACTGTGTATATGAAATCCCATGTAGATGTGGAAAACTATACAAAGGTGAGACGTGTCGACCACTAAAAGTATGGTTAGAAGAACGTCGAAAAGCCGTAACATATGGAGAGATTTAAAAATCGAGTATAGCTGACCATATTTGGAGGGAAAAAGGAAACCATTATAATTTACTACTATGGGACGAAGTAAAAATTATTGACGGAGAGGAACGATGAAGAGTAACGCAACTAAAAGAAGCTGCACATATGCTTGGAGACGATCAATTTCTAAGTATTCTATATGGAAATAAACATTACAAAAAACAGCTTCTACAGAGAAAATATCAAACCCAAAACTTCTGTTTTTACATATATTGCTATCAGAAATGTTTATATTCTATACAAACTGCAACTTCTTAACAGAAAATTAAATATATATATATATATAGATATTCGGTAAACTTACAATATATTTACATTCCTTATTATTTTTTAAATATATTTCTGACCCGCTTCTTTGTTTACATCTACATGTGTGCGTGTGTCCGTGTGTTCCCGCCAGCATGCGTTACCAAAGAAAAACGCTTTTGCTTTGCAAACATATTTATTAGATGTTAATAAACATTATGAACTGCAAGTTTTTTTAGATAATTTAATATCTATCTAATCAGTATTATACATGCAAATAAACATTACAAAAATTTAAATGATATACAAAATGCAACTTCTCCTTAGAAAATTAAATATATATATAGATGTTCGGTAAACTTACAATATATTTACATTTTTTTAATTTTTTTTTTATTTCTCACCTGTTACTTTGTTTTACACGTGTTCCTGTGTGCATGTGTTTCCATCAGCGTGCATTATAGCGTGAAGTAAATAAAGGGTTCCATTCGAAATTCCATCCAAATTCTCGAGTTCGACAGAAACATTCCCAAGTTCGAGATTATACCGATCGAAACGTTGTAAAAATGATACTCCAGACGAAAACAGTAGTCTGATGAATCCAAATAATACGAAAACAATTTCTAACAGAAATCACAATGTAAATGTAATATGTAGTAAATAATATTTTTGATGAAAGCAATTACTAAAACTCAATTCAATACAAAAAATTTCTTCTATAAAATTGAATTGTCAAAAAGGAAATTTGACTTACCGTAAAAGGCTCTACTTCACCAGCTGCATATGTTGCAATAACACTAAAACTTTGGATATTCTTTGTATTTAGAAGGCTAATCTTAACTGGAAGTCTTGGTTCATTGAAAGTGATCACAAGTCTTAGAATATTATCATTTACGTCAAACTTATAGGGTCCAGCACCAGGAACTAATTTTTGAATGGGATCATTTGTGCTTGATGAAATAATTTCCACATCATCATCACTGAGATTTTCCTGTGTGATTTCTTCAGCATGAATACAGATTTCTAAAATAAAGCATTAAAAAATAACTTATAGAAAGATAAATATAAATTTATGTTGAATTTTTATGAAAATACATTGATAACTGTCAGGTTAGCTTAATGAACCAATAACTTTTCTAATCACAATATATGAGGCAACATTCAATGACAATTATACAGTAAGTAATGCGCATGTATCATCACATAGTTCAATACATTTATAATTATATAAATAAGTTATATAATAAAAATTGCAACTACAAAATATTTTCTCCTTTATTGGCTACAGTTTTAAAGATTTTATATCCTTGTTCTTGTTAAGTAATATACTACAATGATGATTTAATGATAATTATAAAGTAAGTTATGCACGTGTATCATCACATATTTCAATATACTTTTAATTATATAAATAAATTATATAATAAAGATTTGCAGATACAAAATATTTCGTATATCGCATATAAACTACAGTTTAAAAGATTTTATAAGTTTATCCTTACAAATAAATATACTACAAAGATGATTTAAAGAAAATAAAAAGTCATGATAATACAATAATATAATCAGAAATACTCTACCATGTGTTGTAGTCATTCTTATAGGCCTTTTAGTAGGAAAAGTTGTTGTTGAGGTAACTGTGAATATAACCACAAAATGTCAACAATCATTAAAATTAAGATTTTTTTTTACAAACAAAATCTCATTAATTCTAACTAATCAAATGTTACACAAACAGAATTAGAATTGAGTTAAAATAACAAGTTATGCTGGTTCAAATAATATACCAAACAAACGTTCATTAGTATTTAGAATTGCTTTTGCTATCTTGTTCATATATTCATGCACAGAACCAGGTGCACTATTTTTCTTTTACCTTCCTTAAATATTTGCAACGTTTTGCTTCTATACTTCTCAAAGCTAATGAGGTTTTCTTTTGTTGGATATTTTGCAATTTTCTTAGAATTGGGTAGCATTTTTTACAGCTTTTCTACATCAATCATCAAACGATGGTTTACTGCGTTTTACAGAAGGTTATGTTTTGAGCATGTTTTCCTTTGCTGCTGATAATAATGTATTACTAACGTGTGTGGTACGATCTTTATTTTGGTTGTTTGATTATGGAATCAATTTGTAATGTTCATAACTTCTTAAATTTTTCCTAATTGGCTTTTTTGAAATCCCAATATGATATTTTTACGTCAGTTTGAGATGTAAAGACGTTATTCTAAGAAAATCGGGAAATGGTTGTTTTGGACTTTCCAGTTATAATTTAGGAATAGCTTAAAACGACATATTGTACAATATGTGACTGTTGCTGAATATGTTTACGTTGTTATTTTTGCAGAATATGTGTATAGACTCTATTATTTTTACTTTTTTCTCCGGTTTTCTTGCTTCCTCATATTTCATTATGGTTGTTAAAGTTCCCCATTATAATGAAATATTTGGACAGTTGTTTAATTAATTCACTTAGTTCTGATTCTTCGAGTTCTTTATTGCTGATATATATGTATTGGGCACACTTTTATACTTTTATGAAAAGATGCTGATATAGCGACTTCTTGCATATTTGTATTTCATTGTGTGAGATATTTTTAATGATTACTTATTATCTACATCTTTGAGTTTAATTTCTTGAAGGCAAACAATTGCTGGATAGTGGTTTATAATGTTCACAATAGTTGGCCCATATTTTTCTGATATTCCAATTATTTATGGGTTTTCATTTTAATTGTATTCTGTGAAACTTATATTCGCCTTTCTCGGTTTTCTTGCTTCCCTATTTTTATTATGGTTGTTCAAATCACTTATTATGATGAAGTATCTTGGCAGTTGTTCAATTGACTGCCTTGTTTTAATTCTTTCAATTGTCATTTGCTAGTATCTATAATAAGCACAATGTGATAGTTTTATGAAAAATGCCAATATGGTGACTTTTTGCATATTTGTATTTAATTTAATTAATTGATTTAATGGGATATTAATTTTATAATTTTATTACCCACATTTTTCAGTTGAGTTTCTTGAAGACAAACAATTACTGGACAGTAATTTTTTTGTATGGTGGTCTTAGAGGTTTTTTCTGTGGTTATTTTCATCTTGGGATGTGTGTTTTTCTTGCTATGTTTATTTTTTTTGTTTTAGAAATTGTGTTTCTATCTAGTTATTTTTGTTTGATCTCTTCTCTATATTTATAAAATGGAGACGATTTTTTCCTCCCTAGAAAAAAAAAAAATCTAGCAATAGAAACACAGCCGACAGATACAAATTCAATAGTCACACTAACTGCAAATATCTGCTGCATGTTTTCTGGATATTACCCATCGATTTTATTCAATATTGTAGATTCCTATAATATTTCTGAGTACATTCACTCTCCCCAACAAATCATATTCACAGGTAGTAGCAGGATACTTTTTCAGTCATTATTTTCTACTCTTACTCTCCTTGATGAGACCGGGAACTTTGATACATTTTTCAAAACTATTTCATATATGGTAGACATTACATATTTTCTTAATATCTGTGCTATATCCATGTGTTTATCAGTCAACAAATAAGTACTTATGCAGAATACGGACATTGCTAAAATAATAATGTTATTATTTATAAACCCATTGTTAATATAGGAGATCAGAGCTCTTTGTAAATAGTATGTACTTTCAACTAACATTTTAATAAACAAACAATATTGTATGAAGTTAAATTTAACTTGAACATCATATCTAAAACAATAGCATGGTTCGTATTCTGCATAAGTACAAAAATCGCCTCAAAACAGCGGTAATCAACTAAAAATAGTAGTGCTTGTCAATGCCCACCCCTGTCATGAGTCAGAGTAACCATCTTAAAAGAGAACTGATCAACAGTTACTGTCATAACCGCAAGTGGAGGACAGTGGCCACTACTGGATGAAAATGCCCAATAATTGAAGACAGGCAATTTCATTTCAGAGCAGTCTAATGGGGACTGACACCAATTATGACTGGTAGTGACCGATAGTTGCAGAGAAAACTAGTGCCCGCTAGTAAATGCAAGAAACAGTCTCAAAACGCTCCTAAACACCAGTGACGACCAGTACTCACAATTGAAGACAGAGAATTTCATTTTAGAGCAGTCCAATGGAGTCCAATACTAGTGATGGCTGCCAGTAAATACCAGGAATCAACAGTGATAGTTGTAAAGGTAGCCAGTGTCCAACAATAAACACAATCGCCTCAAAATACATTAGCACTAGTGATCATCAGTGCCTACCATAGGTATCCAGTGACAGCTAATGGATGCCAGTGACCAACAATGCCCAACAGTTGAAGATAGACGATTTCAATTCAGAGCAATCCAATGGAAGTCGACGCTAATCATTGTCACCAGTGACTGACAGTTGCAAAAACAGCTAGTAAATGCCAATACCCAAAAGTAACCGCCCCAAATTAGCACTGATCGCCAGTAACCACCAGTGTTGACAATGACAGCCAGTAAATTTCACTAGTTGCTACTGCCAGGCAATGCCCAACAGTGGAAGGTAGATGATTTTTTTTTGGTTACAGATGCCAGTGCCCACTTTCTAGGGCCAACAGTGGCCCTCACTAACAACAATAGTTTTATTTGTTTTGTGAGGGAGGTTCTTTATTGAATCTCTTCTGGCTTTGTGCCATACTTCAACCAGGCAATGCTAGTACATGGGTTCTGTTCATTATTTATATGAGATAGATTAAAGCAATTGGGATGATGTTGGCTGTATTTTTGTTAGAAGTGTATCTGTTTCTGGTTTTATTTCTGTAGTTAACTGTATGAGTAGTATTTTTTTAATTGTTTATTGAGGAAATTAGTCTTCATGTTTATAAAGTGTGTCAATCGCTTTATTGCAGATTAGTAAAATATCAATATTTCACTAAATATATGTCACAAAAAATAAAATTGTATAATAAAATGACTGCTTTAAGGTTAGTTATTTCCCAAAATTTTATTCAAATTCATGTGATATTCACAAAGTTATGACATTTTTGTCTTTATCAAGGAATTTCCACTGTCCATCGCTTTATTGCAAATCTCTATAAATGTTGTATTAGGGCAAAAATACAATGTCTAATCATGAAAACGTTACTTTTTATTATATTTTTCTGTTAAAGAATAATAAACTAAAGCACATTCTAGGTGCTAAGCCTCAAATAAATTAATTATTTTTCACCATATCCAACAATTTTTTGAAATAACTTTAAATAACCTTTTGTCCACCAAAGAAGTCAATACTAGACATTTAAAAATTTTCACACTGACGTCTGATAGTTTAAATTCGTTACAGTGTTTATCAACCATGGCCGCATATGTTGCAAAGTCATCTTTGTCGTTTTTAACCAAATTCAAACATTTCCATAGTTTATAGAACATTTTAGACTTTTGGGCTAAAAAGTTCAGTAAGAAGCTCCACGATATCGGCAAAAGATAGCTCCGAAGTTTAACGTGGCAAAATAAAAACCACAAATTTATGTTCAACGGTCTCCAATTTGCATAATTGCAAACAAACTTTTTTCTGGTCGGACCGGTCTATAGACTAAAAAAAGTCCTCATTTCTTCGGTAGTAAGCTGAAAATGACTTAACTTCTTCTGGTATATAGCAGTTGTCAATCGCATTCCATATAGAGGCTTGTGAAAATAAGGTATTATTCTCAGTGAACACATTATATGTTACGACTTGAGCAAGTAACTCCTCCAGATGCTGTTTCCACTCAAATAACTGTTTTTTTGTAGTTGTTTTCGCTTTTCGTCTGTATGTTGTTAATGTTTGAATAATTGTTGTTGTTGAATTTGTAATTATTCCCAAACATACAAAAAACGAACACGGCAGCCCTAATTCACTACGGCAGTGCAATTGACACATATTGTTATGCATCATCTATTCCATTTAAACTTACCCATCTTGCTATAAATTATTTAATCACTTTAAAATTACACATGCCATTTCCCATTTCTTACATTAAAATTATTTACATATTGTTAGATTTAAAACAATTACATCATAGCTTTTTATACATCACACCCGGTTTTAGAATCCTATATATACCTCAATTAGATTTAAACCAACTAGAAAACATTAAAAAATAATTAGCAACACATACAATATACTCCACATTTTCTTGTATTTTTCGTTTCCTTATATAATTTTTGATACCTCTGGTGGGGAAGGGGGGGGTGATATTCATTATTTATAAATTACATGTTTTTCTTTTTTTTTCATTTATAAAACTTTCGATATCTGATTATTTCAGTTATATTTATTTATTTTGTTTTTTAGGGGGCTTTGTATTTATTTTGTTTTTGCAGATAGAAACGAAAAACCTTCATTTGTTTTGGGTGTGTTTTTGGGGGGTTATTTAAAATATTCTTCGATTTAAACAATTACGTTGCAGATTTCTTTACATCATATCAGGTTTCACTATCCTATATTTATCTCGATTACATTCTAACCAACGAAGCCACATTTCTTGTCTTTTTACTTTCTATTTTTTTGTGGAGGGAGGGGTCATTTGTTTAAAAATCATTTTCTTTCTTTAAAGATTGTAATGCAGGGTATGGGGCAGCATAACCAGCTGCCAACATTCCCCTGCTTTTTACTAAAGTCAACCGAGAGCTCTTTTTAGTATCCTCGTTGTTCCCTTAAGTGTAATTGTCTGGATTTCTTTTGCACTTTGTTCACCAGGAATATTAGTTAGGTAGGACTTCAGGTTCTTCTTCATAAGCCCTGTAGCACCTATAATAACTGGTATGTGGAATGGTTGATATCTCCCTATGCTAACGTGTCTCGCCCCCCATTTTTATAAACACAGCGAATTCAACAAGGGCTTGCGTTCTTTCTTGATTTTGTTTTAATAGTAAAAAAAAAAATATGACGTTATTTCAATTTCGTCACTGTGGACCAGTGGATAAAGGAGCAGAGTCAAAGTATAGGGGTTTCAGGTTTGCGCCAATATAACATAGTCTTTTTTCTTCTTTTTTTTTGATGGAGAATGTTTTAACATTGAAAAAGAGTTATGTACTCATTCTACATTCTGATAAGTGAAATTATTGTAGTAATTGATAAAAACAATATTCAAGAATAAATACACTTAAGAAGTTTTATTTCATTTCATTAGGATCGGATTACATATTTTACTTCTTAAATAAAATTTTTGCTTCTTAATAAAACTTTGAGACCAACTATTTTTAAGCATGGAGGAGGGTAATTAACCAGTCAACATTACCACATCTTCAACAACTAAATGGATGTTTTTTGTTTTTTTCCCCTCTCTTCACCCGGCATGCTTACTGCGTCAATTTTTTTTTGCTTCCCTCCCCTTGCTGCTATTTATTTATTTTTTTTTTTTACGGCTGGGAGTTGATCGATATTCTCTCCAACCGTCTTTGACATTCTTACCATGAGGAGTTGGGAATGTCTATTCTGAATGTCGTTTGTAACATTGAGGAGGTTAGGGGTTGGGCAGCAACAACAGCAACCGTACTTTAACTTTCTTCGAAAGGGGAGCACGCTTCTATCGAGCAACACCAGTTAGCGGGTACTGCTGATAATTTTTAACCAATCAAATGTTACTCAACTTCACCCAACAATTATTTTATTTTTGACAATCAATCATGCTAAGTTTTTTTTTCAGCCAAGTGCGTGTTCATGTCAAGTGCACCTATTTCTGTTAAATGATCTTCCAGTACATCTGACTTTGATATTTAACATTTCCAATCAGCAAGTATTTTATGTTTGAGAAACACCAAACTTGTTTTACTGACCTGATGCATGTCTATACTAATTGCTCCTAGTTCTGTTAGGTAACCTTTTTTAACATTACTCATTATTCTATTTTCCAAAATGTTTATACATGAACATTTTCATTGTATCTCTCTCTTTACCACCCCCAACAGATTGCAATAAAATAATTAAAGAATATCAGCTAACGTGTGCTCTGTAATAATCTATTATATAAAAGTGAAAATGTGTGTGTGTTTCTGTGTGTGCGCGCTTTTATTGTATGTCCGGCAAAAGTTTTTTTCGAGTGAGGAGTGCTCGGGAGGGTTACTGTTTCTTAGAACTTTTTATATACTCCCTAGATTATAATATCTATGATTTACGAAAGGAGGTCATGTCTATCTCTTATTTGAGCGACTTTGACATGCTATTTTTGTGCTATTTTTGACTCTCCATGTATTTGTTTGGCTTTTCCGTATATATAAGCGAAACTGAATCCATAGCAAAGGAAGCTTTCTGGCATGTGTGCCAGGGACGTCCATAAAGCAATGAGCTTTGATTAATGCGGGCAAAACCCGTCATATCAGACAATCGATATTCATTTGGTGACTCCCCCTTTTATAGGGAGCTGGCTTTACAACAAGATGTTGGGTAAACAAACAAATATGCAAAAAACTGGCTTGCAGCCAAACTTAAGTGCGGCATTACATTTCTCTATGGCGTGATGTTTTACCTTATTAAATTTATGCACCTGCCACTTAACTTTTCACTCATTAAATTTCAACCATTCTCACTTCGGCTACCCTCGTAGCATCGTGGTAAGTTATCAGGCTACCACTTTCGGTTCCACCATCGCTTTAAGGCTTCAGGTTCGAGCCTACATGTTTGCCAAAACTCCCCCCCCCCCCACAACCACTAGCAAACACTCGGGCAATGCTGGGACCTGCCCCGCTAGTCTATATATATAAAAGACAAAATGTCGGCGTGTGTTTTTATATGTCCAGTAAAAGCTTCTCTTACAAGGTTTTATGGGGGGCAGGGGAGGGTTACTATTCTTTAAAACTGTTTATATACTCCCTAGATTATAAATCTACAATTTGTGAAGGGACGTCGTATCTAGATTTATTTTGATCGACTTTTATAAAATTCACATTATTCCATCCTCTTGCGTGTTTGTTTGGGCTTTTCGTATAAAATTGAAACTAATCAAAAGCGAAAGCTGACTTTTCATGCCGGGATGCCCAGAAAGCAATTAGCGTTGATCAGTATTGAGAAAACCCATCATATCAGACAATTGCTATTCATTTGGACACTACTTTTTTGTGGGGAGCTGGTTTCCCAACATCGTGGGGAAATGAAACGGCAGAAAGCTTAACTAGCCTCCAGCCAACGTTCGTTTCTGCAAGTCAACTTTTTCATTGACATCGCTAAATTTCAATGTTTTTCACTTCCTATGGTCTTGCAGTGGTAAGATCTCACATTTTCTTTCACTTTCTTTTCCGCCTAAGGGTTTGTCATGGGTTCGAATTTTGTTTTTCTTTTACACCTACAAACACCTGGGCAATGCTGGGTAACTCTGCTAGTAATAAAATAAAATAGAATGAAAAGAAAAAGAAATGATAAAGTTTCTGAGGTCCATTTTTATATGCTAATAAATAAAAGATAACAACAAAAAGAAAATAGAAGTGATCCTTAGTATTTAGTTCAGGTTCCTTCTTCTCCAGGCTATATCATATAAAAGTAAACATCCTGATGCATGACTGTCTGATCACTGGCGCTAATTGCTAAACTGATATCTAGTAAATGATATTTGACAAATCCACATGTGTTTATGCTCAAGTTTTATGTTTACATGTAATTTATCTTCCAATTTCAAGCATACTATGCACTCAGGCTATTATCATGTGTAGTACATGTTGTTAACAGTCTGACCCATGGAAAAGAAAATCATAGGGTCTTAATTTTTTTTCAAGATGGTGGATATGCAGCTTAACAATAGGACTAGTTGTATCAGCTTAAATATCACAATTAAAATGTTGTAAATTCCTACTCTATCATGAAATTTCCACTTACCTCCCTTCAGATCAGTATAAAACTTATCAAAGGGTATTTCTCTCTTTTATTTAGCAATTTTCAACATCGATATGTTAATTTGTTTTTCCATTAAATGAAATCTATTTGTTCTTCATCCAGCAATTTATCATTGTAACTAGTAATCCTGTAATCAGTCTGATGCATCTTATTATGCCAATTAAGCCCATGCGACTCCCTACGTAACTATGAATCCTCCAGACCTCTCTGAAAATCTACCAACATTTATTTGTTCTAGAGTATCAAGCATATGAAGATTAGAGTAAGAAACAATATATCAATTATATCTAAAGTATTGAATAATTTTTCTTATTTTATTAAATGATTAAATAATCTAGAAAAAAGTTAACAAATATTTTTCAATGAAAGATAAAAGATCTACCTGTAGTTGGTATAGTGGTAGGTATTGTAGTTGGTATAGTGGTAGGTATTGTAGTTGGTATAGTGGTAGGTATGGTAGTTGGTATAGTGGTAGGTATGGTAGTTGGTATTGTGGTAGGCACTGTAGTTGGTATTGTAGTAGGCACTGTAGTTGGTATTGTGGTAGGTATTGTAGTTAGTATAATAGTAGGCACGGTGGTTGGTGCGGTAGTAGGTATGGTAGTTGGTATAGTAGTAGATATGGTATTGTGATAGGTATTGTAGTTAGTGTTGTGTTAGGTATGGTATTTTGTATTGTAGGTATGATAATTGCCATTATTGTAGGTATGGTAGTTGGAATTGTGGTAAGCGCGGTAGTTTGTATTATGGTAGACACAGTGGTAGGTATGGTAGTCGGTATAGTTGTTGGAACAATAGTAGGAACAGTGTGATTAATATTGTAGTTGGAAAAAACGTTATCGCAAAGATTGTAATATTTTATCAACATAATGTAAATGTAAATCTTTTAAAATATTTAAACATTATAGATATATATATATTTTGATAAGATATACAAGTGATTTTAATGACATATGTACCTTGATTAAATTATCTTAAAAAATGTTAATATTTTCTTAAAGAAATTAATTAAGAGAAATGGTATAAGAGTCAGGGTCAATGACATATATTCATTGAGAAAATTATTATTCCAAAAGATATATTTTATTACAAGAAATTAGCAGTAAAGGAGAAGTGATGGATATGGAGGAGAGAGGGGTATCACTGAGTGAAACAGAAAAAGTGTATATATATATATATATATATATTATGGAATAAGCGCACATCAGTAGATGTTAGCATATATTGATTTGTTTGGTAGTTAATAACTTAATAACAGATAAGAAGCAATTTTTTATCTAAAATTGTTTTTCATTGCCTCAGAGATGCGTGTTTTTTTTTTGTTTTTTTTTTTTACATGGGTGTCACCACTTATCAAGGCCCAGAGGCCACTCGAGGATAAGGGTTAATAGGTATACATTAATCATTGTTATTTTAGCATAGTAAACAGTGGGAATTTTGTAACTTGGATTACTTAGGGGGACGATTCAATTAGAACTTGTTCACATTGGACTTTTTCTTTTTTTTTTTTTTCATAGGTATCAACACATTATCAAGGCCAAGAGGCCACTCAAGGATAAGGGTTAAAGAGTGTACAGTAGAAATTGGACAATATAATAATCATTAGTAATGAAAATTTGTTAAATTTGATAACTTATATGGAACGGCTCATCAAGAACTTATTTACGTTAGACTTGAAGACAACCATATTGTAGTCAGCCGGAAAGCAGGAAAACGGAAGACAATTCCACAGGCGTGCAGTTCTAAGAAAAAAGCTTTGTTCATGGAATCTATGTTTAGGTTTAGGCACAGATAAAGAGTGGGGGGAATTATTGATAGTGTTTACAGCTAGACGAGTGTTTCTTGTGAAAGTTTTGCGAGGGGGGACCATGGATTGAAGCTCAGTCGAACACTTTCCATGAAAATAACGATACATCAGAGACAAACTCGCAACATCTCTACTGTGAGATAGAGGTTGCAAGGAAGAGAAAAGGACATCTCCTACGAGGCTACGAAGTCTATTTTGAACTCTATCAAGGCAGGACAAGTCCTTTCTAGCAGCTCCTGCCCAGATGTGGCAACAGTATTCCACCCTTGGACGTACCTGGCTCTTATATAGATAGAGAATTGCATCAGCAGTGAGATATCTACTGGATCGATAGAAAGATCTCACCATTTTTCCAGCGGCCTTGGCAACAGATTTGATGTACGTGTTCCATTTAAGATCAGGAGTAATGGTCAAGCCCAGAAGCTTGTCAAAACTTGAGGCCTCCTGAAGACGAGAGCCATTCATTTCAATTGATGCCAGATGGGGATCAGAATGTTGATGATGTAAAGAGAGAAGCTTGGTTTTAGATGCATTAAAAGTAACCAGTCACTCCTTTCCCCATTGTACTACATGCTCAAGATCAGAGGAGAGAGAATTGGAGAGAACTTGGTCGTTTACTGTCTTAGATGTGCTACCATAAATGGTAGTGTCGTCAGCATAAATGTCTACAAATGATGTAAGGATGTGATTTGGAAGATCGTTAATGTAGATCAGGAAAAGAGTTGGGCCCAGGATGGACCCCTGAGGGACACCGGCATTATTACTGTGGGCTTCTGATTTTTGTCCCTCAACTACTACTCTTATGAACCTATCAGAAAGAAATGATTTAATAATTGAAAGACATTTCCAGCTATACCATAGCTAGAGATCTTATGAAGTAAACCTTTATGCCATACCCTATCAAAGGCCTTAGATATGTCAAGAGCAATTGCCCTAGAAAGGTTGCCTCCGTCGAGAGATTTGCTAATCCTATGAGATATAACTGTAAGCACATCGGCTGCAGATCTAGCAAAACGGAAACCATATTGAGTGTCACTAAGAAGGTTATTTTTGTTGAGATGGTTGATTACTTCTGTATTTAACACAGATTCCAGCAACTTACTTATAACGCACAGGAGACTTATTGGCCTGTACTGAGAGGGGGATGAGCGGTCACCTGAATTCTTAAATACAGGGCATACTGATGAAATTTTCCAGGGAGATGGCAAACTATTATCCTTAAGACAACGTTTAAATACTTTTGTAAGTATAGGCGCTAGTTCAGGTTGAAGTTTTTTGAGTAATATAATTGGAATACAGTCGTGTATTTCAATATTGTGATGAAACGTTTATAATTAATGTTTTTTCTATGTTGCTTGTGTGATTCACAATTCCATATAATCAGACGTCTTCTACAGGTTTTAATGTCTAAAAGGCATTGCTAGCAAACTGTAAGATGAACATAAATGCTACCTTTAATAACTGTTTATTTTATGATTCTGCCTGGCACACATGTTGTATCATTAATATGGCAAAACATATGAAAATCGTGTCCACATAAAGAATAAAATATTCCAAACGCGTCTGCAGCTATTTATCAATTGAATAGCAAATAATTTTACTTTAACAGAAACTATCCAGATTTATCTTTATTAATAATATATTTATCCTTGTTTTTTTACACATAGTCAGTCTCTCCCTTCTTCCCTTTTTCTGTGACATTCACATAAACTCTAACATATTTCTAGTTTGTTCACTATATTCACTGCACTAGCAAAAAAAAACAACAAAAAAAAAAACAAAAGAAGAAATAAAGAAAATTCAGTACATTTGGTTAGTTTTCACTTCAGAATAATACATAGTCATAACTATTGGCCATTTGCCATATATATTTCCAACTCTTGGCCATTTGCCAGATATATTTCCTGGCTATACTATAAGTACTTTACAAATTTTTAGTGAATCTCAATTAAATAAGAAATGATAAAGTAAACCGAAATTCCACTTTTAAGTTCAACTTTTTGGCCATGTGGTACTGGTACATTTAATATGAAAATCCTGGTGGCAACTTTCTATGATAGTGGTTCTTTAACTTTCCAGGGATCATAGCACACTGCAGCTATACACCACATTTTATTTAAATATTATTTTTACTCAGTTAAAAAGAACAAGATGGAAATAATAATGGAACTGTCTGTTTAAAACTATGCAGGTAGAGACTTTTGGTTCCATGACTTAACAGAGTTTAATTTTGAAATATTAAACTAAATCTACAAAACATTTTTAATAAGAAAAATATCGAAGAACTAACTGATGTATTTGGCGTTGTCTGGCATTAAATGTAACGTTAGATTTCTAAAAAAAAAAAAGAAGTAAAAAACGGAAAGAAAGTGAGACATGTGCATACAAGTATTATGTTTTTTCTAAACAGTTAACTTCTTGTAAGTAAAAACAAGAAAAATACTTGAGCTGAGATTGAAATCAAAACCTAAAGTCAGTGAGTCAAGTATAATAACAATTAGATCAGCTTGCTGCAATCTTTAAAAGTGTTTTCAAACCTACTTATTTTTAACGTAAGGAAGCTGTCATGTGAACGATTCACGCATGTGCAGTCGTGAAATAGTTGACAAATAAAAATCCGATGACCACCCCCCCAAGTACTAATTTTTCCATTTTGACCCCCTTAGCAACCCATTTGTCCATTTGTATGTATTCGATTCACTCCTAAACTAATTAACCGATCATTGTGCATTATAATTATGTTTATATGTTTGTATATTTCTATGGAGTCACTCCTAAAATAATTAAGCGAATATTATCAATGATTAGTATACGTATATACTTATATATTTGTGTGTATTGGATTCACTCCTATACTAATTATCTGATCATAATAAATTTAATGTATTATATATGTTTGTATATTTGTATAGTCATATGCCAAAAACCACATACAATGATCACTTTTTAATGTATTTATGTGTAGAAGAAATTCTATCAAAGTAATAAGGTACTTATGTAGTATAGTACTCATGAAAAAGCAAAGAAAATCTTACATGTGACATACATGAAAGTTATTAAAACCAAATATCCCGTTTAATATTCGAGTAGTATGACTTACATATGAGAAATAAGGTGCTTCTTCACTATAGCACCCAGATAACAAAATAAACAAATTCTTACCCATGGCGTACAGAAAATATATCACAACAGAAAATTATATAAACGTATAGAGTTCTTTCATTTTTACATTAGAAAAAAGGTACTTGTACAGTATCCTAACTAAGAAATAAGGTACTTGTACAGTATAGTACCCATATAAAAAACAAAGAAAATCTTACCTGTGGCGTACATAAAGGTAATCTAAACCGAAAAATAATATATTCGAGTAGTATGACATTTATATAAGAAATAAGGTGCTTTATTATAGCACTCTATTATAAAAACAAACTCTCACCTATGACATACGGAAATGTTCGCCCAACAGAAAATTATGTAAAGTCATTGAGTAGTTTCATCTATATATTATAAATAAGGTACTTGCACATTATCTTACCCAAGAAATAAGGTGCTTGTTTAGTATAGTACTCATATGAAAAACAAATAAAATCCTACCTGTGACGTGCATAAAAGTGATTAAAACCGAAAATCGCATTATATATTCAAATAGCATGACTTTTAAATGAGAAATAAGGTGCTTCTTCACTATAACAATAGATGAAAAAACAAACAAATTCTTACTCTAGACGCACAGAAAATTTAGCACAACAGAAAATTACTTATAAATATCGAGTTTTTACATTTTTAAGTTAGAAAAAATGGTACTTCTACAGTATTTGTAGGGAAGTCAACAGAAACTCAAACAGCACCAGTGCTTCCATTTTTGCAAGAGCTAGAATCGCTCCAAGGTCCAGGCAGGCCTGATGTAATATGCTGAATGAGATGGCAAGGAACATCAAAACTATTCCAAGGCCTCCATTGAGCAAACAACATAGGGAAAAACGAATGGCTTGGCCACAGAATTAAAATTCATAATGATCGGTTAATTGCTTAAGGAGTGGATCCAATACATAAATATACAAGCATATAAACATAATTATAATGCACAATGATCAGTTAATTAGTTTAGGAGTGAATCGAATACATACAAATATATAACATATACACATAATTAAAATTAATAATGATCGGTTAATTAGTTTAGGAGGGAATCCAATACATACAAATATATAAACATATACACATAATTAAAATTCATAATGATCGGTTAATTGCTTAAGGAGTGGATCCAATACATACAAATATACAAACATATACACATAATTAAAATACATAATGATCGGTTAATTAGTGTAGAACTGAATCCAATGCATACAAATATATAAACATATACACATAATTAAAATTCATAATGATCGGGTAATTAGTTTAGGAGTAAATCCAATACAAATGCCATTACTTGATCTAGTTACGTGATTTTTTGGAATGTAACAAATAAGCCGATATATCATATATATATATTTGAATATGACATTTTCGTTACGTAAAGCAAAAACATTCCTTCATTTTTTTTTTAATAAAAGTGTTATTGTGTATTCATTATATAACATTTAAAAATCAAGAATATCGAAATGTAAAAAAAAAAGAAAGAAAAGAAATGATGGGGATTGAAACCGCAACACTTGTGCTAGTAATCGGTCGTTAGCCGCTGCACCAAAGAGACAATCGCTTTCAAACCGTTGTGAAATATCTTAATAAATACATTTCTCTTTTACTCGATGTAACGTATGAGCATAATGACGCCATTGTTCTACGCTCGTCAAGGTGTTATTGCTTTCAAGTTTGAACCCTTTTTGAAGCCCTTAGCAATTATCTTACTCGATTAAATCCCCTAATAAAATTATGCACCAAAAATGCAATCTTTTGAGCTATTGCACATCGTCTAACGGTCATCCGTCTAGGAGAAGATACAAATTAAAAAACGGACACACACACACATAGTGAGATTTATATATTAGATTACTGAAGCATCCGTCACAAAAGTAATGTCTAATGATGGATTGTAGTGTATCAGCAATAGACCAGAACTAAGAAGTGTTTTTTAGTAGAGGTATCGGAATTACAAATTAGTATATAAATGAAGTATATATATATTTCAACACTACTTTGCCCTCAACAACGACCTCAAAACTTTGGATAACATCTCAACTCCTTTGCTTAAGAACTTTCACTCATTGTAATTTTTTTTCCTTATTGTTGTATATTCATGTTATTTTATTTCATTTTTTTATTTTATATTTTACTTGGCTTTTTTACTTATGTTTTATATTTATTTTTTTATTCTTTTGTATTTAATAACTTTGTACTTCTTATACCTTTATTATTATTTTGTAATTTTATACTTTTTATCCCACATTCCTTTGTATTTTTAACCCCCCTATTCTATCATTTATTTATCCTCTATCTTATTCACTTACAATTTTTATTTTATCCTTTAAAATTTACCCTCTTACCTTTATTCCTTTATTATATACATTATTTCTAATAATTTATACTTCATTTAAATACTAAGCTGTAATTCCGATACCTTACTAATATATACTAACCTAGCCTAAATCCCCTATTTCAAGTAAACCTCCTTCGATAGTTATAACCCATTAATACATATAATTAAACATTCTCTTTCAATCACTTATTCTATATTCTTCCCGAGAGTTTAGATGCACATATGCACACATATATTAAACCCACCATGGCATATGTGGTATAAACCTACCTACATAAAAACTATATTCCTCCTATATCATAGAGATCACTTTAGTTCTCTCATTCCCTACCAAAACAGTCTCAATATTTTATCGCACACATTTTACTTCTAATGTAGCTATTGCTAGACGTTGCATCCCTAATATGTTACCTAGCATTTCTCCATTTTGATGAGAAACATTAGACTTCGAAATACCATGGTATAAGGAGTTTTACTTATCCTACACTTCTAATAGATGTATAATCTTTATTGAATAAACGAATAAATCTATATACATTAGTATATATTTTTATATTGTTTTTTTATTTCATTCATACTACCCCCCCTCTCTCTCTCTATATATATATATATATATATATATACATAAATGTCTATATATATATATATGTATATATGTGTATATATATATATGTATATATATGTGTGTATATATATGTATGTATGTATGTATATATATATATAGATAGATAGATATATGTATAGATGTATGTATATGTGTATGAATATATATATATATATATATATATGTATATATATATATATATATATATATATATATATATATATATGTATATATATATATATGTGTGTGTATGTAAGTTTGGTGGTTAAATTTTAAATTCTGAAAAAGCAACAACATATAGACCCATATATTTGAATTAAGAATTTATTGTTTGACAAAAGGAATATATAGAAGGGGTTATGTTAATTTCCTTAATCCATGGATTTTCAATAATGGCTCATAACATCAGAGGAAATGAAAGCAAAATGTTCAGCTGTGAGTGGACGCTTATTTTGCTTTTCAGCACAAATATTGAAAATAGTTTTTTTAGTGGTTATGGATAATTATATGGAAAAAATTATACAAAAAGAGAATTTGATACAACCTGGGAAATCAGAAGGAGTACAATGTCCTTCGGGATTATAAATCAAGGTGGGCAGAAAATAGGTCCAGAGGAGAAAGTAATCTTCCCATATAACAAAAGCATATTGCTCCTTATTGAATTTTCGAAAGGTATACGAGGCAGCCTTATTCGTTGGTGTGTTGAGTGTAGGCCAAAAGCTTTCTCAGTGTTGACAAAGTGTATCCGATGTTGGGTAGATATATCATTCCATTGTAATTATCCCCGTGAGTAATAGAATTTGAACATTGAATTATGTATGCATGGTCTGAAATTTTGAAATGCTAGGAGGGTTATTTATTTAAGTGAGTTTAAGGTTGGGTTCTTTTAATTTTGAGTGTATATTTAAAGGTAACTTGATGAACTGAGATACAGTTAGTTCAATATGCTTGTTGTCATAGTGTGGTCTGGTTTAATTACGTTTATTTAAAATTTATTTAAAATGTATATTTCTGTTTAGAGGCGATCTATAGATGAGTTTGTTTTGCTGTTCGTTGGGTTTGAATCGATGTTTGAGTGAGTGCTTTATATACTGTGGTTAATTAGCTGTTTTTATAATGGGGATATTTGATTTACATGCGGGGCTGGGTGTGGGGTTGACCAAACGTGGTTGAATTTAACTATTTATATAATAATTATAGTAATAAGTCTGCAATGACAGATGCCACATACGAATTTATTTCATTTAAACTTTTACCCACCATCTTATGTAACTTATAAACGCCGTTACAGACACATTTATTAGATATAATAAAATCTTATCTAATTGCTTAGGAGTGACATCATCACCAAGACCTAAGACAAGGGGATTGCCAAGAGCTAAAGACAAAGTAGCTCATATTTCCCCCTCTAACTGAAAAGTCCTCCCACGCTCCTAAACAGGACTGGATACTTCCATAACCATTATAACTATATTGCTCTTAAACCCACATTAGCTGGATTGCACACTCATACACTTACAACTACCAGTACACTTTGCTATTCAAAAGTACCGATTTCTTCCCCATAATCCGGCTATTTTCATTGCCTGCAACGATGCCATTCTATTATTCTAGATTATACACAAACATACAAAAAACGAACACGGCAGTCCTAATTCACTATGGCAGTTCAATAGACACATATTGTTATGCATCATCTATTCCATTTAAACTTACACATCTTGCTATAAATTATTTAATCACTTTAAAATTACACATGCCATTTCCCATTTCTTACATTACAATTATTTACATATTGTTAAATTTAAAACAATTACATCATAGCTTTCTATACATCAAATCCTGTTTTAGCATCCTATATTTACCTCAATTGTATTTAAACCAACTAGAAAACATGAAAAAATAATTAGCAACACATACAATATACTCCACATTTTCTTGTATTTTTCGTTTCCTTATATACTTTTTGATACATCTGGTGGGGAAGGGGGGTGATATTCATTATTTATAAATTACATGTTTTTCTTTTTTTTTTTTTCATTTATAAAACTTTCGATATCTGATTATTTCAGTTACATTTATTTATTTTGTTTTTTAGGGGGCTTTGTATTTGTTTTGTTTTTGCAGATAGAAATGAAAAACCTTCATTTGTTTTGGGTGTGTTTTTGGGGGGTTATTAAAGATATTCTTAGATTAAAACAATTACGTTGCAGATTTCGGTACTCCTGCAGTATTTTACCCACCGATTTCACGATCTTAGCCGAGGGTTGATCGACATCCGTTGGAAAACGCCGGAACATGGCGAGCGGTACGATACTCTATCAGCCAATCAGGGCGCTTCAAACGAACGCGCAGCAGACGAATAATTTTCATTGGAATTACACACATAGCGTTTCATTTCAGTTATTTTATTGTTCAAAGTAAAAATACACAACCTTTCATTTCAGCTATTTAATTTAGCGATAAAAAAACCAAAAAAAACGGGAGCTGTTGGAAACATATTTATGCGAATTTATGTGGAGACAAAAATTTGGACACAACCCTTTTGTCTCCATAATAAATCAAATCGCGGAAGGCTACCCGGTTTGGGAAGGAGCTTCTTTCCACATCCTCTGAAAACCCTTTGCTCCCTACTTTGCCTCTCTACAGTCAGTAGAAAATCTTCCAGTCGGAACTAAAGATAAACAGTAATTGTTGCCCCCCCCCTACAAACTTTACTGAAAAAAAGAAAAACAAAAAAAAAACATTGTTGTTACTGTTTAATAACGTTTTGTTAAAAACAAACAAAAAAAAAAAAAACATTGAAGTGTTTATTACTGTTGCTTACCCCCCCCCCCAAAAAAAAAGCTATCGGAAAACAAAATGAACCAAAAAAAAAAAAAATATTCAACAAAATAAATTTATTTTACTTTAAAAAAAACTTACGGTAAGTGTTTGTGATTTATTTTATCCAAATTTTTTGTGAATAATTTTATCCATTTTGTTGTGTGTGTGTGTAATATCTTTTCCTTGTAATGTTGTTGCTATTCACATACTTTTAGCGTTCTTGCACCGTCGGCGTAGCTCCGAATTCTCGGCTTTCGTCGGCGTTAACGCCGAAAGCGTTCGTCAACGCTCGGCAAAGATCGTGAAATCGGTGGGTAAAATACTGCAGGAGTACCCAGATTTCTTTACATCATATCAGGTTTCACTATCCTATATTTATCTCGATTACATTCTAACCAACTAAGCCACATTTCTTGTCTTTTTACTTTCTATTTTTTTGTGGAGGGAGGGGTCATTTTTTTTTAAATCATTTTCTTTCTGTAAAGATTGTAATGCAGGGTATGGGGCAGCCAAACCAGCTGCCAACATTCCCCTGCTTTTTATTGAAATCAACCTGGAGCTCTTTTTAGTATCCTCGTTGTTCCCTTAAGTGTAATTGTCTGGATTTCTTTTGCACTTAGTTCACCAGGAATATTAGTTAGGTAGGACTTCAGGTTCTTCTTCATAAGCCCTGTAGCACTTATAATAACTGGTATGTGGAATGGTTGATATCTCTCTATGCTAACGTGTCCCCCCCCCCATTTTTATAAACACAGCGAATTCAACAAGGGCTTGCGTTCTTTCTTGATTTTGTTTTAATAGTAAAAAATGATATGACGTTATTTCAATTTCGTCACTGTGGACCAGTGGATAAAGGAGCAGAGTCAAAATATAGGGGTTTCAGGTTTGCACCAATGTAACATAGTCTTTCTTCTTCTTTTTTTTTGATGGAGAATGTTTAACATTGAAAAAGAGTTATGTACTTATTTTACATTCTACATTCCGATAAGTGAAATTATTGTAGTAATTGATAAGAACAATATTCAAGAATAAATACACTTAAGAAGTTTCATTCGGATTACATATTTTACTTCTTAAATAAAATTTCTGTTTCTTAATAAAACTTTGGGACCAACTATTTTTAAGTGTGGAGGGCGGTAATAAACCAGTTAACATTACCACTGCTTCAACACCTAATGGATATTTTTTTTTCCCCTCTTTTCACCCGATATGCTTACTGCTTACATTTTTTTTCTTCCCTCCCCTTGCTGCTATTTTTTTATTTATTTATTTTTATTTTTTTACGGCTGGGAGTTGATCAATACTCTCTCACACCGTCTTTGACATTCCTACCAGGAGGAGTTGTTATGTCTATTCAATGACCTTTGATAAATGCTGGCAAAACCCGTCATATCAGACAATCGATATTTATTTAGAGACTCCCCCTTTTATAGGGAGCTGGCTTTACCCTAAGATGTTGGGCAAACAAACAAATATGCAGAAACTGGCTTGCAGCCAAACTTAAGTGCGGCATTATATTTCTCTATGGCGTGATGTTTTACCTTATTAAATTTACGCACCTGCCACTTAACTTTTTAATCATTAAATTTCAACCATTCTCACTTCCACTACCCTCGTAGCATCGTGGTAAGTTATCAGGCTATCACTTTCGGTTCCTCCATCGCTTCAGGTTCGAGCGTACCAGCCTACCAAAACTCTCCCCACCCCCATCACAACCAATAAACACTCGGGCAATGCTGGGCATCCCCGCTAGTTTATATATATAAAAGACAAAATGTCGGAGTGCGTTTTTATATGTCCAGCAAAAGCTTTTTTTCACAAGGTTTTACGGGGGGCAGGGGAGGGTTACTATTCTTTAAAACTTTTTATATACTCCCTAGATTATAAATCTACAATTTGTGAAGGGACGTCGTATCTAGATTAATTTTGATCGACTTTTATAAAATTCACACTATTCTATCCTCTCGCGTGTTTGTTTGTGTTTTTCGTATAAAAGCTAAACTAATCAAAACCGAAGGCAGTTTCCTGACTTTTCGTGGCGGGACGGCCAGAAAGCAATTAGCGTTGATCAATGTTGGGGAAATCCCTCATATCAGACGATTGCTATTCATTTGGACACTCCCTTTTTGTGGGAAGCTTGTTTCCCAACATCGTGGGGAAATGAAATGGCAGAAAGCTTAACTGGCCTCCAGCCAACATTTGTTTTTGCAAGTGAACTTTTTCATTGACATCGCTAAATTTCAATGTTTTTCACTTCCTATGGTCTTGCAGTGGTAAGATCTCACATTTTCTTTCACTTTCTTTTCCGCCTAAGGGTTTGTCATGGGTTCGAATTTTGTTTTTCTTTTACACCTACAAATACCTGGGCAATACTGGGTAACTCTGCTAGTAATAAAATAAAATAGAATGAAAAGAAAAAGAAATGATAAAGTTTCTGAGGTCCATCTTCATTATGTCTTCAGCAGCAGGTTCTTATAAATATTTCTCTTTCTTTTTTTTTATATGCTAATAAATAAAAGATAACAACAAAAAGAAAATAAAAGTGATCCTTAGTTTTTAGTTCAGGTTCCTTCTTCTCTGGGCTATATCATATAAAAGTAAACATCCTGATGCATGACTATCTGATCACTGGCGCTAATTGCTAAACTGATATCTAGTAAATGATATTTGACAAATCCACATGTGTTTATGCTCAAGTTTTATGTTTACATATAATTCATCTCCCAATTTCAAGCATACTATGCACTCAGGCTATTATCATGTGTAGTACATGTCGTTAACAGTCTGACTCATGGAAAAGAAAATCATAGGGTCCTATTTATTTTTCGAGATGGTTGATATGCAGCTTGACAATAGGACTGGTTGTATCAGCTTAAATATCACAATTAAAATGTTGTAAATTCCTACTCTATCATGAAATTTCCACTTACCTCCCTTCAGATCAGTATAAAACTTATCAAAGGGTGTTTATCTCTTTTATTTAGCAATTTTCAACATCAATATGTTGATTTGTTTTTCCATGAAATGAAATCTATTTGTTCTTAATCCAGCAATTTATAATTGTAACTAGTAATCCTGTAATCTGTCTAATGCATCTTATTATGGCAATTAAGCCCATGCTACTCCCTACGTAACTGTGAATCCTCCAGACCTCTCTGAAAATCTACCAACATTTATTTGTTCTAGAGTATCGAGCTTATGAAGATTAAAGTAAGAAAGAATATATCAATTATATCTAAAGTATTGAATAATTTTTTCTTATTTTATTAAATGATTAAATAATCTAGAAAAAAGATTATTTTTCAATGAAAGATAAAAGATCTACCTGTAGTTGGTATAGTGGTAGGTATTGTAGTTGGTATAGTGGTAGGTATGGTAGTTGGTATAGTGGTAGGTATGGTAGTTGGTATAGTGGTAGGTATGGTAGTTGGTATTGTGGTAGGCACTGTAGTTGGTATTGTAGTAGGCACTGTAGTTGGTATAGTGGTAGGTATTGTAGTTGGTATAGTAGTTGGTATAGTGGTAGGTATTGTAGTTGGTATAGTGGTAGGTATGGTAGTTGTTATAGTGGTAGGTATGGTAGTTGGTATAGTGGTAGGTATGGTAGTTGGTATAGTGGTAGGTATGGTAGTTGGTATAGTGGTAGGTATGGTAGTTGGTATTGTGGTAGGCACTGTAGTTGGTATTGTGGTAGGCACAGTAGATGGTATCGTGATAGGTATATTAGTTAGTATATTAGTAGGCACGGTGGTTGTTGCGGTGGTAGGTATGGTAGTTGTATAGTAGTAGATATGGTATAGTGATAGGTATTGTAGTTAGTGTTTTGGTAGGTATAGTAGTTGGTATTGTAGGTATGATAATTGCCATTATTGTAGATATGGTAGTTGGAATTGTGGTAAGCGCGGTAGTTTGTATTATGGTAGATACAGTGATAGGTATGGTAGTTGGTACAGTTGTTGGAACAATAGTAGGAACAGTGTGATTAATATTGTAGTTGGTAAACAAGTTATCACAAAGATTGTAATTTATCAACATTATGTAAATGTAAAACTTGTAAAATATTTAAACATTATATATTTAGATATTTTGATAAGATATCCAAGTTATTGTAAGGACATATGTACCTTGATTAAATTATCTTAAAAAATGTTAATATTTTCTTTAAGAAATTAATTAAGAGAAATGGTATAAGAGTCAGGGTCAATGACATATATTCATTGAGAAAATTATTATTCCAAAAGATATATTTTATTACAAGAAATTAGCAGTAACAGAGAAGTGATGGATATGGAGGGGAGAGCGGTATCAGTGAGTCAAACAGAAAAAAGTGTGTATATATATATATATATATTATGGAATTAGTACACATCAGTCGATGTTAGCATATATTGATTTGTTTGGTAGCTAATAACTTAACAGATAAGAAGCAATTTTTTATCTAAAATTATTTTTCATTGCCTCAGAGATTCGTGTATTTCAATATTGTGATGAAACGTTTATAATTAATGTTTTTTCTATGTTGCTTGTGTGATTCACAATTCCATATAATCAGACGTCTTCTACAGGTTTTAATGTCTAAAGGGCATTGCTAGCAAACTGTAAGATGAACATAAATGCTACCTTTAATAATTTATTTTATGATTCTGCCTGACACACATGTTGTATCATTAATATGACAAAACATATGAAAATCGTGTCCACATAAAAAATAAAATATTCCAAACACGTCTGCAGCTATTTATAAATTGAATAGCAAATAATTTTACTTTAACAGAAACTATCCAGATTTATCTTTATTAATAAATATATTCATCCTTGTTTTTTACACATAGTCAGTCTCTCCGTTCTTCCCTTTTTCTGTGACATTCACATAAACTCTAACATATTTCTAGTTTGTTCACTATATTCACTGCACTAGCAAAAAAAAAAGAAGAAATAAAGAAAATTCAGTACATTTGGTTAGTTTTCACTTCAGGATAATACATAATCATAACTATTGGCCATTTGCCATATATATTTCCAACTCTTGGCCATTTGCCAGATATATTTCCTGGCTATACTATAAGTACTTTACAAATTTTTAGTGAATCTCAATTAAATAAGAAATGATAAAGTAAACCGAAATTCCACTTTTAAGTTCAATCCTGGTGGCAACTTTCTATGATAGTGGTTCTTTAACTTTCCAGGGATCATAGCACACTGCAGCTATACACCACATTTTATTTAAATATTATTTTTACTCAGTTAAAAAGAACAAGATGGAAATAATAATGGAACTGTCTGTTTAAAACTATGCAGGTAGAGACTTTTGGTTCCATGACTTAACAGAGTTTAATTTTGAAATATTAAACTAAATCTACAAAACATTTTTAATAAGAAAAATATCGAAGAACTAACAGATGTATTTGGCGTTGTCTGGCATTAAATGTAACGTTAGATTTCTAAAAAAAAAAAAAGAAGTAAAAAACGGAAAGAAAGTGAGACATGTGCATACAAGTATTATGTTTTTTCTAAACAGTTAACTTCTTGTAAGTAAAAACAAGAAAAATACTTGAGCTGAGATTGAAATCAAAACCTAAAGTCAGTGAGTCAAGTATAATAACAATTAGATCAGCTTGCTGCAATCCTTAAAAAGTGTTTTCAAACCTACTTATTTTTAACGTAAGGAAGCTGTCATGTGACCGATTCGCGCATGTGCAGTCGTGAAATAGTTGACAAATAAAAATCCGATGACCACCCCCCAAGTACTAATTTTTCCATTTTGACCCCCTTAGCAACCCATTTTTCCGGATGAAAACCGATTAAAACGTTTTCCATATGTCTGAAGACATTATATACCAAATTTCAAGTCTGTAGATAAGACATTCGTTGACTATCAATATATAGGTTGAGTAGCGTCCTCACACACTCACACTCCCACACACATTCCCACTTTTATAGATATATAGTTAGATTATTAGCAATTAATCCTTATGTACAATAATACTTGAATATTAAATCAACATTATAAAAGGAATTTTAATTAAAAAAAATTATTCATGAAATGACTTACCTGTTGAAGCTGTGTTAAATAGAATAAATAAAAATATTAATTGAAAATATACATTTTTTTATTAATAAAACTTACAATTAAATATTCAAGCAATAAAACAATACATTTTTATTCATCAATTTTAAGCAAGTAAAATTTTATATAATTTTAAGGCAAAAAATATTTGAATTATCAGGGAAGGAGACATCCTTACAGACTGAGAATTTTTTTTGTATCAATTCAGGGTGCCCTTTTTTTTGGGGGGGGGAGTGGGATTTTACCCACATTAAAAGCTGACCATATGCCTAACTCGTCCCTCTTGGAAAGACAAGCAAATATGAACACTGGTTGAGTCATAATAACACTATATCCTTTTGGTTCGGAGCCAAGTGTAGTACTTGCTCTGATGCTGCACATAGTTTTTCAGTTAAGGTGAAATACTTCTAGACCGAGGCAATATTTATGCTTGCTCCAATCCAGGGTGTTTTCTTTTCTTTTAAGGAACTGGATATTTTCCCACATAAAAAATGACCTTGTGTCAGACTATTCCCTCGTGAGGAGGCAAGTAAATAGGAACATTAGCTGATCCTTGTTGAAAAAACTGTCCACCAGATTACAAACTGGTTTGGATTACAACAATAAGTGATAAAAATGTCCACTATTATAATGGGTAATATCTACCTGTTACAGTTTTAATTCATGTATGACTCTCATTGATTCCAATGATTTGGTGCTAAATCAGTTGACTGATACACTTCACAGGCTCTGACATCCAATTTGGTCATTTTCTTAGACATCGATGAGTCAACAAACCGTACAAACTACAATGTCTTTTTTCATACTTAATATTTCCACAATGTTTTAATTTGTTTCTAATACCATTCTCATAGCAACTAAACCTGCATTCACCTAGACCTTCATTTGATGCACCATTTGTCATACTCTTCATTAAAATCATTAAAAATAAACGATTCGCTTGATTTTGACAAGTTATTTCATTATTTTCTTGGAAATTAAACGAAAATGTTATTTTTAATTTTGGAATAATTTTTTTTATAAGTTTAAACAGATAGTGAATATAAATAATATTTTAAAATCATATTTATAGAAATAAATCTATTGCATTTGACACATATGCAATATTAAAATTTACAACAATTGTTAGAACAATGTTAGTATTAATGACAAATATACTCACTTAACTTGCTACAAAGTTCTACACTCAATTCTGTTTCCACTGGTCTGTTTGGAAATGTCTTCTCAATTGTAATAACAATCTCAAGCAATTCACTTGTCTGATTTAATGTAATTATGTCAGTTGGATTGACATTCTGAAATTGAATCAAACAAAAAATTGTATATTAGAATCAAGTTAAAATATAGTTTTGAACAATTAAAAATTGCATCATGCCATGAAAAAAATAATGTCATATACACCCAATATTGCACAATCTGATTTTAATGATGCTTACAAAAATAAAAAAAAACACACACACACGATTGCATATCTGTACATACACACAGACACACACACACATATATATATATGCATAATCCTAATCCTACACTAGAAAAAAATCAATGATAGCTCTACATCTTTTACACCTCAAATTAAAAAAACTAAAGTTCAAATTAAAAAAACACAACTTCAAATTAAAAAACACAACTTTAAATTAAAAAAACTAAACTTCAAATTAAAATACACAACTTCAAATTAAAAAAATCCAAGTTCAAATTAAATTAAAATTTTATTACATGATAGATAAACCATTTATTCTCCAACAGGGAGGTCCTCTTCCCTGAGACATCTAGCGTGATGGCGTTGAACCCGATTACAGAATGCCTGAGACATGGCAGGAGTTACCACTTGGTAGGCTCGGTCGATGGCGGTCTCCACAAGACGAAGACGGTGCTCCACTTTTGTGATATCTTCCGGTTGTGGCACATGTATAACGCTCGGTAGATCCCTCTTGATGACGGCTTTGATGGCTGACCAGGCCATTTCGATGGGGTTGAGAGCCGGGCTGTATGGAGGCAAGCGAATAAACTCCACTTCTGCAAAAGCTGCCTGGTCGTGTAGTTGTTCCACTCGGGAATGGCACGGGGCGTTGTCAATTACCAAGGCTACCTGTCCGGCATCATATCCCATTGCGAAGACAGAATTGAGTAGTTCTGCAACCCATTGGTTGACATCCGGGTGCTTGTAGGCGCCACGCCTGCGGGTGAAGTTGATGAGTCCCTGTTGACTAATACCAGCAACCATGTGAATATTTGGACCTTTCGAGCCTGGAACATGTAGCACCACTCTCTGGCCCCTCGCGGATCGTCCAACGGTCCGAGTACAAAATAAGTTCACGTTTGACTCATCCAAATACACCACATGTTTACCAGCTCCCAATGCGGCCATAACCCTTTCTACATAGATACGACGTTTTACCTTATTCTCTGGAGTGTTGACATTCTCGGCTTGCTTGTGAACCCGTTTTACAGTGAAGAGTCTACCATCGAGATGGTTATTTATGGAAGTAACGCTGATTGGGGGGTTGATTCCATGCATCTCCGAAATCTTCAAGGCCAACTCCTTGAGAGTGATGGTAGGATCTTCTCCGATTATATCAAGCATGTTGTTGACCATGTCCGGATTCACTTTCCCATGTCGCCTTCCACCCCGCGGCTTATCCTCCACGTCTTGCCCCTTGGCCTGTTTATTCACCCAGGCGTACGCGGTGTTCCTATTTATCCCACAGTTCTCTGCGACAGTTGTCCAGTCCCTGCTATTTCGAGCGGCTTCCAGAATCCGACGCTTAGGAGAATTTCGATTGCGTTTGTACTGACCACGTACTGTGCCTCTCTTGACTCCTCTACTTGATCGCACAACTACCGGAGATCCATTGTTATTTTCCATATTTTAAATTATTGTAATGTTAATTGTTAGAAACTTTTCTTTTTTTATTGTTGCGAGCAACTACAAGTAATAGTGGGTAATTTGCATAAGTGATGTTATGCAAATTACCTTACAAAGTTTGAGTATGAATAATTCTAACATAATGTCACGTGCTTTTAAATTGAACTTGGGTTTATTTAATTTGATGTTGTCTTTTTTTAATTTGAAGTTATGTTTTTTAATTTGAAGTTTAGTTTTTTTAATTTGAAGTTGTGTTTTTTAATTTGAAGTTGTGCTTTTTTAATTTGAGGTGTAAAAGGTGTAGAATGCTGTATCCTCAATGGCCATATTTCATTTGCATACATTAGCACCTTGTACACTCATGTTTGATAAATTCTACCCTTAGTCAACAACATTAAAAATCTACTGGTTAATTATGACAAAACATCTTTAAACTTTCCCAATCCATTCCTAACTCTTGCTATCACACCAGTCTAAGCTACTCTCTTTGTTTCTGTGGTGTTACTAAGCTTACAAAATTCTAGATATTCTCAACAGTTACCCAAATATATTTTCTTCACATCAGGGTTCTCATTGACTCAACTCAAATTGCCTGTAATACTCCTGAATTCCTTGAATATCCAATGCTTACAAGTACAAAAAAATTGTGTTGCTCCCAACTCACTTTCTACAAACTGAGCATGAAACTTGTCTATTTCTTGGGGCTTTTCAGTACTATAACCATTAATAATCAATTTGTTCTGTGTAATTTTCACTTTCAGAACATTACTTTCCATAGCATTAATTTAAAAAAGTAAACCTTACATTATTTCACAGGTAATAATTAAATTATCAGCATAAAACATCTCTTCACTTGGGCAGGAAACCAATCAACTTATTTCTTATTACTTATTCAATTAACTTATTTCTTATTAATTATTTACTTATTCTCGTACCGGTTTCTGGACTTCAATAATTTTTACCCCTATTTAGAGGGTTTCACTCTTAACCTTGTAACAGTTGACAACTTTACTAAATTCCCAGTCTTTCAGAACACACTCTTTTATGATCTGATTTGTCAAGTGTGTGATCCTCTCAGTCCCTGTTCCATATACAACCTTAAACATTTATGCAACAACACTTATTCCTGAAACTCATCTTTTGTATCTTCATTCAAACCACATTTTGATGCATAAACAGTTATTTTTATGAGATTTTTCTCTGTAAACATCAACTTAAACATTATAATACGATCAATAACATAATTAGCATAAATCATTTTATTTACTTATTTCCCTGCAATGAAAGTCCAACATCACCTATTTACTTTTCATTTTCAATCCAAAACCGCTTATATCTTGCATCCTCTTCAACAATCATTTTGACAGAATTTACCTTTTCTTTCAGTTTCTTAGAAACAACATAAGTCAATACATATTTGCTCAAGAGACTAAACAATCTGTCCTTATCTTGAATGTAAAGGGCTACTATTTGGGATAATGCCTACAGGAAGAGATTAGCAGTGAGATGTCTGTTCACATTACATTTAAACTCCTGCAGTACAGTCAGGAAGCAGAAAAACAGTTCTACTACTAGAGTAGAAGACTTTCCGGCATCTAGAGATCTCAACACTGAAGGAGTGGAATTTTGCTGTTTGATAGGTTAGTTGGGGGTATGTACATTGTATGTATATTGTACAACTGTGCTATGAGTCCATCAAAGCACATTCTATTAAAGTACTAGTAAAACAAGCACAGGGATACAATATTGCACTGATGGGACAGGAGTGTGAGCTTTATTGATTGTGCGAGGCCTATTAGATTGGAGACTTTTTCTTGGACCTTGTCCAAGAGGAAGATACTAGTGGTAGATGCACCATCCCACATGTGGCAACAGTACTCCATGCAAATGGTGGCTTTGTAGAAATACAGAATACTCTCAAGTGTGAGTAATTTTCTAGCACGATATAGGGAACCCCTCACCTTCTTTGCTCAGCATTGGCAATGTCCTCGATGTATGTTTTTCAATTCATGATCAAGTCAAATATATATTTATTTTTATTTATTTTTTTTTGCAAGGGCATGTTGTGACCAATCACTTTTAATGGCTGCAAACCGCATAACAATTTAAGTAAGAAAGGCACTGATCCTGTGCTGAGACATCATGATTAATAGAGAGCCTTATGGAGAGGGTGTGCAGTTGACATATTTTATAGCCCTAGAAAATATTTCAGCATTCTACATGTGTGCATGTAACATCTGTTTTAATAGATTATGGTTCATAATGAAGTAAATAGTATTTTTATATAAATTAGTATTTTCATTTATATACACACATAAGAAGAGAAAATATTTCCAATTTATTCATTAAGCTAAACAACAAACACATATATTTAATCATAATATATTCAAAGAACAATAGCATTTTATTTAAAAAATTTTTTTACTCACCTTATATTCAATAACTAAACCATTTATATAAGTAACAGTCAGATTATAAGAAAGTATATTTGTTGTATTCACAAGACTCATCCTAACTGGAACTTTTGGCTTCAGAAAAGTTACAGTGATTCTTGGACCATCATCTTGCACATCAAAACTGAACACACCATCACCAACAACAAGCTCTCGGAAATGATCTTGATTGGTTGAGGTACGTATATCCAGAGCATCATTATCAATATTCTCATATGTTATTTCTTCATCATGAGCACATATTGCTGCAAAAAGATAAAATAATTATTACCATCTTTTATATGCATACACCAATGGAAGCATTTTACAATGATTTCTGTTTATTAATCATCAATCATGTACAAGTTTAAAAACAATTGAAATTTACTGTCAGAATAAACATTCTCCCATTATTAATTAAAATTTTCTAATGGATTTCATAATCATGAAATAGAATAGGTTTTAGGGAAATTTATAAATCATAACTGCAAGACTAAGCTCTAACATATTCACATTCATATGCTCTATAAAAGCACTGCAGAAAAATATCATGACTATAGATTAATTCAGTAAAACATCTTTTTAAAAACTAGCAAAAACAGATTTGGTGGCTGAATCAGATAAGAACCTAGCAATTTAACTGCAATGTTTGTTTTATTTTTACGTTTTATTGAATTAATGTTCCGTGATTTTAGAATATTCTCTTATCTGTATTTTGTTCTGATATTTAAGGCAATAAGCTTTAGAGTGGAATGTGGACACAGTGGTAGTAGTCCTTATCAAAAGATATAATAATTTTAGTTTTAAATAAATGAAAAAAACATAATTGTTGTTGGAATAGTTGTTGGTACAGTTAGAATAGTTGTTGGTACTGTCGTTGATATCGTTGTTGGAATTATTGTTGGTACAGTGGTTGGTATCGTTGTTGGAATAGTTGTTGGTATCGTTGTTGGAATAGTAGTTGGAATAGTTGTAGGAACTGTGGCGGATTAGGTTGTTCGAACAGTTAGATGTGATTAGTATTGTGGTTGGCAAATATTGTAAAATTTTATTCTACAATAGTTGAAATTGTTATTTGAATATTGTGTAAACAGTTGTATGTGCAGTTATTGAAATTGTTGGTGGTACATTGGTTGCAAAAATTGTAGAGAAAATTGGCATTAAGGAATATTTAATGCTTTTTTACATTTATTTATGAAAAAGAATAATTCATTTTAGAAAAAGTAAAATAAAAAGCAGAAATATTTAATGAACCTTTCTAAACATTTCCAAAGTAAAATAATTAATTCACTTTGAAAATAATGTCTATATAAACAATGATATTTGGCTTCATCAGATATGAATATAAGGGAGAAGCAAACCTTGTTTAATAAAAGTTAATCAAATGAAAAGTCATTATATACATAAAAGATTTATTATGTTTGACGGTGATACACAACTAAGTTGAGTTCATATATATATATATATTTATATATATATATATATATTTATATATATATATATATATATATATATATAATGTAATTTAATTACATTTTAATCCCCAAACAAGGCACATTGGGGCTACTATTGGGGACACAGGCTACAGGGGTACTAGGTGGGGAGTTGGGTAGCAAGATGTCGGGTCACGTTAATGATGGATAGGTAGATATACATTTCCATGGTAACATAATTAATTCACTTTGAAAATAATTGCTATATACACAATGAGATATGGCGCTGAGAAAACAAACTTAAGTATTTATATTAAATTAGAAAAGCTAATCAAATAAAAATGCATTATATATTTCTTTCAGTTTTTATGTCTTAATTCAAATTATTTTTGTCTACACAATATAAAAGACCATCTTATAAAATGTTATATCCCAAAATTTTACAAAGTAAGGTATAAAAATTTAATTTAAATTGCATAAAACAATTACCTTGAATTTATTTTATATAATGTACATTCTGTTGCACTCTCTAAAAAAATTAAGGCTAGCCAATCAAAAGCGGCGGATATCTTTAAAAAATATCGGCGAAAAAAGCGAACCCTCCTGTAGAAAAGTGCCTAGTTGAAGGTGAAGATGTTAATGTTTTCGCTAATTTTTCGATATTTGTCGTATGAAAAGTCGAAGTTCAAAATGATACTGATCTTGTGAAAATCCATCGCCTCTGTTGGAAGTTTTAGGCAGACATGCAAACATACATACATAATGACATTTATATATTGGTAACTAAAAATTTTCAACCCAAACCAATGAAAAAGCTTGCCCTATATCTGAGTAGCCTTTATGTAAAATTTCAAATGTTTAGACCAAAAATTGTCTGAGTAATTAGGTAGAGACCTCAGAGTCAATTTTTTTTAACTTTGACCCCTATTATGTCCCCAAATTGTCGGAGGAGCTTGGTAGAGGTCTCAAAGGTCAAATCGTTGAACTTCGACCCCCTTAACAGCTAAATTTCTAGCCGAAAACCGATCATATAGATTTTTCCCAAATCTCAATACTCTGTATATCAAATTTCGAGTTTGTAGACTGAAAATTGACAGAGTTATTGCGTAGGGAAATGTACACAGACACACAGATGGACACACAGACAGACACACAGACACGTTCACTTTTATAGATATATAGACTAGCATTTCAGCCCAGAGTGGTAGTAGGAAGGCAGTCTCGATACCGCGAAGGAGGAATAGGAAGGGAAAAAACCTGACATCTTTACTGTTACAACCGCCGCCAAACCGGATGGTGACGTAGGTTTTCAAATTACGGCTAGACAACCAAAAGGAGAGAATGATTTTATCAGCAGAAAAAGCAAGTACCCCCTGTAGAAAAGTGCCCAGTATAAGGTGAAGATATTAATGTTTTTAGCTAATTTTTCGATATCTGTTGTCTGAAAGGTCGAACTTCAAAATAATACTGGTCTTGTGAAAATCCGTCGTCGCCCCTGTCGAAAGTTTTAGGTAGACATGCAAACAAACATACATACACACATTTATCTGTTGGTAACTAAACATTTTCGACCGAAACCAATTACAAAGCTTGCCGTATCTCTGAATACCCTTTATGTCAAATTTCAAATGTTTAGACCAGAAATTGTCTGAGTAATTAAGTAGAGACTGCAGAGGTCAAATTCTTTTTAAATTTTGACTCCTATTATGACCCCTTATATCAAATTCTTTTTAAACTTTGAGTCCTATTATGACCCCTGTATATCAAATTTCGAGTCTGTAGACTAAAAATTGGCAGACTTATTGCATAGGGAAATGTACACAGACACGTTCACTTTTATATATATACTAGCATGGGTGCCCGGCGTTTCCCGGGTGTGAGGTGTATGCTAAAAAAAAAACAAAAAAAAACGGTCAATGTTTTTAACTTTGATCCCTATTATGTCCCCTTAACATTTGTTTGGAGCTCAAATAAAGTTATTCAGTTAGATCCAATGTCCAAGGAACCTATATCTAAAATTTCAAGTGTTTAGACCCCAAATTGTCGGAGGAGTTTTGGTAGAGTTCTCAAAGGTCAAATCGTTGAAATTTGACCCCTTACCAGCAATATTTCTGGCCGAAAACCGATCCAATGGATGTTCCCACATGTCAGTACCCTGTATATCAAATTTCGAGTCTGTAGACTCAAAATTGACAGAGTTATTGCATAGGGAAATGTACACAGACACACACACAAACACACAGACACGTTCACTTTGATAGATAGATAGATAGATAGATAGATAGATAGATAGATAGATAGATAGATATATAGATAGATTTCCCTTTTTTACATTTAACTGCAGATAGTTCACTTCCCTTAAATGAATATGACTTTTTTGGTAATTTTGAGAATTGCTCTTTTTTGAACAAACACTCTTAAGAGCAGGAATAACTTCTTCACCATACTTAAGGTTTCCTTAAGTTTTGTATTTTTAAAAAGTTTTATATGAGACCATTGGGAATTATTACTTTGTCTGGAGAATTTTTCTTCTAGCTTTGAAATTTTGAGTTGCTGCGATTTTAGCCTGTTTTGTTTTTTCTTTTTTGAAAAGGAATACCATTTGGTTGCTGATTTTTACTTCGGAATCCTGAAGCTGATTTGATCGAATCTTAAGAGAATTTAGGTCAGCAGATTTAAACTGAGTCATAATTTGTATTGCTTTCTTGTTGTTGTTGTTATTGTTAATGAAATATATTCTGCTTTTCTACAGAACATTGATATGAATAAAATTCATGTATCCAGTCCGAACAGAGTACGTTCGTGGTATTCCTTAATACATAGATTTTTAATTTGTTGTTTTTCCCAATAGTGTAACATAGATCAAAAGTTCTCCTTGAAAGTTCATTTGCTGTTTTGTGTGATCTCAACATTGTGGGTCTAGACGATTTTTTCCATGTATTAAATTTAAATTTAATATTGAAAAGTCTGAACCTAAGTTTAATTACATTTTAATTTCTTGATCTCAAATTTTTACCATCACATATTTGCATTACCCTTTGTTGTTTTTGGTTTCCATGAAATGCACCCAGGTTTTATTTTTATTTCTGCAATGAGATCTTTTGTGTCCCATTGTTTACATGCCAAACATTTTTTCACAGATATGGGCAGTCTCTAACCCGATACAGATTTCCACATCGATTACAAGGGGATGAAATTTTCCTTTCTGAAAATTCTTTTTTGGATATGTGTGGCCATTTTCCTAGTTTGTGTGTTATTTGTTACATGTATTTTCGATCGTTTAGCTACTTCTTTTTTTCAATGCCATATTCAGTATCCTCTGAGTCTTTTTTAATAATTTCTATTTTCTGGTAGTTTTCTGTTAATTTTTGTAGAGTTAAACTCGATTTAAGCTTTCTGATTTCAGCATCTTAGTTTGATGTCAGTCCTTGCGAAAATACTAGACATTTAAAAATTTTCACACTGACGTCTGATAGTTTAAATTCGTTACATTGTTTATCAACCATGGCCGCATATGTTGCAAAGTCATCTTTGTCGTTTTTAACCAAATTCAAACATTTCCATAGTTTATAGAACATTTTAAACTTTTGGGCTAAAAAGTTCAGTAAGAAGCTCCACGATATCGGCAAAAGATAGCTCCGAAGTTTAACGTGGCAAAATAAAAACCCCAAATTTATGTTCAACAGTCTCCAATTTGCATAATTGCAAACAAACTTTTTTCTGGTCGGACCGGTCTATAGACTAAAAAAAGTCCTCATTTCTTCGGTAGTAAGCTGAAAATGACTTAACTTCTTCTGGTATATAGCAGTTGTCAATCGCATTCCATATAGAGGCTTGTGAAAATAAGGTATTATTCTCAGTGAACACATTATATGTTACGACTTGAGCAAGTAACTCCTCCAGATGCTGTTTCCACTCAAATAACTGTTTTTTTGTAGTTGTTTTCGCTTTTCGTCTGTATGTTGTTAATGTTTGAATAATTGTTGTTGTTGAATTTGTAATTATTCCCAAACATACAAAAAACGAACACGGCAGCCCTAATTCACTACGGCAGTGCAATTGACACATATTGTTATGCATCATCTATTCCATTTAAACTTACCCATCTTGCTATAAATTATTTAATCACTTTAAAATTACACATGCCATTTCCCATTTCTTACATTACAATTATTTACATATTGTTAAATTTAAAACAATTACATCATAGCTTTCTATACATCACATCCGGTTTTAGCGTCCTATATTTACCTCAATTAGATTTAAACCAACTAGAAAACATTAAAAAATAATTAGCAACACATACAATATACTCCACATTTTCTTGTATTTTTCGTTTCCTTATATACTTTTTGATACCTCTGGTGGGGAAGGGGGGTGATATTCATTATTTATAAATTACATGTTTTTCTTTTTTTTTCATTTATAAAACTTTCGATATCTGATTATTTCAGTTACATTTATTTATTTTGTTTTTTAGGGGGCTTTGTATTTATTTTGTTTTTGCAGATAGAAACAAAAAACCTTCATTTGTTTTGGGTGTGTTTTGGGGGAGTTATTTAAGATATTCTTCGATTTAAACAATTACGTTGCAGATTTCTTTACATCATATCAGGTTTCACTATCCTATATTTATCTTGATTACATTCTAACCAACGAAGCCACATTTCTTGTCTTTTTACTTTCTATTTTTTTGTGGAGGGAGGGGTCATTTGTTTAAAAATCATTTTCTTTCTTTAAAGATTGTAATGCAGGGTATGGGGCAGCATAACCAGCTGCCAACATAACCCTGCTTTTTACTAAAGTCAACCGAGAGCTCTTTTTAGTATCCTCGTTGTTCCCTTAAGTGTAATTGTCTGGATTTCTTTTGCACTTTGTTCACCAGGAATATTAGTTAGGTAGGACTTCAGGTTCTTCTTCATAAGCCCTGTAGCACCTATAATAACTGGTATGTGGAATGGTTGATATCTCCCTATGCTAACGTGTCCCGCCCCCATTTTTATAAACACAGCGAATTCAACAAGGGCTTGCGTTCTTTCTTGATTTTGTTTTAATAGTAAAAAAAAACATGACGTTATTTCAATTTCGTCACTGTGGACCAGTGGATAAAGGAGCAGAGTCGAAATATAGGGGTTTCAGGTTTGCACCAATATAACATAGTCTTTTTTCTTCTTTTTTTTTTTGATGGAGAATGTTTTAACATTGAAAAAGAGTTATGTACTCATTCTACATTCTGATAAGTGAAATTATTGTAGTAATTGATAAAAACAATATTCAAGAATAAATACACTTAAGAAGTTTTATTTCATTTCATTAGGATCGGATTACATATTTTACTTCTTAAATAAAATTTTTGCTTCTTAATAAAACTTTGAGACCAACTATTTTTAAGCATGGAGGGCGGTAATTAACCAGTCAACATTACCACATCTTCAACACCTAAATGGATGTTTTTTGTTTTTTTCCCCTCTCTTCACCCGGCATGTTTACTGAGTCAATTTTTTTTTTGCTTCCCTCCCCTTGCTGCTATTTATTTATTTTTTTTTTTTACGGCTGGGAGTTGATCGATATTCTCTCCAACCGTCTTTGACATTCTTACCATGAGGAGTTGGGAATGTCTATTCTGAATGTCGTTTGTAACATTGAGGAGGTTAGGGGTTGGGCAGCAACAACAGCAACCATACTTTAACTTTCTTTGAAAGGGGAGCACGCTTCTATCGAGCAACACCAGTTAGCGGGTACTGCTGATCATTTTTAACCAATCAAATGTTACTCAACTTCACCCAACGATTATTTTATTTTTGATAATCAATCATGTTAAGTTTTTTTTCAGCCAAGTGCGTGTTCATGTCAAGTGCACCTATTTCTGTTAAATGACCTTCCAGTACATCTGACTTTGATATTTAACATTTCCAATCAGCAAGTATTTTATGTTTGAGAAACACCAAACTTGTTTTACTGACCTGATGCATGTCTATACCAATTGCTCCTAGTTCTGTTAGGTAACCTTTTTTAACATTACTCATTATTCTATTTTCCAAAATGTTTATACATGAACATTTTCATTGTATCTCTCTCTTTACCACCCCCAACAGATTGCAATAAAATAATTAAAGAATATCAACTAACGTGTGCTCTGTAATAATCTATTATATAAAAGTGAAAATGTGTGTGTGTTTCTGTGTGTGCGCGCTTTTATTGTATGTCCGGCAAAGGTTTTTTTCGAGTGAGGAGTGCTCGGGAGGGTTACTGTTTCTTAGAACTTTTTATATACTCCCTAGATTATAATATCTATGATTTACGAAAGGAGGTCATGTCTATCTTTTATTTGAGTGACTTTGACATGCTATTTTTGTGCTATTTTTGACTCTGCATGTATTTGTTTGGCTTTTCCGTATATATAAGCGAAACTGAATCCATAGCAAAGGAAGCTTTCTGGCATGTGTGCCAGGGACGTCAATAAAGCAATGAGCTTTGATTAATGCGGGCAAAACCTGTCATATCAGACAATCGATATTCATTTGGAGACTCCCCCTTTTATAGGGAGCTGGCTTTACAACAAGATGTTGGGGAAACAAACAAATATGCAAAAATCTGGCTTGCAGCCAAACTTAAGTGCGGCATTACATTTCTCTATGGCGTGATGTTTTACCTTATTAAATTTATGCACCTGCCACTTAACCTTTTACTCATTAAATTTCAACCATTCTCACTTCGGCTACCCTCGTAGCATCGTGGTAAGTTATCAGGCTACCACTTTCGGTTCCACCATCGCCTTAAGGCTTCAGGTTCGAGCCTACATGTCTACCAAAACTCCCCTCCCACAACCACCAACAAACACTCGGGCAATGCTGGGACCCGCCCCACTAGTCTATATATATAAAAGACAAAATGTCGGCGTGTGTTTTTATATGTCCAGCAAAAGCTTTTTTCACAAGGTTTTACGGGGGGCAGGGGAGGGTTACTATTCTTTAAAACTTTTTATATACTCCCTAGATTATAAATCTACAATTTGTGAAGGGACGTCGTATCTAGATTTATTTTGATCGACTTTTATAAAATTCACATTATTCCATCCTCTCGCGTGTTTGTTTGTGCTTTTCGTATAAAAGTGAAACTAATCAAAAGCGAAGGCAGTTTCTTGACTTTTCGTGCCGGGATGCCCAGAAAGCAATTAGCGTGGATCAGTATTGAGAAAACCCATCATATCAGACAATTGCTATTCATTTGGACACTCCTTTTTTGTGGGGAGCTGGTTTCCCAATATCGTTGGGAAATGAAATGGCAGAAAGCTTAACTAGCCTCCAGCCAATGTTCGTTTCTGCAAGTCAACTTTTTCATTGACATCGCTAAATTTCAATGTTTTTCACTTCCTATGGTCTTGCAGTGGTAAGATCTCACATTTTCTTTCACTTTCTTTTCCGCCTAAGGGTTTGTCATGGGTTCGAATTTTGTTTTTCTTTTACACCTACAAACACCTGGGCAATGCTGGGTAACTCTGCTAGTAATAAAATAAAATAGAATGAAAAGAAAAAGAAATGATAAAGTTTCTGAGGCCCATCTTCATTATGTCTTCAGCAGCAGGTTCTTATCAATATTTCTCTTTCTTTTTTTTTATATGCTAATAAATAAAAGATAACAACAAAAAGAAAATAAAAGTGATCCTTAGTTTTTAGTTCAGGTTCCCTCTTCTCCAGGCTATATCATATAAAAGTAAACATCCTGATGCATGACTGTCTGATCACTGGCGCTAATTGCTAAACTGATATCTAGTAAATGATATTTGACAAATCCACATGTGTTTATGCTCGTTTTATGTTTACATATAATTTATCTTCCAATTTCAAGCATACTATGCACTCAGGCTATTATCATGTGTAGTACATGTTGTTAACAGTCTGACCCATGGAAAAGAAAATCATAGGGTCTTATTTTTTTTTCAAGATGGTGTATATGCAGCTTAACAATAGGACTAGTTGTATCAGCTTAAATATCACAATTAAAATGTTGTAAATTCCTACTCTATCATGAAATTTCCACTTACCTCCCTTCAGATCAGTATAAAACTTATCAAAGGGTGTTTATCTCTTTTATTTAGCAATTTTCAACATCGATATGTTAATTTGTTTTTCCATTAAATGAAATCTATTTGTTCTTCATCCAGCAATTTATCATTGTAACTAGTAATCCTGTAATCAGTCTGATGTATCTTATTACGCCAATTAAGCCCATGGGACTCCCTACGTAACTGTGAATCCTCCAGACCTCTCTGAAAATCTACCAACATTTATTTGTTCTAGAGTATCAAGCATATGAAGATTAGAGTAAGAAACAATATATCAATTATATCTAAAGTATTGAATAATTTTTCTTATTTTATTAAATGATTAAATAATCTAGAAAAAAGTTAACAAATTTTTCAATGAAAGATAAAAGATCTACCTGTAGTTGGTATAGTGGTAGGTATTGTAGTTGGTATAGTGGTAGGTATTGTAGTTGGTATAGTGGTAGGTATGGTAGTTGGTATAGTGGTAGGTATGGTAGTTGGTATAGTGGTAGGTACGGTAGTTGGTATAGTGGTAGGTATGGTAGTTGGTATAGTGGTAGGTATGGTAGTTGGTATTGTGGTAGGCACTGTAGTTGGTATTGTAGTAGGCACTGTAGTTGGTATTGTAGTAGGCACTGTAGTTGGTATTGTGGAAGGTATTGTAGTCAGTATAATCGTAGGCACGGTGGTTGGTGCGGTAGTAGATATGGTAGTTGGTATAGTAGTAGATATGGTATTGTGATAGGTATTGTAGTTAGTGTTGTGTTCGGTATGGTATTTTTTATTATAGGTATGATAATTGCCATTATTGTAGGTATGGTAGTTGGAATTGTGGTAAGCGCGGTAGTTTGTATTATGGTAAATACAGTGGTAGGTATGGTAGTTGGTATAGTTGTTGGAACAATAGTAGGAACAGTGTGATTAATATTGTAGTTGGAAAAAAAGTTATCGCAAAGATTGTAATATTTTATCAACATAATGTAAATGTAAATCTTTTAAAATATTTAAACATTAAAGATATATATATTTTGATAAGATATCCAAGTGATTTAAAAGACATATGTACCTTGATTAAATTATCTTAAAAAATGTTAATATTTTCTTAAAGAAATTAATTAAGAGAAATGGTATACGAGTCAGGGTCAATGATATATATTTATTCAGAAAATTATTATTCCAAAAGATATATTTTATTACAAGAAATTAGCAGTAACAGAGAAGTGATGGATATGGAGGAGAGAGGGGTATCAGCGAGTCAAACAGAAAAAAGTGTGTATATATATATATATTATGGAATTAGTACACATCAGTAGATGTTAGCATATATTGATTTGTTTGGTAGCTAATAACTTAATCACAGATAAGAAGCAATTTTTTATCTAAAATTATTTTTCATTGCCTCAGAGATTCGTGTATTTCAATATTGTGATGAAACGTTTATAATTAATGTTTTTTCTATGTTGCTTGTGTGATTCACAATTCCATATAATCAGACGTCTTCTACAGGTTTTAATGTCTAAAAGGCATTGCTAGCAAACTGTAAGATGAACATAAATGCTACCTTTAATAACTGTTTATTTTATGATTCTGCCTGGCACACATGTTGTATCATTAATATGGCAAAACATATGAAAATCGTGTCCACATAAAGAATAAAATATTCCAAACGCGTCTGCAGCTATTTATCAATTGAATAGCAAATAATTTTACTTTAACAGAAACTATCCAGATTTATCTTTATTAATAATATATTTATCCTTGTTTTTTTACACATAGTCAGTCTCTCCGTTCTTCCCTTTTTCTGTGACATTCACATAAACTCTAACATATTTCTAGTTTTTTCAGTATATTCACTGCCCTAGCAAAAAAAAAACAAAAAAAAAACAAAAACAAAAAAAAAAAACAAAAGAAGAAATAAAGAAAATTCAGTACATTTGGTTAGTTTTCACTTCAGAATAATACATAGTCATAACTATTGGCCATTTGCCATATATATTTCCAACTCTTGGCCATTTGCCAGACATATTTCCTGGCTATACTATAAGTACTTTACAAATTTTTAGTGAATCTCAATTAAATAAGAAATGATAAATAAACCGAAATTCAACTTTTTGGCCATGTGGTACTGGTACATTTAATATGAAAATCCTGGTGGCAACTTTCTATGATAGTGGTTCTTTAACTTTCCAGGGATCATAGCACACTGCAGCTATACACCACATTTTATTTAAATATTATTTTTACTCAGTTAAAAAGAACAAGATGGAAATAATAATGGAACTGTCTGTTTAAAACTATGCAGGTAGAGACTTTTGGTTCCATGACTTAACAGAGTTTAATTTTGAAATATTAAACTAAATCTACAAAACATTTTTAATAAGAAAAATATCGAAGAACTAACAGATGTATTTGGCGTTGTCTGGCATTAAATGTAACGTTAGATTTCTAAAAAAAAAAAAAAAGAAGTAAAAAACGGAAAGAAAGTGAGACATGTGCATACAAGTATTATGTTTTTTCTAAACAGTTAACTTCTTGTAAGTAAAAACAAGAAAAATACTTGAGCTGAGATTGAAATCAAAACCTAAAGTCAGTGAGTCAAGTATAATAACAATTAGATCAGCTTGCTGCAATCTTTAAAAAGTGTTTTCAAACCTACTTATTTTTAACGTAAGGAAGCTGTCATGTGAACGATTCGCGCATGTGCAGTCGAGAAATAGTTGACAAATAAAAATCCGATGACCACCCCCCCAAGTACTAATTTTTCCATTTTGACCCCCTTAGCAACCCATTTTTCCGGATGAAAACCGATTAAAACGTTTTCCATATGTCTGAAGACATTATATACCAAATTTCAAGTCTGTAGATAAGACATTCGTTGACTATCAATATATAGGTTGAGTAGCGTCCTCACACACTTACACTCCCACACACATTCCCACTTTTATAGATATATAGTTAGATTATTAGCAATTAATCCTTATGTACAATAATACTTGAATATTAAATCAATATTATAAAAGGGATTTTAATTTAAAAAAATAATTCATAAAATGACTTACCTGTTGGAGCTGTGATAAATAGAATAAATAAAAATATTAATTGAAAATATACATTTTTTTATTAATAAAACTTACAATTAAATATTCAAGCAATAAAACAATACATTTTTATTCATCAATTTTAAGCAAGTAAAATTTTATATAATTTTAAGGCAAAAAATATTTGAATTATCAGGGAAGGAGACATCCTTACAGACTGAGAATTTTTTTTGTATCAATTCAGGGTGCCCTTTTTTTTTTTTTTTTTGGGGATGGGATTTTACCCAGATTAAAAGCTGACCATATGCCTAACTCGTCCCTCTTGGAAAGACAAGCAAATATGAACACTGGTTGAGTCATAATAACACTATATCCTTTTGGTTCAGAGCCAAGTGTAGTACTTGCTCTGATGCTGCACATAGTTTTTCAGTGAAGCGAAATCTTCTAGACCGAGGCAATATTTATGCTTGCTCCAATCCAGGGTGTTTTCTTTTCTTTTAAGGAACTGGATATTTTCCCACATAAAAAATGACCTTGTGTCAGACTATTCCCTCGTGAGGAGGCAAGTAAATAGGAACATTAGCTGATCCTTGTTGAAAAAACTGTCCACCAGATTACGAATTGGTTTGGATTACAACAATAAGTGATAAAAATGTCCACTATTATAATGGGTAATATCTACCTGTTACAGTTTTAATTCATGTATGACTCTCATTGATTCCAATGATTTGGTGCTAAATCAGTTGACTGATACACTTCACAGGCTCTGACATCCAATTTGGTCATTTTCTTAGACATCGATGAGTCAACAAACCGTACAAACTACAATGTCTTTTTTCATACTTAATATTTCCACAATGTTTTAATTTGTTTCTAATACCATTCTCATAGCAACTAAACCTGCATTCACCTAGACCTTCATTTGATGCACCATTTGTCATACTCTTCATTAAAATCATTAAAAATAAACGATTCGCTTGATTTTGACAAGTTATTTCATTATTTTCTTGGAAATTAAACGAAAATGTTATTTTTAATTTTGAAATAACTCTTTTTATAAGTTTAAATAGATAGTGAATATAAATAATATTTTAAAATCATATTTATAATCATATTTATAGAAATAAATCTATTGCATTTGACACATATGCAATATTAAAATTTACAACAATTGTTAGAACAACGTTAGTATTAATGACAAATATACTCACTTAACTTGCTACAAAGTTCTACACTCAATTCTGTTTCCACTGGTCTGTTTGGAAATGTCTTCTTAATTGTAATAACAATCTCAAGCAATTCACTTGTTTGATTTAATGTAATTATGTCAGTTGGATTGACATTCTGAAATTGAATCAAACAAAAAATTGTATATTAGAATCAAGTTAAAATATAGTTTTGAACAATTAAAAATTGCATCATGCCATGAAAAAAATAATGTCATATACACCCAATATTGCACAATCTGATTTTAATGATGCTTACAAAAATAAAAAAAAAACACACACACACGATTGCATATCTGTACATACACACAGACACACACAGACACACACACATATATATATATGCATAATCCTAATCCTTCACTAGAAAACATCAATGATAGCTCTAGAATGCTGTATCCTCAATGGCCATATTTCATTTGCATACATTAGCACCTTGTAGACTCATGTTTGATAAATTCTACCCTTAGTCAACAACATTAAAAATCTACTGGTTAATTATGACAAAACATCTTTAAACTTTCCCAATCCATTCCTAACTCTTGCTATCACACCAGTCTAAGCTACTCTCTTTGTTTCTGTGGTGTTACTAAGCTTACAAAATTCTAGATATTCTCAACAGTTACCCAAATATATTTTCTTCACATCAGGGTTCTCATTGACTCAACTCAAATTGCCTGTAATACTCCTGAATTCCTTGAATATCCAATGCTTACAAGTACAAAAAAATTGTGTTGCTCCCAACTCACTTTCTACAAACTGAGCATGAAACTTGTCTATTTCTTGGGGCTTTTCAGTACTATAACCATTAATAATCAATTTGTTCTGTGTAATTTTCACTTTCAGAACATTACTTTCCATAGCATTAATTTAAAAAAGTAAACCTTACATTATTTCACAGGTAATAATTAAATTATCAGCATAAAACATCTCTTCACTTGGGCAGGAAACCAATCAACTTATTTCTTATTACTTATTCAATTAACTTATTTCTTATTAATTATTTACTTATTCTCGTACCGGTTTCTGGACTTCAATAATTTTTACCCCTATTTAGAGGGTTTCACTCTTAACCTTGTAACAGTTGACAACTTTACTAAATTCCCAGTCTTTCAGAACACACTCTTTTATGATCTGATTTGTCAAGTGTGTGATCCTCTCAGTCCCTGTTCCATATACAACCTTAAACATTTATGCAACAACACTTATTCCTGAAACTCATCTTTTGCATCTTCATTCAAACCACATTTTGATGCATAAACAATTATTTTTACGAGACTTTTCTCTGTAAACATCAACTTAAACATTATAATACGATCAATAACATAATTAGCATAAATCATTTTATTTACTTATTTCCCTGCAATGAAAATCCAACATCACCTATTTACTTTTCATTTTCAATCCAAAACCGCTTATATCTTGCATCCTCTTCAACAATCATTTTGACAGAATTTACCTTTTCTTTCAGTTTCTTAGAAACAACATAAGTCAATACATATTTGCTCAAGAGACTAAACAATCTGTCCTTATCTTGAATGTAAAGGGCTACTATTTGGGATAATGCCTACAGGAAGAGATTAGCAGTGAGATGTCTGTTCACATTACATTTAAACTCCTGCAGTACAGTCAGGAAGCAGAAAAACAATTCTACTACTAGAGTAGAAGACTTTCCGGCATCTAGAGATCTTAACACTGAAGGAGTGGAATTTTGCTGTTTGATAGGTTAGTTGGGGGTATGTACATTGTATGTATATTGTACAACTGTGCTATGAGTCCATCAAAGCACATTCTATTAAAGTACTAGTAAAACAAGCACAGGGATACAATATTGCACTGATGGGACAGGAGTGTGAGCTTAATTGATTGTGCGAGGCCTATTAGATTGGAGACTTTTTCTTGGACCTTGTCCAAGAGGAAGATACTAGTGGTAGATGCACCATCCCACATGTGGCAACAGTACTCCATGCAAATGGTGGCTTTGTAGAAATACAGAATACTCTCAAGTGTGAGTAATTTTCTAGCACGATATAGGGAACCCCTCACCTTCTTTGCTCAACATTGGCAATGTCATCGATGTATGTTTTTCAATTCATGTTGTCTGTGAATGTTAAACCAAAGAATTTGAACAAGAAGCTCTCATGCGATGTGTTATTAGTTATGGCTATTGGTGGTTGAGAAGGTTTCTTGTTATTGTTGAAGAAAAGCAGCTTAGTTTTCGTAGCATTTAATGTTATCATCCATTTCACTACAGACTGGAGGTCATTTTCTAGGGTTTCTGCCATTACCAACATATATTTCCATTCAGTTTTTCCTTCATGTCTATTATAAAGCATGGTGTCATCAGCAAATATACTCGTTTCAGATATAATTTTATCTGGGAAGGCGTTTATGAAAATCAGGAATAATAAATGTCCAAGGATCAACCCCTCAGGCACTTTTATATTAATATCATGTTGCTCGGCTGTACACCTATTGAGAACAATCTAAATTTTTCTCTTGTCTAAACAGGACCTGATTATATTTAACATTTTTTCAGTAATACTGCATGATTTAATTTTCATGAGAATACCATTCATACCAGATCATGTTAAAGTCTTTGGATATATTAAGGGATACTGCCCTATTTTTCCCTGCCTTAGCCAGTGTTCAGAGATAGCGATTAAAATATTCACAGTAGAATGGACTTGCTTAAATCGATATTGTAGGTGAGAGAGAAGAAAGAAGATTCGCTTTTACAAGGTGGTGAACTAGAGCTTGACTGATTAATGACCCAAAGATTTTAGCAAAGAGGGAGAGGAGACTGACGGGGCAGTAATTGAGCAGATCAGTTCTTTCACCAGAATTCTTGTATACTGGTACCATAGAGGTAATTTTCCAGCTATCTGAGAAACAAGAGTTAGTAGAATACATGGACTAGCTCAATGGAAGATTATTTTAATAGTAGTTCAGGGATGAGATCAGACCCACATGCCTTGGAGGTATCTAAGTTTTTATGATATAACAAATATGAGAAGGGGTAATTTTCAGATCATCAAATGTGGCTTTTGTCCACATAGGAAAATCTGGAGGGAGTGATTTCTGGGTTCTAAGGTGGAGTTCGAGGTAAATAGCCAGACAATAGTTCAACCTCATCATGGTTGTTGGATAGTGGAGGAACTATTGATCGTCCTTTATATACTATACTATTAAAGATTGTCTTAAAATCGAAAGTTTCTAAAAATGAAGCAGTGATTAAGACTTTTGTTTCTTTTCCTCAATTCAATCTAGGCCATTGTTTTATAATATTTAGAAGTTACAGAAAGATAAAGTCAAATATTTATTTATTTATTTATTTTTTTTTTTTGCAAGGGCATGTTGTGACCAATCACTTGTAATGGCTGCAAACCGCATAACAATTTAGGTAAGAAAGGCACTGATCCTGTGCTGAGACATCATGATTAATAGAGAGCCTTATGGAGAGGGTGTGCAGTTGACATATTTTATAGCCCTAGAAAATATTTCAGCATTCTACATGTGTGCATGTAACATCTGTTTTAATAGATTATGGTTCATAATGAAGTAAATAGTATTTTATATAAATTAGTATTTTCATTTATATACACACATAAGAAGAGAAAATATTTCCAATTTATTCATTAAGCTAAACAACAAACACATATATTTAATCATAATATATTCAAAGAACAATAGCATTTTATTTTAAAAAATTTTTTACTCACCTTATATTCAATAACTAAACCATTTATATAAGTAACAGTCAGATTATAAGAAAGTATATTTGTTGTATTCACAAGACTCATCCTAACTGGAACTTTTGGCTTCAGAAAAGTTACAGTGATTCTTGGACCATCATCTTGTACATCAAAACTGAACACACCATCACCAACAACAAGCTCTCGGAAATGATCTTGATTGGTTGAGGTACGTATATCCAGAGCATCATTATCAATATTCTCATATGTTATTTCTTCATCATGAGCACATATTGCTGCAAAAAGATAAAATAATTATTACCATCTTTTATATGCATACACCAATGGAAGCATTTTACAATGATTTCTGTTTATTAATCATCAATCATGTACAAGTTTAAAAACAATTGAAATTTACTGTTAGAATAAACATTCTCCCATTATTAATTAAAATTTTCTAATGGATTTCATAATCATGAAATAGAATAGGTTTTAGGGAAATTTATAAATCATTGCTGCAAGACTAAACTCTAACATATTCACATTCATATGCTCTATATAATTACTGCAGAAAAATATCATGACTATAGATTAATTCAGTAAAACATCTTTTTTAAAACTAGCAAAAACAGATTTGGTAGCTGAATCAGATAAGAACCTAGCAATTTAACTGCAATGTTTGTTTTATTTTTACGTTTTATTGAATTAATGTTCCGTAATTTTAGAATATTCTCTTATCTATATTTTGTTCTGATATTTAAGGCAATAAGCTTTAGAGTGGAATGTGGACACAGTGGTAGTAGTCCTTATCAAAAGATATAATAATTTTAGTTTTAAATAAATGTAAAACACATAATAGCTGTTGGTACAGTAAGAATAGTTGTTGGTATCGTTGTTGGAATTGTTGTTGGTGCAGTGGTTGGAATAGTTGTTGGTATCGTTGTTGGAATAGTTGTAGAAACTGTGGTGGATTAAGTTGTTCGAACAGTTAGATGTGATTAGTATTGTGGTTGGTAAATATTGTAAAATTTTATTCTACAATAGTTAAAATTGTTATTTGAATATTGTGTAAACAGTTGTATGTGTAGTTATTGAAATTGTTGGTGGTACATTGGTTGGAAAAGATATAGAGAAAATTTTCATTAAGGAATATTTAATGCTTTTTTACATTTATTTATGAAAAAGAATAATTCATTTTAGAAAAATTAAAATAAAAAGCAGAAATATTTAATGACCCTTTATACACATTTCTAAAGTAAAATAATTAACTCACTTTGAAAATAATGACTATATAAACAATGATATTTGGGAGAAGCAAACCTTGTTTAATAAAAGTTAATCAAATGAAAAGTCATTATATACATAAAAGATTTATTATTTTTGACGGTGATAAACAACTAAATTGAGTTTATATATAATTTAATTACATTTTGACCCCAAACAAGGCACATTGCCACTTTGATGTAGGGGGCTACTATTGAGGACACCGGCTACAGGGGTACTAGGTGGGGAGTTGGGCAGCAAGATGTCGGTTCACGTTATGGATTGATAGATAGATATACATTTCCATGGTAACATAATTAATTCACTTTGAAAATAATTGAAGATATGGCTCTGAGAAAAAAAACTTAAGTATTTATGTTAAATTAGAAAAGCTAATCAAATAAAAATGCATTATATATTTCTTTCAGTTTTTTATGTCTTAATTCAAATTATTTTTGTCTACACAATATAAAAGACCATCTTATAAAATTGTCCCAGAATATAAAAGACCATCTTATAAAATGTTATATTCCAAAATTTTACAAAGTAAGGTATAAAAATTTACTTTAAATTGAATAAAAAAATTACCTTGAATTTATTTTATATAATGTACATTCTGTTGCACTCTCTAAAAAAATCATTGAAAATTTTATTTCATGTAAGGTACATTTTGTTGCAATTTAAAAACATTATCTTTCATCTAGCAATTAATAATATAGATATAAAATTTTCAATGATTTTTTTAGAAAGTGCAACAAAATGTACATTACATAAAATAAATCCAAGGTAATTTGTTTATTCAATTTAAATTAAATTTTTATACCTTACTTTGTAAAATTTATAAATTTTTGTTTTTGTTGTTGTTGTTGTTGTTGTTGTTTTTAATGGAATTGATTCTGCTTTTCTACAGAACATTGATATGAATTAAATTCATGCATCCAGTCCGAACCGAGTACGTTCGTGGTATTCCTTAATACATAGATTTTTAATTTGTTGTTTTCCCAATCGTGTACCATTGATCAAAAGTTCTCCTTGAAAGTTCATTTGCTGTTTTGTGTGATCTCAACATTGTGGGTCTAGACGATTTTTTCCATGTATTAAATTTAAATTTAATATCGAAAAGTCTGAATCTAAGTTTAATTACATTTTAATTTCTTGATCTCAAATTTTTACCATCACATATTTGCATTACCCTTTGTTGTTTTTGGTTTCCATGAAACGCACCCAGGTTTTATTTTTATTTCTGCAATGAGATCTTTTGTGTCCCATTTTTTACATGCCAAACATTTTTTCACAGATATGGGCAGTCTCTAACCCAATACAGATTTCCACATCGATTACAAGGGGATGAAATTTTCCTTTCTGAAAATTCTTTTTTAGATGTGTGCGGATATGTGTAGCCATTTTCCTAGTTTGTGTGTTATTTGTTACATGTATTTTCGATTGTTTAGCTACTTCTTTTTTTCAATGCCATATTCAATATCCTCTGAGTCTTTTTTAATAATTTCTATCTTCTGGTAGTTTTCTGTTAATTTTTGTAGAGTTAAACTTGATTTAAGCTTTCTGATTTCAGCATCTCGATTTGATGTCAGTCCTTGCGCAAATACTATTCATTTTTCAAAATAATCAAAATACAAATCAATGAATATGAACTTACTGTTTGATATAAATGGAATGGTGAAGGTCTTATTATTTTAAGAATATGATCTCTTTTTAAAAGAAAAGGGATCAAAGAATGTCCTTAAAAAAAGAAAAACATTGAAATATTGTATTGCATTGCTATGTCCTTCTGATACTCATCCATATCTATTTACCAGCAATGCTTCAAACATGCAAACTACCTTTTCTATTATACATACTATATATATATATATACAGCCATGGTAAAAATTATGGAGCACCTATAAAAAAAAACTTAGATAATAGTTTAAACCTACGCATTTAAAGGTTAAGAACTATACAGTGAACAGTTGAGAGTAAATGTAAAATATTTAGAAGTTTAAAAACCAGTATTTATAAAATTTATAAACAGTAGATTGTAGGTATTTATTTGCTTTAAAGCATCTTCAAGAGTTTTAGCTGAGTTTTATACTAAATTCATTCCAATATTCAAAATGATTCACTGTCATATACTAAAAGTTGTTTCTTAGTTTTCAGGTAATATTTGATTCCGGCCAGTGCTTTAATAGTATATTTAATTGAAGATGCCTCCAAAGCTTTCAGAGATTAAAAAGGCACAACTTATTACTTTATCTCGTGAAGGATATTCTCAGGTAGAAATTGCTAGGGAGATGGAATATTCAAGGAAGGGAGTTCAAACGATTAAAAGGTACAAGGAAAAATTTTTTTCAAAAACAGAAAAGGATAAGGCCGTAAAAAGTCTACAAAAGCCATGGAAGACAGATCTTTGAAAAGAGCATCCCTTGCAGAGAGGAAGAAAAATTATCTGGAGCTTGCTGCTGAACTTAGAGGGGAAGCAAGCAAAAACATATCAGCTCAAACAGTGAGTAGAAGGTTATTAGAATCGGGATTAAAAGGATGCAAAGCAAGGAAGAAGTCTCAGGCCAACAAGAAAAAAACGACTCCAATTTGCAAAATAGCATAAAAATTGGACACTTGATGATTGGGCCAAAATTGTTTTGTCTGACGAAAGTAACTTTGAGGTAATTAACAGCTTCTATTTTCTAAACTTTGAACAGAACAATTGAAATTTTTATGTGAATACACATCCATAACACCTATTCAAAAATTTTAGCAAATTCTCATTTTTTTCATCAGACTTTTGGCACATCTGGAGCGGTAGGGAAGGCATTTCATTCTGATTGTGTGGTCCCAACTGTCAAATTTGCAGGATGAAGCATAATGGTTTGGGGCTTCATAGCTTCCTCTAGGCACTGGACTGTTGTACATATGTAAGAGCAGAATGAACTCCACAATTTATACTAACATGCTGGACCAGGTTTACTAAACCTCTTTGACTAAAATATTTAATAATAACATTTCAAGTGATGTAATCTTCATACAAAACAATGCCCCAAGCCATACGTTAAAAGTTTCAATGGGTTGGTTTGAGATAAAAGGGATTACAGTGATGAAGTGGCTCTCTCAATCCTTGGACTTAAATCCCATTAAAACTTTGTGATCCCATCTAAGGATAAGAGTGAGAATGCATAAATGTTTATCAAAAAAAGAATTAAAGGCCAAATTTCATGAAGAGTGGCAGAAAATAGATCCTACTATTTGCAACAATTTGGCCAATAATATGAAAAAACGAATAAAAGCTGTTATAAAGGCAAAAGCAGGACATGCCAAATATTGATTGTTATTAAAATAGATTTATCAATGTTTACTTCACTATTTTTAACCTTTAAATATATAAGTTTGAATCATAATTTTGATTTTTCATTGGTATATAATATAATTTTGACCATAGCTGTATATATATGGAGGGAACCAAGAAGAATTAGAGAAATTCTTTACAAGGAGACTTCTTGGGATGATGCAAAGCTCGATAATCGAGGTTGGGGCTTATATACAGAAGGATTTGCATTAGTATATATCTTTATAATGAACGAAAAATGTATATGCATTAGTATATATCTTTATATTTTCGTCTTTTCCGTTATCTTTCTGTATATATATATATTGTTCATTGTGTCTCTTTGCGAGATATCAAGTTGAGTGTGTCATGTCGACTGAAAGTATGTTTGCGAGTCTTCACAATAAAGGAGTTGGTAGTGAGTTGCGTTTCTCTCTTTGTAGGTAAGAACTTCTTTTGATTCTTGCTGATGGGATTAAAATCCCGCAGCCAAAATATCACTCTGCTACCAGGTTCTTCATCCAGAACAATTGTGAGTATCACAAATGTTTAAAAAAATTATTGATTACGTAGGTGAAGGAGATTGAAAATTTAAGTATAGTAATCTTTTGAAAGTTTCTTGGGCCAGTTGACCGTCCTCCCTGCTCTTGCTTTGTATAGATGGGTCGACTGTTCAGATGTGTGTGTGGTGTGTGTCAGTGAGTGAAACTGGGTGGTCGAGTGCGTCCAATCCAGCAGAGTCGCACTTTAATATGCAACCATTCATATTCACCTTAAAGTGTTTTCTTTTTCATGTCAAAACATTGCATGATCCAAGGCAAGATGGGTTGAGAGGTCTATGAACCGCTTCATTTGATAAGGATATCCTCTAATTTCATAGGAATTTGATAGTAAGGATATCCTCTAATTTTATAGGAATTGGATGAAATCAATCTTACTAAATATTGTGCAAACATAAATATAAGCTGAAAAATCTTGGAGATTTGGGATCCAATATCTGTTGGAGACAGTGAGAGAATTTAGTTAGGAAGAGGAGATGCCTATGGACTTTTTAAAGGGTGGGTTAATTCGAGTTGGAGCATGTGACCAAATTCGGTCTTAGCCTTCTTGAAATGATCAGGAATGAAAGTAAACAGGAGGCCCAGATGTGGTGATATGGTGAACAGTTGAATACACCACTTTAGTGAAACTAAACATAGGATCTATTAATTTTGCATAGGATGACAGAAGACTATAAAACCAGTCAACAGTGGATGTGATAAAAATTTTGTGAGCATATACAGTGTTAGTTAAGGGATGTGCAAAAACACACAGGGATGTTCAATTATCCACAAGTCTCTGCTTTCTAACATCAACCAGCAAGTCAAAATGATCTAAGAAATCAGCACCTAGACTGGATAGGGTAGGTAGGGAGTACTTGGTGAAGTTTGAGGTCAAGGATCAATAAAACTTGACCACATGTGCCTATCTTCAATGAATTCATGGCAAATACAGAAATGGCGGATTTCTTCGGTTTATTAGAAACCAGATGTAATGACAAAATAGAGCATGAGAATCCTGTGTCTACCATGAACGAACTGTCCAGTATTATTTGTAATATACAGCCAAGAATTATTATGACCTTGATTCCTTACACAAAGAACTTGTCTGTCTCGCTACAACACAGCCAATTTGTGCATTAACAAGTCAAGCTTTGTTAATAATTCGTCATTAAACAAAGCCCCAGCAGCTGCTACAGTCTAAATTGACCCGGGTTGCTGGCTGAGTTTAGGTAATAATTCTAGAATCTTTTCTAACATGGTAGCCAGTTGTTCAGCAGTGTTCTTTTACATGTTCGGGACCAGTATAGCCTGGACTTCAGTAGGCAAACGTAAAAGAACATTTTTTTCTGCCGAGGAGTTCTAAAGTTCTTTTAACCATCTTAGAAACTTTGTAGGGGGCCTCTCACCTAGGTGTTTCTCATGTATGTGTTTGCCTGGACCAACCACAATTTTGCATCATTTGCATATGGAAGCAATGATATGAAACTTACCGCTGCTGTTTAGATACAATGTAAATTTATACAACAGCCAAACCAATACGTTCATTAAATATAAACCACAAAAGAAACTTTATGGACTAATTGTTCTTTAAAATTAGCAAAAAATTGCACACGTAAAATATTTTATGAGCAGGCACTTACAGGACAAAGGCCCAGTTGACCTCCCATTCACTAGAAATAAAAATAAAAATACTAATAACGAACAAGATAAATGAAACTACAGATGCCGCACACTTTGCCCACTAACATTAAAAAAAACACATTTAACATAGGTTACAAATAAGTCCGGTCACTAGATATCTAAGCTCCCCGCTAAAGTAGCACACACAAGAAACAGATGAACGGGAGTTTAACTGGACCATTGTCCTGTAAGTGCCTGCTCATTGGCTAGTCAGGAAGGGTGTGGTGGAAACTAGAAAGCTGATTGGCTAACTAGAAACTTAAAAGGTGCATATATAAAAACACGAGACAACCATAAAATCCTCGCATAAGCCGGATGAATCCTAGCGGGGATCAAATTTTTTTTTTTTTCTCACACAGTGATCACCACTTATCAAGGCCCGGAAGCCACTCAGGGATAAGGGTTATTGCAAGTACATTATGTTAGTGTGGAGATTTGATGAAGTGTTTAATTAGGGGGGCGGTTCATTAGGAATTTGTTAACATTGGACTTGAAGACATCCAAGTTGTAGTCCGGAGGGAAGCAGGCAGACGGAACAGAGTTCCACAGGCGTGCAGTTCTAAGAAAGAAGCTTTGTTCATGGAATCCGCGTTTTGATTTAGGCACAGATATAGAGTGAGGGAAATTTTTCACATGCAAATGCGAAATATTCTGTGTAGCTTAATTGCCATATATATTTTATAACTTACTACTTAGATCTACCTACATATTGAGCACTGTTGAAGTAAATACTTAAAGTTTACACAAATTTATACTTTCGTATATTAATTTATGGGATTAAATGAAGTAGTTACACACACCCACACATATTTATATATATACTAGCAATCGGTGCCCGGCGTTGCCCAGGTGTTTTGAAGGAAAAAAAACGGTCAATTTTTTTAAACTTTGACCCCTTTTATGACCTATTAATATTTATTGTCTAGGGATCAAGTAAAGTTAATAAGTTAGATCCATGTCCAAGGAATCTATATATAAAATATCACGTGTTCAGACATTAAATTTTAGGAGGAGTTTGGTAGAGTTGTCAAAGGTCTAATTGTTGAATATTGACCACTTAATCGCCAAATTTCTGTCGAAAACCTATCACATCGATGTTCCCAAATCTCAGTACCCTGTATATCAAATTTCGAATCTGTAGGCTTAAAATTGACAGAGTTTTAGCGCAGGGAAATGAACACAGACGCACAGACACACACAGACACTATCACTTATACATATATATATAAACATAAACATCATATATATAAGGATAATAGTACGCCATATATATAACAGAAGACCATTATTTACTGTAGTGTAAGGAAAACCCGGGGGAACTTTACCCAAAAATAAATCTATATTTTTTTGTGTGTATTGATAGTCTGGTACTTATACAGTTTAGTGACGACATTAAAAAAATGGAAATATTGAAAAAAAAAATTTATTGTACGTAACTATTATAGACTGAAGTTCTCCGAAAAAAAATTTCACTTCATTTGATCAAGTAGTTTTTTTTTTTTTACATCGAAAAAAATGATTTATCACGGCAACGTCAACGTGGCCATTTTGGAAATGTTATTGCAGGCCCAGGAATTCCCCAAGGGCAGGTAACTGCCGTACATAGCAGAATACCTCCATTTTAGGCCAATCTAGCCCTTTATTCCTCACCAGAATGAGATTTTTAATTTTTTTTGCGAAGACAGATGCCATTTTTGGGTTTTTTTTTTTTTTTTTTTTTTTTAAATTTGTAACAGAAGTAAATAAACGAAGTTTCGAAGTTATCCATGCGTGTCCAACTGAGCATCTTTTGAAAATAATCTCGTATAAAAATTCTTCAATTCTTTGCATTCTTCAATTTCTTTGCATATTCAATAGTATTCTTATTTAAAAAAAAAAAAAACGCAAAAAAATTGCAGATTTAAAAAAAAAAAAGAAAAAAAAACGTAAAAAAATTGCAGATATGTTGTGCGCACTGCGCATCTCAATATGGCGAGAAAAAAAAAGGCTAGATTGCGAAATTTGGCCTAAAATTTTTTTTCAATATTTCCATTTTTTAATGTCGTCACTAAACTGTATCAGTATGGATAGTCTTATCAACACCCCTTTTTTCTATTTATTTAAAAAGAAAATACAACTTTATACAAATTCCCTATTAGTTTTTTTTTTCGGTTCTAACGATGATCATCTTTATTTACCTAATACGTGTAATTATATTCATACAGATATTCTATATGATTTATATTTGCGTAATATTTGCATAGAAATGAAGAAAATCAAATTTACTGTGTATTTATCGTGTTGCCATAACAACGTGACGTAGCCAGGAACGATAGTGGACGTGAGTGTGTGTGCGTGTGTGCGCGTGTTTTAATGCTGTATTGTTTCGTATCTTATCAACTTCTTCGAATCTATGTGTACAGTAATACAAACCCGTTTTTCGAGCTGAATAAATGTGTTACATTGAATAAAAACACGAAAAATATATCCAGTTTGGTAGAAAAGTAATTTATCTTGCCTTTGATAACATTTATTTGTTATATATTTGTTTTTTGACAACTTTTTCGAATCTATGTGTACAGTAATACAAACCCGAAATGAAAAGACCACGAGCGAACGCGCGTTTTACATAAAAATAAATATTTTTAAATTTTATCTTTCTAGCTTTTAAAAAAAGTTTAAAAATTTTATCAGCCGGCATAATTTATTTTTAAATATTGAAAAATTTCAGGAAAATTAATTTTTGCTAGATTTTCAAAACATTGTTTTCGTGTTGTGTACGTGTCTGCGGCTACACCAGAATGGCGGCCTTGATGTCGTAGGTTGGATTGTAAGATTGTGTAAGTTTCGTATTTTTTTAATTTGTAAATAACAATTTATAAAAGAATTAAACCCTTCCAAGATGGACAATAAATAAAGCCATAATATTTTATGGTAAAGTTAAGAGCCTACGAACCATAGTTTTTTAGGAGATGTGATTATTGGATTAACCAATCAGAAATCGTCTGTGGCACACACATCTCTGTTTTTATAGATATATAGATAGATAGATATATTGTTTTAACACAATCAAGACATCAAGGAATAGATTGATAGCAACAAATAGTGTATTTCATCGTTAGTTACAATTCTTTTAAAACTATCCGGAAAAATTCATATACATATATATATATATATATATATATATATATACACACACACACACACACACACACATTCAACCCTACCAACGATAATTTAGATTCTGCGATTGGTCAACATTTATTGGATAATCCAGAATGTTTCCTGGCATATAATGATGACTTTTTTTCAATTCTATTTAGAGGCCGATCAAGTAATCATCTGAAAACTCTCGAATCTGTCTCCATTGCATGACTCAGACATTCTCTCTGTCGAAAGAAGAGGTTCATTAACACATTGCACCTTTTAGGTAACTTGTAGGAAGATAACTAAAGGGAATTTTGTCTGGAAAAATATCCCATTTTTCTGCACTTAATCTTAAGAAAAATAAAGATACTTATCTTTCCAGATTTGATAAAGGTGCCGCCGTAGTCGTTCTGAACCGTATTGACTATATTAATAAAATGTTATATTTTAGATGACACGAATAAATTTCTCAAACTTAATTCGATCGACTCTTATGATAATACTTTGAATATTGAAAGCAAATTTCAAAAACGCTTGTACTTCTTATTTAAAAAGAATTATCTCTCCAAAGATATTTATCAGAAAATATGACCTACTTCCCTGAGGCTTCGAATTTATGGTCTCCCTAAAATGCGCGAAGATAATGTGCCTTGTAGATCCATTTTATCCATGATTGGTTTCGCTCAACATGCCCTCACCTAATATCTCACTGACTTACTTTAGCCTGTCCGTACATTCTATTCCACTTACTGTGTCTCTGATTCTTTTACTTTTTCTAAAATCATTCGAGATACTAACACCAATCAAAATAATTCTTTCTTTTGCTCGTTTGATATTTCCAGTTTATTTACTAACGCGCCTCTTGATGCGACCATTGCTATTTGTTGCGGTGCACTTTATTAATTAACAATTATGCACTAGTTTAAAAACAACTAAAGTAAATAAAAATTATTCATTACATTGAAATGTTTGATTGATTTTAATTTTGCATGGAATTATTTATTAAATAAAACTGCATAAAACTTCGTTTCAAATAAATTTAAAAAAAAACATACTTGTTGTAGGTATAGTTGTAGGTACAGTGGTTGGAATCGTTGTTGGTATAGTGGTTGGAATAGTGGTAGGTATAGTTGTTGGAATAGTTGTAGGTATAGTGGTTGGAATGGTTGTTGGAATCGTTGTTGGAATAGTTGTTGGTATTGTTGTTGGTATAGTTGTTGGAATAGTAGTTGGTACAGTTGTTGGTATAGTAGTTGGTACAGTTGTTGGTATAGTAGTTGGTACAGTTGTTGGTATAGTAGTTGGTACAGTTGTTGGAATAGTTGTAGGTACGGTTGTTGGTATAGTAGTTGGAATAGTTGTAGGAACTGTGGTTGGAATGGTTGTTGGAATAGTTGTTGGTACAGTTGTTGGAATAGTTGTGACTGATATTATTGTTTGCAAATATTTTATCACAAAGATCATAACATTTTATTGCACAATGGTTGAAATTGTCATTTGAACGATGTATAAACAGATGTACAGTGGTTCAAATTGTTGGCAGTACATTAGTTGGAAAATGTAAAAAAAATAATTGTCATTAGAATATATTTCATCCAATTTATATTTTTTATGAAAAAAAAGCACAAAGGAGAAATACTTTTTACATATTACAAGTCCGTGTAAATCTATATATATAAAAAGCAAAATGGCGGCATACGTTTTTGTATGTCCATGGAAGGCTTTTTTCACCAGGATTCTCGAGATGGTTACTATTTTCGAGAACTTTTTATATACTCCCTAGATCATAATATCTACGATTTGTGAACGCATGTCATCTCTACATTTATTTTGATCGACTTTTATAAAATTCATGCTACTTCCGTCTTTTCACATGTTTGTTTGTCTTTTTCATATAAATAAACTGAGACTCAACAAAGCAAAGCTGTCAGCAGCCTTTCGTGCCAGGAAGTCTTGAAAGCAATTAGCTTTGATCAATTTTGGGAAAGCCCTTTATATCAAACAATTGCTTTTCATTTGAGAGTTCCCCCTTTTTCAGGGGAGCTTGGTTTCCCTAACATAATAAATAAATGGAATGGTGGAAAGCTCAACGTTCATTTCTGCACCTGCATGAACTCATTCACTTAGCAAATAAACTTTTTGATTGACATTCTAAATTTCAATGTTTTTCACTTCCTATGGCTTCATAGCATAGCGGTAAGATGTCATGTTTTCTTTCACTTTCTTTTTCACCTTCGTGTCATGGGTTTGTCACGAGTTCAAGCCTGCCTGCCTGCCTACTAACACTTTTTTTTTCTTTTACACCTCCAAACTCCCGCTAGTATATATATAGAAAATAATTAAATTTTTTTTAATATAATCACAACTTATAAACAAGCTACAAATAAGGAAAGGAATGTCAGAGCACTCACCCCTATGATAAATCTTCTTTTATTTTCTACACCGATTTATGCCTTCTTATATCATTTTTATATTTATTATCTTATATGGTTTTTTACTTTTTAAGCATTGCTTGTTTTAATGTCAAGCCATATTTCAAGTCCCTCACACACACACACACACATACATGTTCCTGAAAGGATGAAACACTAGTGTCTGTAGGTATTAAAAATAATTATAGTAATTATTATATCAGCCTCTTTAAGAACTCGGTTCTTATTGTTGAGCACTCTAAATTGAAATTGAAGTCAGTCACTTAAAGACACATGTGCAGATTATGATGTTATAATCATAAGATCATTATCGCCATCTTGAAATTTATATAAATGTTAATTTCAACTATATTTCTCGCAGTTAATGTTAGACAGGTGGTTTGTTCCTTGCTAATGGGGTCAGAGATGGCTTTGTGCCTGCATTCAACTCTTCCGACCAGCTGTAATCTGCACTGATGATTCCCAAAAGGATTAAACACTAGTGTCTATAGGTATTAAAAATAATTATAGCAATATTATATATATATATATATATATATATATATATATATATATATATATATATATATATATATATATAGATATAAATCTAATTATCTTAAGAGTATGAAAAAAGCAATCATCCTCAGTATATCAAAAAGAATATCTAAGATATCACAAAATGAAAATATATTCGATAAGAATAAGGATTAATATAATGAAGTATTACCTCAATCAGGATATCAAGGAAAGATCAAATACATAAAGGCGTTTGATAATTAAAATAGCAGGATAAATTATACAACATCATATAACATGGTGATGAAGGGAAGAAGAAATGTAAAGAATAAAATAGATAAAAAATAAACATAAGAATAAAAAGAATGAAATTAAAGAAGCATATAATAGTAATAATACAGTTAAGAATAAGAGAAATAGGTTCAAAAACAAGTCTGGTTTAATCATCCTTTTAGTGAACAGATACAAAATAATATCCCTAAAGAATTTTACAAAATAATTGATAAGAACTATATGAATTATAGTAGGATGGAATCAGGTGAATTAAATATTGAGAAAAAATGTAACTGTAGAATACCTAATGAATGTCCATTGGAGGGCAATTGCTTAATATATGAAATTGTATACAAATGTGCAGTTAGGGCAAATAATAGTAAAAAGATATACCGAAACCATATTGTATCATTTAACATTGAACCAGGAAAGGAAACAACTTGGAATGAGGATAAGGATAGAAATAATGATATGACAAAAATAAATATTAAAAATAAGAAGAGAAACACAACTGCGTGAGGTGATTGGCTTACAGAACCATGTAAGAAAAAATAGAATTTGAATTAAAATGGTCAATAGTAGATAAAGGTAGAAAATAGAATCCTAGTAAATCAAAAAGATGTAATTTATGTTTACTTGAGTAAACGTAGTGAATTCTAAAGAGAAAATTTGGAACAAAAAATTTCATGTTATTAAAGCTGTCTTCAGAGAAATAAATTCCTATTACCATGCTCAAGACCTGATTAAACGTGTTTAAATTTTTAAAAAAATTAAGATATATGTTGAGAGTGAAATGTAAGTGTTATAAGAGAATGTTAAATTTAATACAAAGATTTTAGGATAGTGCAATAAACAAATTAATGGGTCATTAACTTAACACATAAAAATAAACTAATTATAACCTAAATAAGGGAAATAGAATTAAATTTAAAGTTGATAATCGTTATTGGGAATAAACTAACACCTGAGAAATTTCATTAGCACAAAAAAAGAATCAAACATTAAGTAATTGCAAAATATTGAGACGAACAGATTATGATGGATTAAAATGGACTAAATAAGAAGTTTGAAGCAAACTAGGTGAAAAATTGAACCTAGACTGATATAAAGAGAATAATATTAAAACTACAAATTTTAAAATTAAGCAAAAGAGATTAATGAATACTAAAGTCAAAATATTAAAGTAAGAATACACACGAATTTCGATAAAATTATGAATCGATAAATATAGGCAAACTTGAGTTATATCTCTTACACCATAATGATATACTGAATAATACAGAATAGTAAATATTAAAAAAAAAAAAAAAATAAAATGTTTATATTGAGATAAAACTTGAAAAGATAGATTTAACATTTAAATTATGTACATAACCAGTATGTGATGAAGATAAATTTTAATTGATATTATTTAAATAAACCTTTTAATTATAATTTAAAAAAAAAAAATAACATGTAAAGGAAAAAAAAATCAACAAATATATGGCAATATGTAAATAAATATTTATACGAAAGTCGGGAAAATACAGATATGAATAGTTGGACATATAAATAGAGACTACAATTTGAAGGGGTAGATTATAGAACTTGGGGAATAAATTGATAAAATAAATAAATTGGAGAGGGAGAAATAATTATAAGAATTAGAAAAAACATTAAAAGATTAAATGAATGTAAAACAGGAAATTGATGAAGTATCATATTAAAAGAAGAAATTCGAAAATGGGAGATTAATCAATTCGAAGGCAACCAAAAAATAAATAAACAAATAATAGAATAATATGATGAGAAAGAGGTGAGTCTAACCGCTTGATCCTTTAAAATAGGGATTATGAATATATTTATACATATATAACAAATATATTTTAGTGTCTGAAGCTATTTTTGGAATATTTTTAAATGATATAATGTTTAAATTTGTCCAAATAGTTATGAAACAATCGTAACACACAGAAATACACCATATGATGTTTTCATTTCATATTTTCTTGTCTTGATTTTGCAAAAATATTATGTATAAAGGAAAACAAATATATATATATATATATATATATATATATATATATATATATAGTATGAAAATATACTTATGGCTGGTAAGCTATAGAGAAACGTTTATGTTTCATTCCAGGAAATCATCAGACTAATTGCTCTACTAATATCTACTAATGTATAGAGCACAGTTGAAATAAATACTGAAAATATATACTAATACATCTCTTAATAAATTCTGAGCCTAATTAATAAAAACCACACCTTTTAGGCAAAATTCTACTTTATTACTCAGCATAATCTCCTTCTGAGATTCACTGATTACAATGCTTCTCTTACAATTTGATGCCTTTTTTTCATAAAACAATTTTTTTTGGGGGGGGGGAGAGTTTCTGATATCATGCCTTCACTATAACTAAAAAACAATGTGATTAGAGCAAACTATTTTAAAGTTAAAACCTACAAAGTAGACACATGTTTTTTGTTCGGGGATGAATAAAAGTTATAAAAACTAGTAAATGTAGACTTTGATAAAAAGTCGAAATGGTAAATCATATATTAAGTAAATGCAGCAAACTAGCTTCCAAAAATTACAAAAAGAGACACGACTGCTTGGGAAAAGCAGCTCACTGGAAACTATGCAAACGTCATTATTTTGAACATGCAGTACAAACAGACAAATTTATTTGGCCAAGGACACCGGACATCATAATAGTGAGCTGGAAGGAAAAAAACTTGCTAAATTGTAGATATAATTGTTTTAGCAGATGACTAAGTAAAGACCTAGAAGCTGAATATGAAATCCGAAGAAAAAATATATAATACCAATAATTGTAGGGGCACTAGGAATTTTCTTATACTAACTCCAAACAGTTTAAAATAGTAGTGGTATTTGCTGATATGCTATTTTTAAATCTATTTTTGTAAGAACGTTCATAACTGTCAGTTCATGTAATGCAACTTCAACATTAGGTATTGGATGTGAATTGAGAAAAGTTTATGATTTATTGCTATTTTTAAATCTTAACATATACATCTATTTCCATCTGATTTTCTCAAAAATACAATAGGTGATGACTACTTGCTACACACAGGGGGAACATATTCAAGAAAGTCCTATTAGCTTTTGCAATTTTGCTCCTACAAATGCACTGATAATTTTCTTTGAATTTTAAACTCACTTCATAGTTTTTTAACTTTTTAATTTGTTCCTATTTTTATCTCATTTAATTAATTTGGTAGAATTTATGTCAATTATATCATTTCCAAGAAGCCTATATTGCACATAACTTAAATTAATCCTAATTGACTTAATTCCTCTCCGATCGTTTGTTCTTCTTGTCTAAGTTTTTCAAACTCACAATATTTATTCACATTTTTTAAACAGGATAGATATTTTATGATTGGTTCATCACTTTCTTCTTTCATCAACATGAACTTTGTTTTTTCTATTACGACCAACATTTTCTTAAGTCTCATATTTTTTCTTACGATTTGACTTATTTTTTAACAAAGTCAGGTCTTCCAGATTTATGGGATATGCCATAATGGATATTTTTATTATTGCTTCACATCCAGCTGTAGTCAAAAATAAATCTGTTATTTCATTTTCTCGTTTAGTTTCCTTGTAGTCTTTTAACATTTTAGTTCCTTCACTGGCAACAAAACATTGTAGCAATGTATCGATAATATTGGAATCCTCGAGAGACTATTGCAATTCTATCAGCGATGCCATTGTTATGAAGTGAAAGTTGGCCTTGTTCATAGATAGTCAAGCTTTTTCCTATATTTCTTAGAGAGAGAATCATATAGGCTCTCTCCTATGCTTATGCTAATTAGTCAAACAGAATTGTCAGTATCACTACAATCACTATATCACTATGTTTTGGTGGCTTTTTGTCCACCCACATGCCCAGTTTGTTACTTCCAACAGTATATCCTTCAGCTTGTTAGATAATTCCTGTTGTAAATATAGTATTCAAATGATCCACTATGTGATCTCTAAACCTACATTTTACAAGTTGCTCAAACCACATGTAGTGTAAATAAACACCAAGGCTGTCAATATTTTATTACTAATCATCTTCAGCAATATGATTCGCTCACTTACATAATTAACTTCAATAATAGTATCTATCCACCTTTCTGCAATAAAAATACCAACATTACCTGGTCCCTTTACATTTCAACCAAGTTTTCTGGATAAAACATGTAGTTAAGTAGAAAAAAAAGAAATTAAAAAAAAATATATAAGACACAGCTGTTCCTTCCAAAAGGTCGAGCTCTTAAATGTCCAAAAATAATTCACTGTCACAAAAATAATTCGCCGGCACTTCTTCCAACCATCATTTCACTCTCTGCGCTCTTCACCCCTGCTTAAAAAAAAAAAGTACCGTTTATATGCTGCTCATTTCTCCACTTATGCAAATTGACTATCAACCAGAGCCATCTAGTTTTCCATTTCTCCAAACAGCCAATTAGCAAAGGGGGACAACTCAAACCACACAGAGCCATCTAGTTTTCCATTTCTCCAAACAGCCAATTTGCAAAGGGGGACAACTCAAACCCCACACTCCCTTGATCTACACGATCATCACATGTCAACCCATCACGTAGGCGCTCGACCAACATGGCGGCCGTCTCTCTCACTGCAATTTCCGTGGAGCCTCTTCGTGAACGTCGCTACTTGGCTCAATGTCGCTGTCTTCCTCTGATAACACCACCACCGGCCGCACATCAAGGATGTGTCGAGGGATGCCGTCGATAGATACATTGTTCGGAGACTGGACACTTGCCACAATGCCCCTCCCCCAGCGTGTGGTACAGCGAGCATCAGGCGGTTTGATCCTCACTTCCTCTCCCACTCGCACAGTCGCTCGCTTCTCGCCTTCCTCCGCAGGTACATGTGCAGTTCGGGGATGCTGCCACTCGTACTTGAAGACTGCCCTCCTGTAGCTTCGGACTGGATCCAAGAGAACACAGTGGCTGAGTCGGTCCTCACCTCACTATTCTGTAGCCCCCATTTCAAGGCTAAGTTGATGCCCTTCATAACCGCATCCAGTTCCGCCACATTTATGTGAGCCACGTCGTCCTTCTTTCGCAACCAAGCAGCATCTTCTGCAGTAACACCACCTATCTCCAAGGTGACCCCCACTGCTATACAGCTTGACACACACAACACAACACCTTCTGCACTGTTGGGTACATGCCAAACGCCTCTCACTGGATACTCCCTCTTCACCTCTTCAATAATCTTTCTAATAATGTCCACAGTCTCTTTATCAACTCCATCCTCCCACTTCGCTCCACTAGCTAGCCTTTTGATATAACTACATGCAGTCCATAGCCATCCTGCAATAGGGTAATGGCCAACCAGTCTTCCGCATATTGAGAAGAGTTCTCCCCTGCTCAATTTTTCCGACACCTCCGGGATCTCATTTCCCCTCCAGAACACTAACCATCCTATCTGGTCCTTTCTTAGTTGGAGCCCTAACACAGCTCCTCCCTACAACGATTCCGGGCGTTTTGCAATTAGCCCAAAGCTGTTGAGGTCTTTTACTACGTCCTCTGCAGTTGTTACCGTCTCGTCCACCAAAATATCATCAATGTAGGAACTGGTGGCCCTTCTGACTGCGTCCACCTTGCTTAGCACCATTTTGAGGATCGCTGCCATGATTTTTGGTGCAGAATTCAGGCCAAAACCCAACCTAATCAGGTAGTACGTTCGGCCCTTGTATCTGACCAGCTGGTATTTTCAGAATTCCTGTGAAATGTGGATCTGTAGGTATGCAGATTTTAAATCCACAATCGTCACAGCCTTCTGAATCTGCCTGCACTCTCGCATGGTCTCTCCGCACACGTCCATCACATCGCCTCCCGTGTGACACGCAACGTGTACGTTCAGCTCCCTGAAGTCCTGTACTGGCCGAACTTTTTGTTTTGTGGGCTGAACAACCGCCATTAACGGCATCACACCTTCCACCTTCTCCGTCCATGGTCTTAAAATTCCCTCCGAGATCCATCGGTCCACATCCTTCTCAAATTCAACTCTTGTGCCTCCTCGTAACGTATGCTCGTAGCATTCCACTCTGTTGTTCAGTATCGGAGGTTCTCCCTTCCATGCCCACTGGACTGTCCATTTCTCACCATCAAAGTGTGCAGAGAAATCTTAGTCCTCTATCGTGCAACTTTTGTCTAACCCGGCCGTTCCTGTGACACATTTTTCGAATTGCACACCTGAAGCCCCTTGGTGTCCTCCAAATCTCACAGAGTTCCTATATACTGTAATGCTCCCTAGTTGAGCAATTGCGTACATCCCTAGCACCACATCGAAACCCGTGATAATTTTGTTAATAACAATCGCCTGGATTTTTAGTGACATCCCACGTACCATCAACCGAACGATACTTGTGCCATTGCACTTCACCTCTCTGCCGTCAACTGCCGTAATGCTGCTGGTTCCATTGCATGTGTCAACCATGTCTTTGGTGACAATTGTTGAAGTACAGCCCGTGTCGACAAGGGCTTTTGCACTTCGTCCATTTAGGGTCACCTCTACTTGTGGTGATATACCCTGAAGCGCCTTCATCGAATAAGTGGGGTAGCCACCAGCGCAGTGGCTTTCCCCTGTTCGTTTCCCTGGGAACAGAATCTGCTGATGTGGCCGAATTCCCCACAGCAGTAACACGTGACTTCTGGCTTTGACTACCTGCACTGCCTCGCCATATGGAGGCCTTGGCATCGGTAGCATCTGCCAGAGAACCTGGGTGTCTGCCACAGTCCTCTCTGCATTTCGTCCTTCACAATTTCCTGCTGCAGTTTGCTTCGTTGAGCGACAGCTACGATTCCCTGCTCACTCTCTTTTTTCCTGGCCAGCACCCTAGCCTGTGTAATCAACTCCGCCACCTCCATAGTATTTACACCGAGCAGTTGCTGCAGAGCTATAGAAATATAGTCCGGGAAGCCATGGATAAAGGCCAGTACTGGACTTCAGGGAGCTGAACGTACACGTTGCGTGTCACACAGGAGGCGATGTGATTGACGTGTGTGGAGAGACCATGCGAGAGTGGAGGAGATTTAGAAGGCTGCGACGATTGTGGATTTAAAATCTGCATACCTAAAGATCCACATTTCACAGGAATTCTGGAAATACCAGTTGGTCAGATACAAGGGCCGAACGTACTACCTGACTAGGTTGGGTTTTGGCCTGAATTCTGCACCAAAAATCATGGCAGCGATCCTCAAAATGGTGCTAAGCAAGGAGGACGCAGTCAGAAGAGCCACCAGTTCCTACATTGATGATATTTTGGTGGATGAGACGGTAACAACTGCGATGGACATAGTAAAAGACCTCAACAGCTTTGGGCTAATTGCAAAACGCCCGGAATCGTTGTAGGAAGGAGCTGTGTTAGGGCTCCAACTAAGAAAGGACCAGATAGGACGGTTAGTGTTCCGGAGGGGAAATGAGATCCTGGAGGTGTCGGAAAAATTGAGCAGGGGAGAACTCTTCTCAATATGCGGAAGACTGGTGGGCCATTACCCTATTGCAGGATGGCTATGGACTGCATGTAGTTATATCAAAAGGCTAGCTAGTTGAGCGAAGTGGGAGGATGGAGTTGATAAAGAGACTGTGGACATTATGAGAGAGATTATTGAAGAGGTGAAGAGGGGGGATCCAGTGAGAGGTGTTTGGCATGTACCCAACAGTGCAGAAAGTGTTATGTGGTGTGATGCAAGCCGTATAGCAGTGGCGGTCACCTTGGAGATAGGTGGTGTTACTGCAGAAGATGCTGCTTGGTTGCGGAAGAAGGACGATGTGGCTCACATAAATGTGGCGGAACTGGATGCGGGTATGAAGGGCATCAACTTAGCCTTGAAATGGGGGCTACAGAATAGTTAGGTGAGGATCGACGCAGCCACTGTGTTCTCTTGGATCCAGTCTGGAGCTACAGGAGAAAGGAGGGTGAAGACGAAAGGCGCTGCCGAAATAGCTTGTAGTGAAGTAGAAAAAAAAGAAATTTAAAAAAAATATATAAGACACAGCTGTTCCTTCCAAAAGGTCGAGCCCTTCAACGTCCACAAATAATTCACTGTCACAAAAAGAATTCGCCGTCACTTCTTCCAACTGTCGTTTCACTCTCTGCGCTCTTCACCCCTGCTTAAAAAAAAAGTACCGTTTATATGCTGCCCATTTCTCCACTTATGCAAATTGACTATTAACCAGAGCCATCTAGTTTTCCATTTCTCCAAACAGCCAATTAGCAAAGGGGGACAACTCAAACCACACAGAGCCATCTAGTTTTCCATTTCTCCAAACAGCCAATTTGCAAAGGGGGACAACTCGGACTACAAAACACAAATCAATACATCTTCTTTCAAGCAAATCAACAATTAAACCAGCTATTCATTGCTACCTTCCAATATTTACATAGTCTGAAATGTATTCTTTTTTTATGACATTTCCTTATTTGAGGTAAGATTTTTTTAGTCCAGATATTCTTGTTGACATCAACCCAGTTATGTCATAAGAACCAATTTTTATAACAAAATATCATAGCAAGACTTAAAGTGCTACAACTGCATTTGGGATTTCTTAAAAATTAGTTTTCTCAATAAATAAATAAATAAATAAAAAAGGAATTATACACTGGTTCTCTGCACAGCTACACATCCAACATTATGTACAATGTACAAGGGGGAATTTCACTTATCTTAGTTGAGACAGTGATACAAAAGCACTCTACTTACACCGACTCCAATTTTAAGTATACTTTCAGAATTAGTATCCAAAAACTAATATTCAGTAACATGAACCAGTGATCAAGTCTTTTGTTTCCTTGGTATGAGTCACCCTCATCAACTACCTTCTAGCAATAAAAAGTTACAAAGCGATGGGTGTCTGATTGAATAAAGATAAAGGTTGTTTTTCTTTAGTACTAAGGCTTGTCATTACTTGTCATGACTTAGTAGGATCAAGTCTCTCTGACCTTCTATCTAGCCCAAGTAAGGGCCTAAGTGTGGTGTTGCAATTCATGCAATTATTTAGGCAACTGGAGTAAAGATTGCCCAGCTACATCATGATTTGCTATCTACAGTCAGCAGACTTTGAAAGTATTTTTAAAGTATTTAAAAAATGTTAAACTTTGAACAAAAATCACAAATCTATAAACTATTTGTAAAAGTATTACTCACCACGTGGACCACACAGATGAACACTAACTTCGGTTTCAACACGCCTTTCTGGATTTTCTTTTTCAATTGTAATTTCAAGCTCAAATAATGTATCAATTTGTGGAAGATATACTGTAGTAGTAGGATCAACATTCTGTAATGAAAAATAGAAAATTGAACATTTTATCAAAAAATACTTCAATAGTTCAGTTACAATTAATTAGTGTTGCATTTGCTTTATGATTTTCCTTTCCGACAACAAAATTTCTGTTTTTGAATTTTTGAAATAAACAATTGGTTATTCATATTATTTGGATTCATCAGACTACTGTTTTCATCTTCAGTGTCATTTTACAACGTTTTCATTCATACTCTGGCCCCATCAGGAAGATGTTCAAACATTACTAGACCACGTGAACTCTCTCCACATAACTATACAGTTCATGATGGAAAAACAACATAACAACAAACTATTCTTTCCAGATGTACTGATTATCCACATTGGTCAGGGTTTATGTTATCTATATACCGAAAGTCAACATTCACTGGACAGTACCTAAACTTCAATCTCACTATCCATATAATGTAAAGAAAGGAATAATCCATTGTTTAAAACACAGAGAAAAAGCAATATGTAATAACAGCAATGCATATCAAGAGGAGATGGACAGTTTAAGAGAAACACTCTGCTGAATCAACTATCCAGAGAGCATGAAAGCAGCTCCAAGAAATCTGGACCAGACACAAAAGGACATCACTCAAAAACTCACCACAGTTTGTATACCACACATGAAGGGCTTGTCTGAAAAAAAAAAATTCAATGAATCCATATCAAATCAGGACAGTATTTGAGAACGATTTAACTCTCCGGAAATAGCTTGTGAGAGTCAAGCCCCCTACAGAAAAAATTATGACTAACAACTGTGTATATGAAATCCCATGTAGATGTGGAAAACTATACAAAGGTGAGACGTGTCGACCACTAAAAGTATGGTTAGAAGAACGTCGAAAAGCCGTAACATATGGAGAGATTTAAAAATCGAGTATAGCTGACCATATTTGGAGGGAAAAAGGAAACCATTATAATTTACTACTATGGGACGAAGTAAAAATTATTGACGGAGAGGAACGATGAAGAGTAACGCAACTAAAAGAAGCTGCACATATGCTTGGAGACGATCAATTTCTAAGTATTCTATATGGAAATAAACATTACAAAAAACAGCTTCTACAGAGAAAATATCAAACCCAAAACTTCTGTTTTTGCATATATTGCTATCAGAAATGTTTATATTCTATACAAACTGCAACTTCTTAACAGAAAATTAAATATATATATATATATATAGATATTCGGTAAACTTACAATATATTTACATTCCTTATTATTTTTTAAATATATTTCTGACCCGCTTCTTTGTTTACATCTACATGTGTGCGTGTGTCCGTGTGTTCCCGCCAGCATGCGTTACCAAAGAAAAACGCTTTTGCTTTGCAAACATATTTATTAGATGTTAATAAACATTATGAACTGCAAGTTTTTTTTAGATAATTTAATATCTATCTAATCAGTATTATACATGCAAATAAACATTACAAAAATTTAAATGATATACAAAATGCAACTTCTCCTTAGAAAATTAAATATATATATAGATGTTCGGTAAACTTACAATATATTTACATTTTTTTAATTTTTTTTTTATTTCTCACCTGTTACTTTGTTTTACACGTGTTCCTGTGTGCATGTGTTTCCATCAGCGTGCATTATAGCGTGAAGTAAATAAAGGGTTCCATTCGAAATTCCATCCAAATTCTCGAGTTCGACAGAAACATTCCCAAGTTCGAGATTATACCGATCGAAACGTTGTAAAAATGATACTCCAGACGAAAACAGTAGTCTGATGAATCCAAATAATACGAAAGCAATTTCTAACAGAAATCACAATGTAAATGTAATATGTAGTAAATAATATTTTTGATGAAAGCAATTACTAAAACTCAATTCAATACAAAAAATTTCTTCTATAAAATTGAATTGTCAAAAAGGAAATTTGACTTACCGTAAAAGGCTCTACTTCACCAGCTGCATATGTTGCAATAACACTAAAACTTTGGATATTCTTTGTATTTAGAAGGCTAATCTTAACTGGAAGTCTTGGTTCATTGAAAGTGATCACAAGTCTTAGAATATTATCATTTACGTCAAACTTATAGGGTCCAGCACCAGGAACTAATTTTTGAATGGGATCATTTGTGCTTGATGAAATAATTTCCACATCATCATCACTGAGATTTTCCTGTGTGATTTCTTCAGCATGAATACAGATTTCTAAAATAAAGCATTAAAAAATAACTTATAGAAAGATAAATATAAATTTATGTTGAATTTTTATGAAAATACATTGATAACTGTCAGGTTAGCTTAATGAACCAATAACTTTTCTAATCACAATATATGAGGCAACATTCAATGACAATTATACAGTAAGTAATGCGCATGTATCATCACATAGTTCAATACATTTATAATTATATAAATAAGTTATATAATAAAAATTGCAACTACAAAATATTTTCTCCTTTATTGGCTACAGTTTTAAAGATTTTATATCCTTGTTCTTGTTAAGTAATATACTACAATGATGATTTAATGATAATTATAAAGTAAGTTATGCACGTGTATCATCACATATTTCAATATACTTTTAATTATATAAATAAATTATATAATAAAGATTTGCAGATACAAAATATTTTGTATATCGCATATAAACTACAGTTTAAAAGATTTTATAAGTTTATCCTTACAAATAAATATACTACAAAGATGATTTAAAGAAAATAAAAAGTCATGATAATACAATAATATAATCAGAAATACTCTACCATGTGTTGTAGTCATTCTTATAGGCCCTTTAGTAGGAAAAGTTGTTGTTGAGGTAACTGTGAATATAACCACAAAATGTCAACAATCATTAAAATTAAGATTTTTTTTTACAAACAAAATCTCATTAATTCTAACTAATCAAATGTTACACAAACAGAATTAGAATTGAGTTAAAATAACAAGTTATGCTGGTTCAAATAATATACCAAACAAACGTTCATTATTATTTAGAATTGCTTTTGCTGTCTTGTTCATATATTCATGCACAGAACCAGGTGCACTATTTTTCTTTTAACTTCCTTAAATATTTGCAACGTTTTGCTTCTATACTTCTCAAAGCTAATGAGGTTTTCTTTTGTTGGATATTTTGCAATTTTCTTAGAATTGGGTAGCATTTTTTACAGCTTTTCTACATCAATCATCAAACGATGGTTTACTGCGTTTTACAGAAGGTTATGTTTTGAGCATGTTTTCCTTTGCTGCTGATAATAATGTATTACTAACGTGTGTGGTACGATCTTTATTTTGGTTGTTTGATTATGGAATCAATTTGTAATGTTCATAACTTCTTAAATTTTTCCTAATTGGCTTTTTTGAAATCCCAATATGATATTTTTACGTCAGTTTGAGATGTAAAGACGTTATTCTAAGAAAATCGGGAAATGGTTGTTTTGGACTTTCCAGTTATAATTTAGGAATAGCTTAAAACGACATATTGTACAATATGTGACTGTTGCTGAATATGTTTACGTTGTTATTTTTGCAGAATATGTGTATAGACTCTATTATTTTTACTTTTTTCTCCGGTTTTCTTGCTTCCTCATATTTCATTATGGTTGTTAAAGTTCCCCATTATAATGAAATATTTGGACAGTTGTTTAATTAATTCACTTAGTTCTGATTCTTCGAGTTCTTTATTGCTGATATATATGTATTGGGCACACTTTTATACTTTTATGAAAAGATGCTGATATAGCGACTTCTTGCATATTTGTATTTCATTGTGTGAGATATTTTTAATGATTACTTATTATCTACATCTTTGAGTTTAATTTCTTGAAGGCAAACAATTGCTGGATAGTGGTTTATAATGTTCACAATAGTTGGCCCATATTTTTCTGATATTCCAATTATTTATGGGTTTTCATTTTAATTGTATTGTCTGTGAAACTTATATTCGCCTTTCTCGGTTTTCTTGCTTCCCTATTTTTATTATGGTTGTTCAAATCACTTATTATGATGAAGTATCTTGGCAGTTGTTCAATTGACTGCCTTGTTTTAATTCTTTCAATTGTCATTTGCTAGTATCTATAATAAGCACAATGTGATAGTTTTATGAAAAATGCCAATATGGTGACTTTTTGCATATTTGTATTTAATTTAATTAATTGATTTAATGGGATATTAATTTTATAATTTTATTACCCACATTTTTCAGTTGAGTTTCTTGAAGACAAACAATTACTGGACAGTAATTTTTTTGTATGGTGGTCTTAGAGGTTTTTTCTGTGGTTATTTTCATCTTGGGATGTGTGTTTTTCTTGCTATGTTTATTTTTTTTGTTTTAGAAATTGTGTTTCTATCTAGTTATTTTTGTTTGATCTCTTCTCTATATTTATAAAATGGAGACGATTTTTTCCTCCCTAGAAAAAAAAAAAATCTAGCAATAGAAACACAGCCGACAGATACAAATTCAATAGTCACACTAACTGCAAATATCTGCTGCATGTTTTCTGGATATTACCCATCGATTTTATTCAATATTGTAGATTCCTATAATATTTCTGAGTACATTCACTCTCCCCAACAAATCATATTCACAGGTAGTAGCAGGATACTTTTTCAGTCATTATTTTCTACTCTTACTCTCCTTGATGAGACCGGGAACTTTGATACATTTTTCAAAACTATTTCATATATGGTAGACATTACATATTTTCTTAATATCTGTGCTATATCCATGTGTTTATCAGTCAACAAATAAGTACTTATACAGAATACGGACATTGCTAAAATAATAATGTTATTATTTATAAACCCATTGTTAATATAGGAGATCAGAGCTCTTTGTAAATAGTATGTACTTTCAACTAACATTTTAATAAACAAACAATATTGTATGAAGTTAAATTTAACTTGAACATCATATCTAAAACAATAGCATGGTTCGTATTCTGCATAAGTACAAAAATCGCCTCAAAACAGCGGTAATCAACTAAAAATAGTAGTGCTTGTCAATGCCCACCCCTGTCATGAGTCAGAGTAACCATCTTAAAAGAGAACTGATCAACAGTTACTGTCGTAACCGCAAGTGGAGGACAGTGGCCACTACTGGATGAAAATGCCCAATAATTGAAGACAGGCAATTTCATTTCAGAGCAGTCTAATGGGGACTGACACCAATTATGACTGGTAGTGACCGATAGTTGCAGAGAAAACTAGTGCCTGCTAGTAAATGCAAGAAACAGTCTCAAAACGCTCCTAAACACCAGTGACGACCAGTACTCACAATTGAAGACAGAGAATTTCATTTTAGAGCAGTCCAATGGAGTCCAATACTAGTGATGGCTGCCAGTAAATACCAGGAATCAACAGTGATAGTTGTAAAGGTAGCCAGTGTCCACCAATAAACACAATCGCCTCAAAATACATTAGCACTAGTGATCATCAGTGCCTACCATAGGTATCCAGTGACAGCTAATGGATGCCAGTGACCAACAATGCCCAACAGTTGAAGATAGACGATTTCAATTCAGAGCAATCCAATGGAAGTCGACGCTAAACATTGTCACCAGTGACTGACAGTTGAAAAAACAGCTAGTAAATGCCAATACCCAAAAGTAACCGCCCCAAATTAGCACTGCTCGCCAGTAACCACCAGTGTTGACAATGACAGCCAGTAAATTTCACTAGTTGCTACTGCCAGGCAATGCCCAACAGTGGAAGGTAGATGATTTTTTTTTGGTTACAGATGCCAGTGCCCACTTTCTAGGGCCAACAGTGGCCCTCACTAACAACAATAGTTTTATTTGTTTTGTGAGGGAGGTTCTTTATTGAATCTCTTCTGGCTTTGTGCCATACTTCAACCAGGCAATGCTAGTACATGGGTTCTGTTCATTATTTATATGAGATAGATTAAAGCAATTGGGATGATGTTGGCTGTATTTTTGTTAGAAGTGTATCTGTTTCTGGTTTTATTTCTGTAGTTAACTGTATGAGTAGTATTTTTTTAATTGTTTATTGAGGAAATTAGTCTTCATGTTTATAAAGTGTGTCAATCGCTTTATTGCAGATTAGTAAAATATCAATATTTCACTAAATATATGTCACAAAAAATAAAATTGTATAATAAAATGACTGCTTTAAGGTTAGTTATTTCCCAAAATTTTATTCAAATTCATGTGATATTCACAAAGTTATGACATTTTTGTCTTTATCAAGGAATTTCCACTGTCCATCGCTTTATTGCAAATCTCTATAAATGTTGTATTAGGGCAAAAATACAATGTCTAATCATGAAAACGTTACTTTTTATTATATTTTTCTGTTAAAGAATAATAAACTAAAGCACATTCTAGGTGCTAAGCCTCAAATAAATTAATTATTTTTCACCATATCCAACAATTTTTTGAAATAACTTTAAATAACCTTTTGTCCACCAAAGAAGTCAATACTAGACATTTAAAAATTTTCACACTGACGTCTGATAGTTTAAATTCGTTACAGTGTTTATCAACCATGGCCGCATATGTTGCAAAGTCATCTTTGTCGTTTTTAACCAAATTCAAACATTTCCATAGTTTATAGAACATTTTAGACTTTTGGGCTAAAAAGTTCAGTAAGAAGCTCCACGATATCGGCAAAAGATAGCTCCGAAGTTTAACGTGGCAAAATAAAAACCACAAATTTATGTTCAACGGTCTCCAATTTGCATAATTGCAAACAAACTTTTTTCTGGTCGGACCGGTCTATAGACTAAAAAAAGTCCTCATTTCTTCGGTAGTAAGCTGAAAATGACTTAACTTCTTCTGGTATATAGCAGTTGTCAATCGCATTCCATATAGAGGCTTGTGAAAATAAGGTATTATTCTCAGTGAACACATTATATGTTACGACTTGAGCAAGTAACTCCTCCAGATGCTGTTTCCACTCAAATAACTGTTTTTTTTGTAGTTGTTCTCGCTTTTCGTCTGTATGTTGTTAATGTTTGAATAATTGTTGTTGTTGAATTTGTAATTATTCCCAAACATACAAAAAACGAACACGGCAGCCCTAATTCACTACGGCAGTGCGATCGACACATATTGTTATGCATCATCTATTCCATTTAAACTTACCCATCTTGCTATAAATTATTTAATCACTTTAAAATTACACATGCCATTTCCCATTTCTTACATTAAAATTATTTACATATTGTTAGATTTAAAACAATTACATCATAGCTTTTTATACATCACACCCGGTTTTAGAATCCTATATATACCTCAATTAGATTTAAACCAACTAGAAAACATTAAAAAATAATTAGCAACACATACAATATACTCCACATTTTCTTGTATTTTTCGTTTCCTTATATAATTTTTGATACCTCTGGTGGGGAAGGGGGGGTGATATTCATTATTTATAAATTACATGTTTTTCTTTTTTTTTCATTTATAAAACTTTCGATATCTGATTATTTCAGTTATATTTATTTATTTTGTTTTTTAGGGGGCTTTGTATTTATTTTGTTTTTGCAGATAGAAACGAAAAACCGTCATTTGTTTTGGGTGTGTTTTTGGGGGGTTATTTAAAATATTCTTCGATTTAAACAATTACGTTGCAGATTTCTTTACATCATATCAGGTTTCACTATCCTATATTTATCTCGATTACATTCTAACCAACGAAGCCACATTTCTTGTCTTTTTACTTTCTATTTTTTTGTGGAGGGAGGGGTCATTTGTTTAAAAATCATTTTCTTTCTTTAAAGATTGTAATGCAGGGTATGGGGCAGCATAACCAGCTGCCAACATTCCCCTGCTTTTTACTAAAGTCAACCGAGAGCTCTTTTTAGTATCCTCGTTGTTCCCTTAAGTGTAATTGTCTGGATTTCTTTTGCACTTTGTTCACCAGGAATATTAGTTAGGTAGGACTTCAGGTTCTTCTTCATAAGCCCTGTAGCACCTATAATAACTGGTATGTGGAATGGTTGATATCTCCCTATGCTAACGTGTCTCGCCCCCCATTTTTATAAACACAGCGAATTCAACAAGGGCTTGCGTTCTTTCTTGATTTTGTTTTAATAGTAAAAAAAAAAATATGACGTTATTTCAATTTCGTCACTGTGGACCAGTGGATAAAGGAGCAGAGTCAAAGTATAGGGGTTTCAGGTTTGCGCCAATATAACATAGTCTTTTTTCTTCTTTTTTTTTGATGGAGAATGTTTTAACATTGAAAAAGAGTTATGTACTCATTCTACATTCTGATAAGTGAAATTATTGTAGTAATTGATAAAAACAATATTCAAGAATAAATACACTTAAGAAGTTTTATTTCATTTCATTAGGATCGGATTACATATTTTACTTCTTAAATAAAATTTTTGCTTCTTAATAAAACTTTGAGACCAACTATTTTTAAGCATGGAGGGCGGTAATTAACCAGTCAACATTACCAGATCTTTAACAACTAAATGGATGTTTTTTGTTTTTTTCCCCTCTCTTCACCCGGCATGCTTACTGCGTCAATTTTTTTTTGCTTCCCTCCCCTTGCTGCTATTTATTTATTTATTTTTTTTACGGCTGGGAGTTGATCGATATTCTCTCCAACCGTCTTTGACATTCTTACCATGAGGAGTTGGGAATGTCTATTCTGAATGTCGTTTGTAACATTGAGGAGGTTAGGGGTTGGGCAGCAACAACAGCAACCGTACTTTAACTTTCTTCGAAAGGGGAGCACGCTTCTATCGAGCAACACCAGTTAGCGGGTACTGCTGATCATTTTTAACCAATCAAATGTTACTCAACTTCACCCAACAATTATTTTATTTTTGACAATCAATCATGTTAAGTTTTTTTTTCAGCCAAGTGCGTGTTCATGTCAAGTGCACCTATTTCTGTTAAATGATCTTCCAGTACATCTGACTTTGATATTTAACATTTCCAATCAGCAAGTATTTTATGTTTGAGAAACACCAAACTTGTTTTACTGACCTGATGCATGTCTATACCAATTGCTCCTAGTTCTGTTAGGTAACCTTTTTTAACATTACTCATTATTCTATTTTCCAAAATGTTTATACATGAACATTTTCATTGTATCTCTCTCTCTTTACCACCCCCAACAGATTGCAATAAAATAATTAAAGAATATCAACTAATGTGTGCTCTGTAATAATCTATTATATAAAAGTGAAAATGTGTGTGTGTTTCTGTGTGTGCGCACTTTTATTGTATGTCCGGCAAAGGTTTTTTTCGAGTGAGGAGTGCTCGGGAGGGTTACTGTTTCTTAGAACTTTTTATATACTCCCTAGATTATAATATCTATGATTTACGAAAGGAGGTCATGTCTATCTCTTATTTGAGCGACTTTGACATGCTATTTTTGTGCTATTTTTGACTCTCCATGTATTTGTTTGGCTTTTCCGTATACATAAGCGAAACTGAATCCATAGCAAAGGAAGCTTTCTGGCATGTGTGCCAGGGACGTCCATAAAGTAATGAGCTTTGATTAATGCGGGCAAAACCCGTCATATCAGACAATCGATATTCATTTGGTGACTCCCCCTTTTATAGGGAGCTGGCTTTACAACAAGATGTTGGGGAAACAAACAAATATGCAAAAAACTGGCTTGCAGCCAAACTTAAGTGCGGCATTACATTTCTCTATGGCGTGATGTTTTACCTTATTAAATTTATGCACCTGCCACTTAACCTTTTACTCATTAAATTTCAACCATTCTCACTTCGGCTACCCTCGTAGCATCGTGGTAAGTTATCAGGCTACCACTTTCGGTTCCACCATCGCTTTAAGACTTCAGGTTCGAGCCTACATGTTTGCCAAAACTCCCCCCCCCCCCCACAACCACTAGCAAACACTCGGGCAATGCTGGGACCTGCCCCGCTAGTCTATATATATAAAAGACAAAATGTCGGCGTGTGTTTTTATATGTCCAGTAAAAGCTTCTTTTACAAGGTTTTATGGGGGGCAGGGGAGGGTTACTATTCTTTAAAACTTTTTATATACTCCCTAGATTATAAATCTACAATTTGTGAAGGGACGTCGTATCTAGATTTATTTTGATCGACTTTTATAAAATTCACATTATTCCATCCTCTCGCGTGTTTGTTTGGGCTTTTCGTATAAAAGTGAAACTAATCAAAAGCGAATACTGACTTTTCATGCCGGGATGCCCAGAAAGCAATTAGCGTTGATCAGTATTGAGAAAACCCATCATATCAGACAATTGCTATTCATTTGGACACTACTTTTTTGTGGGGAGCTGGTTTCCCAACATCGTGGGGAAATGAAACGGCAGAAAGCTTAACTAGCCTCCAGCCAACGTTCGTTTCTGCAAGCCAACTTTTTCATTGACATCGCTAAATTTCAATGTTTTTTCACTTCCTATGGTCTTGCAGTGGTAAGATCTCACATTTTCTTTCACTTTCTTTTCCGCCTAAGGGTTTGTCATGGGTTCGAATTTTGTTTTTCTTTTACACCTACAAACACCTGGGCAATGCTGGGTAACTCTGCTAGTAATAAAATAAAATAGAATGAAAAGAAAAAGAAATGATAAAGTTTCTGAGGTCCATTTTTATATGCTAATAAATAAAAGATAACAACAAAAAAGAAAATAGAAGTGATCCTTAGTATTTAGTTCAGGTTCCTTCTTCTCCAGGCTATATCATATAAAAGTAAACATCCTGATGCATGACTGTCTGATCACTGGCGCTAATTGCTAAACTGATATCTAGTAAATGATATTTGACAAATCCACATGTGTTTATGCTCAAGTTTTATGTTTACATGTAATTTATCTTCCAATTTCAAGCATACTATGCACTCAGGCTATTATCATGTGTAGTACATGTTGTTAACAGTCTGACCCATGGAAAAGAAAATCATAGGGTCTTAATTTTTTTTCAAGATGGTGGATATGCAGCTTAACAATAGGACTAGTTGTATCAGCTTAAATATCACAATTAAAATGTTGTAAATTCCTACTCTATCATGAAATTTCCACTTACCTCCCTTCAGATCAGTATAAAACTTATCAAACGGTATTTCTCTCTTTTATTTAGCAATTTTCAACATCGATATGTTAATTTGTTTTTCCATTAAATGAAATCTATTTGTTCTTTATCCAGCAATTTATCATTGTAACTAGTAATCCTGTAATCAGTCTGATGCATCTTATTATGCCAATTAAGCCCATGCGACTCCTTACATAACTATGAATCCTCCAGACCTCTCTGAAAATCTACCAACATTTATTTGTTCTAGAGTATCAAGCATATGAAGATTAGAGTAAGAAACAATATATCAATTATATCTAAAGTATTGAATAATTTTTCTTATTTTATTAAATGATTAAATAATCTAGAAAAAAGTTAACAAATATTTTTCAATGAAAGATAAAAGATCTACCTGTAGTTGGTATAGTGGTAGGTATTGTAGTTGGTATAGTGGTAGGTATTGTAGTTGGTATAGTGGTAGGTATGGTAGTTGGTATAGTGGTAGGTATGGTAGTTGGTATTGTGGTAGGCACTGTAGTTGGTATTGTAGTAGGCACTGTAGTTGGTATTGTGGTAGGTATTGTAGTTAGTATAATAGTAGGCACGGTGGTTGGTTAGGTAGTAGGTATGGTAGTTGGTATAGTAGTAGATATGGTATTGTGATAGGTATTGTAGTTAGTGTTGTGTTAGGTATGGTATTTTGTATTGTAGGTATGATAATTGCCATTATTGTAGGTATGGTAGTTGGAATTGTGGTAAGCGCAGTAGTTTGTATTATGGTAGACACAGTGGTAGGTATGGTAGTCGGTATAGTTGTTGGAACAATAGTAGGAACAGTGTGATTAATATTGTAGTTGGAAAAAACGTTATCGCAAAGATTGTTATATTTTATCAACATAATGTAAATGTAAATCTTTTAAAATATTTAAACATTATAGATATATATATATTTTGATAAGATATACAAGTGATTTTAATGACATATGTACCTTGATTAAATTATCTTAAAAAATGTTAATATTTTCTTAAAGAAATTAATTAAGAGAAATGGTATAAGAGTCAGGGTCAATGACATATATTCATTGAGAAAATTATTATTCCAAAAGATATATTTTATTACAAGAAATTAGCAGTAAAGGAGAAGTGATGGATATGGAGGAGAGAGGGGTATCACTGAGTGAAACAGAAAAAAGTGTATATATATATATATATATATATTATGGAATAAGCGCACATCAGTAGATGTTAGCATATATTGATTTGTTTGGTAGTTAATAACTTAATAACAGATAAGAAGCAATTTTTTATCTAAAATTATTTTTCATTGCCTCAGAGATGCGTGTTTTTTTTTTGTTTTTTTTTTTTACATGGGTGTCACCACTTATCAAGGCCCAGAGGCCACTCGAGGATAAGGGTTACTAGGTATACATTAATCATTGTGATTTTAGCATAGTAAACAGTGAGAATTTTGTAACTTGGATTACTTAGGGGGGCGATTCAATTAGAACTTGTTCACATTGGACTTTTTCTTTTTTTTTTTTTTCATAGGTATCAACACATTATCAAGGCCAAGAGGCCACTCAAGGATAAGGGTTAAAGAGTGTACAGTAGAAATTGGACAATATAATAATCATTAGTAATGAAAATTTGTTAAATTTGATAACTTATATGGAACGGCTCATCAAGAACTTATTTACGTTAGACTTGAAGACAACCATATTGTAGTCAGCCGGAAAGCAGGAAAACGGAAGACAATTCCACAGGCGTGCAGTTCTAAGAAAAAAGCTTTGTTCATGGAATCTACGTTTAGGTTTAGGCACAGATAAAGAGTGGGGGGAATTATTGATAGTGTTTACAGCTAGACGAGTGTTTCTTGTGAAAGTTTTGCGAGGGGGGACCATAGATTGAAGCTCAGTTGAACACTTTCCATGAAAATAACGATACATCAGAGACAAACTCGCAACATCTCTACTGTGAGATAGAGGTTGCAAGGAAGAGAAAAGGACATCTCCTACGAGGCTACAAAGTCTATTTTGAACTCTATCAAGGCAGGACAAGTCCTTTCTAGCAGCTCCTGCCCAGATGTGGCAACAGTATTCCACCCTTGGACGTACCTGGCTCTTATATAGATAGAGAATTGCATCAGCAGTGAGATATCTACTGGATCGATAGAAAGATCTCACCATTTTTCCAGCGGCCTTGGCAACAGATTTGATGTACGTGTTCCATTTAAGATCAGGAGTAATGGTCAAGCCCAGAAGCTTGTCAAAACTTGAGGCCTCCTGAAGACGAGAGCCATTCATTTCAATTGATGCCAGATGGGGATCAGAATGTTGATGATGTAAAGAGAGAAGCTTGGTTTTAGATGCATTAAAAGTAACCAGTCACTCCTTTCCCCATTGTACTACATGCTCAAGATCAGAGGAGAGAGAATTGGAGAGAACTTGGTCGTTTACTGTCTTAAATGTGCTACCATAAATGGTAGTGTCGTCAGCATAAATGTCTACAAATGATGTAAGGATGTGATTTGGAAGATCGTTAATGTAGATCAGGAAAAGAGTTGGGCCCAGGATGGACCCCTGAGGGACACCGGCATTATTACTGTGGGCTTCTGATTTTTGTCCCTCAACTACTACTCTTATGAACCTATCAGAAAGAAATGATTTAATAATTGAAAGACATTTCCAGCTATACCATAGCTAGAGATCTTATGAAGTAAACCTTTATGCCATACCCTATCAAAGGCCTTAGATATGTCAAGAGCAATTGCCCTAGAAAGGTTGCCTCCGTCGAGAGATTTGCTAATCCTATGAGATATAACTGTAAGCACATCTGCTGCAGATCTAGCAGAACGGAAACCATATTGAGTGTCGCTAAGAAGGTTATTTTTGTTGAGATGGTTGATTACTTCTGTATTTAACACAGATTCCAGCAACTTACTTATGACGCACAGGAGACTTATTGGCCTGTACTGAGAGGGGGATGAGCGGTCACCTGAATTCTTAAATACAGGGCATACTGATGAAATTTTCCAGGGAGATGGCAAACTATTATCCTTAAGACAACGTTTAAATACTTTTGTAAGTATAGGCGCTAGTTCAGGTTGAAGTTTTTTGAGTAATATAATTGGAATACAGTCGTGTATTTCAATATTGTGATGAAACGTTTATAATTAATGTTTTTTCTATGTTGCTTGTGTGATTCACAATTCCATATAATCAGACGTCTTCTACAGGTTTTAATGTCTAAAAGGCATTGCTAGCAAACTGTAAGATGAACATAAATGCTAGCTTTAATAACTGTTTATTTTATGATTCTGCCTGGCACACATGTTGTATCATTAATATGGCAAAACATATGAAAATCGTGTCCACATAAAGAATAAAATATTCCAAACACGTCTGCAGCTATTTATAAATTAAATAGTAAATAATTTTACTTTAACAGAAACTATCCAGATTAATCTTTATTAATAATATATTTATCCTTGTTTTTTTACACATAGTCAGTCTCTCCGTTCTTCCCTTTTTCTGTGACATTCACATAAACTCTAACATATTTCTAGTTTGTTCACTATATTCACTGCACTAGCAAAAAAAACAACAAAAAAAAAACAAAAGAAGAAATAAAGAAAATTCAGTACATTTGGTTAGTTTTCACTTCAGAATAATACATAGTCATAACTATTGGCCATTTGCCATATATATTTCCAACTCTTGGCCATTTGCCAGATATATTTCCTGGCTATACTATAAGTACTTTACAAATTTTTAGTGAATCTCAATTAAATAAGAAATGATAAAGTAAACCGAAATTCCACTTTTAAGTTCAACTTTTTGGCCATGTGGTACTGGTACATTTAATATGAAAATCCTGGTGGCAACTTTCTATGATAGTGGTTCTTTAACTTTCCAGGGATCATAGCACACTGCAGCTATACACCACATTTTATTTAAATATTATTTTTACTCAGTTAAAAAGAACAAGATGGAAATAATAATGGAACTGTCTGTTTAAAACTATGCAGGTAGAGACTTTTGGTTCCATGACTTAACAGAGTTTAATTTTGAAATATTAAACTAAATCTACAAAACATTTTTAATAAGAAAAATATCGAAGAACTAACAGATGTATTTGGCGTTGTCTGGCATTAAATGTAACGTTAGATTTCTAAAAAAAAAAAAAGAAGTAAAACACGGAAAGAAAGTGAGACATGTGCATACAAGTATTATGTTTTTTCTAAACAGTTAACTTCTTGTAAGTAAAAACAAGAAAAATACTTGAGCTGAGATTGAAATCAAAACCTAAAGTCAGTGAGTCAAGTATAATAACAATTAGATCAGCTTGCTGCAATCTTTAAAAGTGTTTTCAAACCTACTTATTTTTAACGTAAGGAAGCTGTCATGTGAACGATTCACGCATGTGCAGTCGTGAAATAGTTGACAAATAAAAATCCGATGACCACCCCCCCAAGTACTAATTTTTCCATTTTGACCCCCTTAGCAACCCATTTGTCCATTTGTATGTATTCGATTCACTCCTAAACTAATTAACCGATCATTGTGCATTATAATTATGTTTATATGTTTGTATATTTCTATGGATTCACTCCTAAAATAATTAAGCGAATATTATCAATGATTAGTATACGTATATACTTATATATTTGTATGTATTGGATTCACTCCTATACTAATTATCTGATCATAATAAATTTAATGTATTATATATGTTTGTATATTTGTATAGTCATATGCCAAAAACCACATACAATGATCACTTTTTAATGTATTTATGTGTAGAAGAAATTCTATCAAAGTAATAAGGTACTTATGTAGTATAGTACTCATGAAAAAGCAAAGAAAATCTTACATGTGACATACATGAAAGTTATTAAAACCAAATATCCCGTTTAATATTCGAGTAGTATGACTTACATATGAGAAATAAGGTGCTTCTTCACTATAGCACCCAGATAACAAAATAAACAAATTCTTACCCATGGCGTACAGAAAATATATCACAACAGAAAATTATATAAACGTATAGAGTTCTTTCATTTTTACATTAGAAAAAAGGTACTTGTACAGTATCCTAACTAAGAAATAAGGTACTTGTACAGTATAGTACCCATATAAAAAACAAAGAAAATCTTACCTGTGGCGTACATAAAGGTAATCTAAACCGAAAAATAATATATTCGAGTAGTATGACATTTATATAAGAAATAAGGTGCTTTATTATAGCACTCTATTATAAAAACAAACTCTCACCTATGACATACGGAAATGTTCGCCCAACAGAAAATTATGTAAAGTCATCGAGTAGTTTCATCTATATATTATAAATAAGGTACTTGCACATTATCTTACCCAAGAAATAAGGTGCTTGTGTAGTATAGTACTCATATGAAAAACAAATAAAATCCTACCTGTGACGTGCATAAAAGTGATTAAAACCGAAAATCGCATTATATATTCAAATAGCATGACTTTTAAATGAGAAATAAGGTGCTTCTTCACTATAACAATAGATGAAAAAACAAACAAATTCTTACTCTAGACGCACAGAAAATTTAGCACAACAGAAAATTACTTATAAGTATCGAGTTTTTACATTTTTAAGTTAGAAAAAATGGTACTTCTACAGTATTTGTAGGGAAGTCAACAGAAACTCAAACAGCACCAGTGCTTCCATTTTTGCAAGAGCTAGAATCGCTCCAAGGTCCAGGCAGGCCTGATGTAATATGCTGAATGAGATGGCAAGGAACATCAAAACTATTCCAAGGCCTCCATTGAGCAAACAACATAGGGAAAAACGAATGGCTTGACCACAGAATTAAAATTCATAATGATCGGTTAATTGCTTAAGGAGTGGATCCAATACATAAATATACAAGCATATAAACATAATTATAATGCACAATGATCAGTTAATTAGTTTAGGAGTGAATCGAATACATACAAATATATAACATATACACATAATTAAAATTAATAATGATCGGTTAATTAGTTTAGGAGGGAATCCAATACATACAAATATATAAACATATACACATAATTAAAATTCATAATGATCGGTTAATTGCTTAAGGAGTGGATCCAATACATACAAATATACAAACATATACACATAATTAAAATACATAATGATCGGTTAATTAGTGTAGAACTGAATCCAATGCATACAAATATATAAACATATACACATAATTAAAATTCATAATGATCGGGTAATTAGTTTAGGAGTAAATCCAATACAAATGCCATTACTTGATCTAGTTACGTGATTTTTTGGAATGTAACAAATAAGCCGATATATCATATATATATATTTGAATATGACATTTTCGTTACGTAAAGCAAAAACATTCCTTCATTTTTTTTTTAATAAAAGTGTTATTGTGTATTCATTATATAACATTTAAAAATCAAGAATATCGAAATGTAAAAAAAAAAGAAAGAAAAGAAATGATGGGGATTGAAACCGCAACACTTGTGCTAGTAATCGGTCGTTAGCCGCTGCACCAAAGAGACAATCGCTTTCAAACCGTTGTGAAATATCTTAATAAATACATTTCTCTTTTACTCGATGTAACGTATGAGCATAATGACGCCATTGTTCTACGCTCGTCAAGGTGTTATTGCTTTCAAGTTTGAACCCTTTTTGAAGCCCTTAGCAATTATCTTACTCGATTAAATCCCCTAATAAAATTATGCACCAAAAATGCAATCTTTTGAGCTATTGCACATCGTCTAACGGTCATCCGTCTAGGAGAAGATACAAATTAAAAAACGGACACACACACACATAGTGAGATTTATATATTAGATTACTGAAGCATCCGTCACAAAAGTAATGTCTAATGATGGATTGTAGTGTATCAGCAATAGACTAGAACTAAGAAGTGTTTTTTAGTAGAGGTATCGGAATTACAAATTAGTATATAAATGAAGTATATATATTTCAACACTACTTTGCCCTCAACAACGACCTCAAAACTTTGGATAACATCTCAACTCCTTTGCTTAAGAACTTTCACTCATTGTAATTTTTTTTCCTTATTGTTGTATATTCATGTTATTTTATTTCATTTTTTTATTTTATATTTTACTTGGCTTTTTTACTTATGTTTTATATTTATTTTTTTATTCTTTTGTATTTAATAACTTTGTACTTCTTATACCTTTATTATTATTTTGTAATTTTATACTTTTTATCCCACATTCCTTTGTATTTTTAACCCCCCTATTCTATCATTTATTTATCCTCTATCTTATTCACTTACAATTTTTATTTTATCCTTTAAAATTTACCCTCTTACCTTTATTCCTTTATTATATACATTATTTCTAATAATTTATACTTCATTTAAATACTAAGCTGTAATTCCGATACCTTACTAATATATACTAACCTAGCCTAAATCCCCTATTTCAAGTAAACCTCCTTCGATAGTTATAACCCATTAATACATATAATTAAACATTCTCTTTCAATCACTTATTCTATATTCTTCCCGAGAGTTTAGATGCACATATGCACACATATATTAAACCCACCATGGCATATGTGGTATAAACCTACCTACATTATATAATAAAAACTATATTCCTCCTATATCATAGAGATCACTTTAGTTCTCTCATTCCCTACCAAAACAGTCTCAATATTTTATCGCACACATTTTACTTCTAATGTAGCTATTGCTAGACGTTGCATCCCTAATATGTTACCTAGCATTTCTCCATTTTGATGAGAAACATTAGACTTCGAAATACCATGGTATAAGGAGTTTTACTTATCCTACACTTCTAATAGATGTATAATCTTTATTGAATAAACGAATAAATCTATATACATTAGTATATATTTTTATATTGTTTTTTTTATTTCATTCATACTACCCCCCCCCTCTCTCTCTCTCTCTCTCTATATATATATATATATATACATAAATGTCTATATATATATATATGTATATATGTGTATATATATATGTATATATATATGTATGTATATATATATATATATATATATAGATAGATATATGTATAGATGTATGTACATGTGTATGAATATATATATATATATATATGTATATATATATATATGTGTGTGTATGTAAGTTTGGTGGTTAAATTTTAAATTCTGAAAAAGCAACAACATATAGACCCATATATTTGAATTAAGAATTTATTGTTTGACAAAAGGAATATATAGAAGGGGTTATGTTAATTTCCTTAATCCATGGATTTTCAATAATGGCTCATAACATCAGAGGAAATGAAAGCAAAATGTTCAGCTGTGAGTGGACGCTTATTTTGCTTTTCAGCACAAATATTGAAAATAGTTTTTTTAGTGGTTATGGATAATTATATGGAAAAAATTATACAAAAAGAGAATTTGATACAACCTGGGAAATCAGAAGGAGTACAATGTCCTTCGGGATTATAAATCAAGGTGGGCAGAAAATAGGTCCAGAGGAGAAAGTAATCTTCCCATATAACAAAAGCATATTGCTCCTTATTGAATTTTCGAAAGGTATACGAGGCAGCCTTATTCGTTGGTGTGTTGAGTGTAGGCCAAAAGCTTTCTCAGTGTTGACAGTGTATCCGATGTTGGGTAGATATATCATTCCATTGTAATTATCCCCGTGAGTAATAGAATTTGAACATTGAATTATGTATGCATGGTCTGAAATTTTGAAATGCTAGGAGGGTTATTTATTTAAGTGAGTTTAAGGTTGGGTTCTTTTAATTTTGAGTGTATATTTAAAGGTAACTTGATGAACTGAGATACAGTTAGTTCAATATGCTTGTTGTCATAGTGTGGTCTGGTTTAATTACGTTTATTTAAAATTTATTTAAAATGTATATTTCTGTTTAGAGGCGATCTATAGATGAGTTTGTTTTGCTGTTCGTTGGGTTTGAATCGATGTTTGAGTGAGTGCTTTATATACTGTGGTTAATTAGCTGTTTTTATAATGGGGATATTTGATTTACATGCGGGGCTGGGTGTGGGGTTGACCAAACGTGGTTGAATTTAACTATTTATATAATAATTATAGTAATAAGTCTGCAATGACAGATGCCACATACGAATTTATTTCATTTAAACTTTTACCCACCATCTTATGTAACTTATAAACGCCGTTACAGACACATTTATTAGATATAATAAAATCTTATCTAATTGCTTAGGAGTGACATCATCACCAAGACCTAAGACAAGGGGATTGCCAAGAGCTAAAGACAAAGTAGCTCATATTTCCCCCTCTAACTGAAAAGTCCTCCCACGCTCCTAAACAGGACTGGATACTTCCATAACCATTATAACTATATTGCTCTTAAACCCACATTAGCTGGATTGCACACTCATACACTTACAACTACCAGTACACTTTGCTATTCAAAAGTACCGATTTCTTCCCCATAACAATCCGGCTATTTTCATTGCCTGCAACGATGCCATTCTATTATTCTAGATTATACACAAACATACAAAAAACGAACACGGCAGTCCTAATTCACTATGGCAGTTCAATAGACACATATTGTTATGCATCATCTATTCCATTTAAACTTACACATCTTGCTATAAATTATTTAATCACTTTAAAATTACACATGCCATTTCCCATTTCTTACATTACAATTATTTACATATTGTTAAATTTAAAACAATTACATCATAGCTTTCTATACATCAAATCCTGTTTTAGCATCCTATATTTACCTCAATTGGATTTAAACCAACTAGAAAACATGAAAAAATAATTAGCAACACATACAATATACTCCACATTTTCTTGTATTTTTCGTTTCCTTATATACTTTTTGATACATCTGGTGGGGAAGGGGGGTGATATTCATTATTTATAAATTACATGTTTTTCTTTTTTTTTTTTTCATTTACAAACTTTCGATATCTGATTATTTCAGTTACATTTATTTATTTTGTTTTTTAGGGGGCTTTGTATTTGTTTTGTTTTTGCAGATAGAAATGAAAAACCTTCATTTGTTTTGGGTGTGTTTTTGGGGGGTTATTAAAGATATTCTTAGATTAAAACAATTACGTTGCAGATTTCGGTACTCCTGCAGTATTATACCCACCGGTTTCACGATCTTAGCCGAGGGTTGATCGACATCCGTCGGAAAACGCCGGAACATGGCGAGCGGTACGATACTCTATCAGCCAATCAGGGCGCTTCAAACGAACGCGCAGCAGACGAATAATTTTCATTGGAATTACACACATAGCGTTTCATTTCAGTTATTTTATTGTTCAAAGTAAAAATACACAGCCTTTCATTTCAGCTATTTAATTTAGCGATAAAAAACTCCAAAAAACCGGGAGCTGTTGGAAACATATTTATGCGAATTTATGTGGAGACAAAAATTTGGACACAACCCTTTTGTCTCCATAATAAATCAAATCGCGGAAGGCTACCCGGTTTGGGAAGGAGCTTCTTTCCACATCCTCTGAAAACCCTTTGCTCCCTACTTTGCCTCTCTACAGTCAGTAGAAAATCTTCCAGTCGGAACTAAAGATAAACAGTAATTGTTGCCCCCCCCTACAAACATTACTGAAAAAAAGAAAAACAAAAAAAAAACATTGTTGTTACTGTTTAATAACGTTTTGTTAAAAACAAACAAACAAAAAAAAAAACATTGAAGTGTTTATTACTGTTGCTTACCCCCCCCCCCAAAAAAAAAAAGCTATCGGAAAACAAAATGAACCAAAAAAAAAAAAATATTCAACAAAATAAATTTATTTTACTTTAAAAAAAACTTACGGTAAGTGTTTGTGATTTATTTTATCCAAATTTTTTGTGAATAATTTTATCCATTTTGTTGTGTGTGTGTGTAATATCTTTTCCTTGTAATGTTGTTGCTATTCACATACTTTTAGCGTTCTTGCACCGTCGGCGTAGCTCCGAATTCTCGGCTTTCGTCGGCGTTAACGCCGAAAGCGTTCGTCAACGCTCGGCAAAGATCGTGAAATCGGTGGGTAAAATACTGCAGGAGTACCCAGATTTCTTTACATCATATCAGGTTTCACTATCCTATATTTATCTCGATTACATTCTAACCAACTAAGCCACATTTCTTGTCTTTTTACTTTCTATTTTTTTGTGGAGGGAGGGCTCAATTTTTTTAAAATCATTTTCTTTCTGTAAAGATTGTAATGCAGGGTATGGGGCAGCCAAACCAGCTGCCAACATTCCCTTGCTTTTTATTGAAATCAACCTGGAGCTCTTTTTAGTATCCTCGTTGTTCCCTTAAGTGTAATTGTCTGGATTTCTTTTGCACTTTGTTCACCAGGAATATTAGTTAGGTAGGACTTCAGGTTCTTCTTCATAAGCCCTGTAGCACTTATAATAACTGGTATGTGGAATGGTTGATATCTCTCTATGCTAACGTGTCCCCCCCCATTTTTATAAACACAGCGAATTCAACAAGGGATTGCGTTCTTTCTTGATTTTGTTTTAATAGTAAAAAATGATATGACGTTATTTCAATTTCGTCACTGTGGACCAGTGGATAAAGGAGCAGAGTCAAAATATAGGGGTTTCAGGTTTGCACCAATGTAACATAGTCTTTCTTCTTCTTTTTTTTTGATGGAGAATGTTTAACATTGAAAAAGAGTTATGTACTTATTTTACATTCTACATTCCGATAAGTGAAATTATTGTAGTAATTGATAAGAACAATATTCAAGAATAAATACACTTAAGAAGTTTCATTCGGATTACATATTTTACTTCTTAAATAAAATTTCTGTTTCTTAATAAAACTTTGGGACCAACTATTTTTAAGTGTGGAGGGCGGTAATAAACCAGTTAACATTACCACTGCTTCAACACCTAATGGATATTTTTTTTTCCCCTCTCTTCACCCGATATGCTTACTGCTTACATTTTTTTTCTTCCCTCCCCTTGCTGCTATTTTTTTATTTATTTATTTTTATTTTTTTACGGCTGGGAGTTGATCAATACTCTCTCACACCGTCTTTGACATTCCTACCAGGAGGAGTTGGTATGTCTATTCAATGACCTTTGATAAATGCTGGCAAAACCCGTCATATCAGACAATCGATATTTATTTAGAGACTCCCTCTTTTATAGGGAGCTGGCTTTACCCCAAGATGTTGGGCAAACAAACAAATATGCAGAAACTGGCTTGCAGCCAAACTTAAGTGCGGCATTATATTTCTCTATGGCGTGATGTTTTACCTTATTAAATTTACGCACCTGCCACTTAACTTTTTAATCATTAAATTTCAACCATTCTCACTTCCACTACCCTCGTAGCATCGTGGTAAGTTATCAGGCTATCACTTTCGGTTCCTCCATCGCTTCAGGTTCGAGCGTACCAGCCTACAAAAACTCTCCCCACCCCCATCACAACCAATAAACACTCGGGCAATGCTGGGCATCCCCGCTAGTTTATATATATAAAAGACAAAATGTCGGAGTGCGTTTTTATATGTCCAGCAAAAGCTTTTTTTCACAAGGTTTTACGGGGGGCAGGGGAGGGTTACTATTCTTTAAAACTTTTTATATACTCCCTAGATTATAAATCTACAATTTGTGAAGGGACGTCGTATCTAGATTAATTTTGATCGACTTTTATAAAATTCACACTATTCTATCCTCTCGCGTGTTTGTTTGTGTTTTTCGTATAAAAGCTAAACTAATCAAAACCGGAGGCAGTTTCCTGACTTTTCGTGGCGGGACGGCCAGAAAGCAATTAGCGTTGATCAATGTTGGGGAAATCCCTCATATCAGACGATTGCTATTCATTTGGACACTCCCTTTTTGTGGGAAGCTTGTTTCCCAACATCCTGGGGAAATGAAATGGCAGAAAGCTTAACTGGCCTCCAGCCAACATTTGTTTTTGCAAGTGAACTTTTTCATTGACATCGCTAAATTTCAATGTTTTTCACTTCCTATGGTCTTGCAGTGGTAAGATCTCACATTTTCTTTCACTTTCTTTTCCGCCTAAGGGTTTGTCATGGGTTCGAATTTTGTTTTTCTTTTACCCCTACAAACACCTGGGCAATACTGGGTAACTCTGCTAGTAATAAAATAAAATAGAATGAAAAGAAAAAGAAACGATAAAGTTTCTGAGGTCCATCTTCATTATGTCTTCAGCAGCAGGTTCTTATCAATATTTCTCTTTCTTTTTTTTTATATGCTAATAAATAAAAGATAACAACAAAAAGAAAATAAAAGTGATCCTTAGTTTTTAGTTCAGGTTCCTTCTTCTCTGGGCTATATCATATAAAAGTAAACATCCTGATGCATGACTATCTGATCACTGGCGCTAATTGCTAAACTGATATCTAGTAAATGATATTTGACAAATCCACATGTGTTTATGCTCAAGTTTTATGTTTACATGTAATTTATCTTCCAATTTCAAGCATACTATGCACTCAGGCTATTATCATGTGTAGTACATGTCGTTAACAGTCTGACCCATGGAAAAGAAAATCATAGGGTCCTATTTATTTTTCGAGATGGTTGATATGCAGCTTGACAATAGGACTAGTTGTATCAGCTTAAATATCACAATTAAAATGTTGTAAATTCCTACTCTATCATGAAATTTCCACTTACCTCCCTTCAGATCAGTATAAAACTTATCAAACGGTATTTCTCTCTTTTATTTAGCAATTTTCAACATCAATATGTTGATTTGTTTTTCCATGAAATCAAATCTATTTGTTCTTAATCCAGCAATTTATAATTGTAACTAGTAATCCTGTAATCTGTCTAATGCATCTTATTATGGCAATTAAGCCCATGCTACTCCCTACGTAACTGTGAATCCTCCAGACCTCTCTGAAAATCTACCAACATTTATTTGTTCTAGAGTATCGAGCTTATGAAGATTAAAGTAAGAAAGAATATATCAATTATATCTAAAGTATTGAATAATTTTTTCTTATTTTATTAAATGATTAAATAATCTAGAAAAAAGATTATTTTTCAATGAAAGATAAAAGACCTACCTGTAGTTGGTATAGTGGTAGGTATTGTAGTTGGTATAGTGGTAGGTATGGTAGTTGGTATAGTGGTAGGTATGGTAGTTGGTATTGTGGTAGGCACTGTAGTTGGTATTGTAGTAGGCACTGTAGTTGGTATAGTGGTAGGTATTGTAGTTGGTATAGTAGTTGGTATAGTGGTAGGTATTGTAGTTGGTATAGTGGTAGGTATGGTAGTTGGTATAGTGGTAGGTATGGTAGTTGGTATAGTGGTAGGTATGGTAGTTGGTATAGTGGTAGGTATGCTAGTAGGTATAGTGGTAGGTATGGTAGTTGGTATTGTGGTAGGCACTGTAGTTGGTATTGTGGTAGGCACAGTAGATGGTATCGTGATAGGTATATTAGTTAGTATATTAGTAGGCACGGTGGTTGTTGCGGTGGTAGGTATGGTAGTTGTATAGTAGTAGATATGGTATAGTGATAGGTATTGTAGTTAGTGTTTTGGTAGGTATAGTAGTTGGTATTGTAGGTATGATAATTGCCATTATTGTAGATATGGTAGTTGGAATTGTGGTAAGCGCGGTAGTTTGTATTATGGTAGATACAGTGATAGGTATGGTAGTTGGTACAGTTGTTGGAACAATAGTAGGAACAGTGTGATTAATATTGTAGTTGGTAAACAAGTTATCACAAAGATTGTAATTTATCAACATTATGTAAATGTAAAACTTGTAAAATATTTAAACATTATATATTTAGATATTTTGATAAGATATCCAAGTTATTGTAAGGACATATGTACCTTGATTAAATTATCTTAAAAAAATGTTAATATTTTCTTAAAGAAATTAATTAAGAGAAATGGTATACGAGTCAGGGTCAATGACATATATTCATTGAGAAAATTATTATTCCAAAAGATATATTTTATTACAAGAAATTAGCAGTAACAGAGAAGTGATGGATATGGAGGGGAGAGGGGTATCAGTGAGTCAAACAGAAAAAAGTGTGTATATATATATATATATATTATGGAATTAGTACACATCAGTCGATGTTAGCATATATTGATTTGTTTGGTAGCTAATAACTTAACAGATAAGAAGCAATTTTTTATCTAAAATTATTTTTCATTGCCTCAGAGATTCGTGTATTTCAATATTGTGATGAAACGTTTATAATTAATGTTTTTTCTATGTTGCTTGTGTGATTCACAATTCCATATAATCAGACGTCTTCTACAGGTTTTAATGTCTAAAGGGCATTGCTAGCAAACTGTAAGATGAACATAAATGCTACCTTTAATAATTTATTTTATGATTCTGCCTGACACACATGTTGTATCATTAATATGATAAAACATATGAAAATCGTGTCCACATAAAAAATAAAATATTCCAAACACGTCTGCAGCTATTTATAAATTGAATAGCAAATAATTTTACTTTAACAGAAACTATCCAGATTTATCTTTATTAATAAATATATTCATCCTTGTTTTTTACACATAGTCAGTCTCTCCGTTCTTCCCTTTTTCTGTGACATTCACATAAACTCTAACATATTTCTAGTTTGTTCACTATATTCACTGCACTAGCAAAAAAAAAAAGAAGAAATAAAGAAAATTCAGTACATTTGGTTAGTTTTCACTTCAGAATAATACATAATCATAACTATTGGCCATTTGCCATATATATTTCCAACTCTTGGCCATTTGCCAGATATATTTCCTGGCTATACTATAAGTACTTTACAAATTTTTAGTGAATCTCAATTAAATAAGAAATGATAAAGTAAACCGAAATTCCACTTTTAAGTTCAACTTTTTGGCCATGTGGTACTGGTACATTTAATATGAACATCCTGGTGGCAACTTTCTATGATAGTGGTTCTTTAACTTTCCAGGGATCATAGCACACTGCAGCTATACACCACATTTTATTTAAATATTATTTTTACTCAGTTAAAAAGAACAAGATGGAAATAATAATGGAACTGTCTGTTTAAAACTATGCAGGTAGAGACTTTTGGTTCCATGACTTAACAGAGTTTAATTTTGAAATATTAAACTAAATCTACAAAACATTTTTAATAAGAAAAATATCGAAGAACTAACAGATGTATTTGGCGTTGTCTGGCATTAAATGTAACGTTAGATTTCTAAAAAAAAAAAAGAAGTAAAAAACGGAAATAAAGTGAGACATGTGCATACAAGTATTATGTTTTTTCTAAACAGTTAACTTCTTGTAAGTAAAAACAAGAAAAATACTTGAGCTGAGATTGAAATCAAAACCTAAAGTCAGTGAGTCAAGTATAATAACAATTAGATCAGCTTGCTGCAATCTTTAAAAAGTGTTTTCAAACCTACTTATTTTTAACGTAAGGAAGCTGTCATGTGAACGATTCGCGCATGTGCAGTCGTGAAATAGTTGACAAATAAAAATCCGATGACCACCCCCCCAAGTACTAATTTTTCCATTTTGACCCCCTTAGCAACCCATTTTTCCGGATGAAAACCGATTAAAACGTTTTCCATATGTCTGAAGACATTATATACCAAATTTCAAGTCTGTAGATAAGACATTCGTTGACTATCAATATATAGGTTGAGTAGCGTCCTCACACACTTACACTCCCACACACATTCCCACTTTTATAGATATATAGTTAGATTATTAGCAATTAATCCTTATGTACAATAATACTTGAATATTAAATCAATATTATAAAAGGGATTTTAATTTAAAAAAATAATTCATAAAATGACTTACCTGTTGGAGCTGTGATAAATAGAATAAATAAAAATATTAATTGAAAATATACATTTTTTTATTAATAAAACTTACAATTAAATATTCAAGCAATAAAACAATACATTTTTATTCATCAATTTTAAGCAAGTAAAATTTTATATAATTTTAAGGCAAAAAATATTTGAATTATCAGGGAAGGAGACATCCTTACAGACTGAGAATTTTTTTTGTATCAATTCAGGGTGCCCTTTTTTTTTTTTTTTTTTTGGGATGGGATTTTACCCACATTAAAAGCTGACCATATGCCTAACTCGTCCCTCTTGGAAAGACAAGCAAATATGAACACTGGTTGAGTCATAATAACACTATATCCTTTTGGTTCGGAGCCAAGTGTAGTACTTGCTCTGATGCTGCACATAGTTTTTCAGTTAAGGTGAAATACTTCTAGACCGAGGCAATATTTATGCTTGCTCCAATCCAGGGTGTTTTCTTTTCTTTTAAGGAACTGGATATTTTCCCACATAAAAAATGACCTTGTGTCAGACTATTCCCTCGTGAGGAGGCAAGTAAATAGGAACATTAGCTGATCCTTGTTGAAAAAACTGTCCACCAGATTACGAATTGGTTTGGATTACAACAATAAGTGATAAAAATGTCCACTATTATAATGGGTAATATCTACCTGTTACAGTTTTAATTCATGTATGACTCTCATTGATTCCAATGATTTGGTGCTTAATCAGTTGACTGATACACTTCACAGGCTCTGACATCCAATTTGGTCATTTTCTTAGACATCGATGAGTCAACAAACCGTACAAACTACAATGTCTTTTTTCATACTTAATATTTCCACAATGTTTTAATTTGTTTCTAATACCATTCTCATAGCAACTAAACCTGCATTCACCTAGACCTTCATTTGATGCACCATTTGTCATACTCTTCATTAAAATCATTAAAAATAAACGATTCGCTTGATTTTGACAAGTTATTTCATTATTTTCTTGGAAATTAAACGAAAATGTTATTTTTAATTTTGAAATAATTTTTTTTATAAGTTTAAACAGATAGTGAATATAAATAATATTTTAAAATCATATTTATAGAAATAAATCTATTGCATTTGACACATATGCAATATTAAAATTTACAACAATTGTTAGAACAATGTTAGTATTAATGACAAATATACTCACTTAACTTGCTACAAAGTTCTACACTCAATTCTGTTTCCACTGGTCTGTTTGGAAATGTCTTCTCAATTGTAATAACAATCTCAAGCAATTCACTTGTCTGATTTAATGTAATTATGTCAGTTGGATTGACATTCTGAAATTGAATCAAACAAAAAATTGTATATTAGAATCAAGTTAAAATATAGTTTTGAACAATTAAAAATTGCATCATGCCATGAAAAAAATAATGTCATATACACCCAATATTGCACAATCTGATTTTAATGATGCTTACAAAAATAAAAATAAAACACACACACACGATTGCATATCTGTACATACACACAGACACACACACACATATATATATATGCATAATCCTAATCCTACACTAGAAAACATCAATGATAGCTCTACATCTTTTACACCTCAAATTAAAAAAACTAAAGTTCAAATTAAAAAACACAACTTCAAATTAAAAAACACAACTTCAAATTAAAAAAACTAAACTTCAAATTAAAATACACAACTTCAAATTAAAAAAATCCAAGTTCAAATTAAATTAAAATTTTATTACATGATAGATAAACCATTTATTCTCCAACAGGGAGGTCCTCTTCCCTGAGACATCTAGCGTGATGGCGTTGAACCCGATTACAGAATGCCTGAGACATGGCAGGAGTTACCACTTGGTAGGCTCGGTCGATGGCGGTCTCCACAAGACGAAGACGGTGCTCCACTTTTGTGATATCTTCCGGTTGTGGCACATGTATAACGCTCGGTAGATCCCTCTTGATGACGGCTTTGATGGCTGACCAGGCCATTTCGATGGGGTTGAGAGCCGGGCTGTATGGAGGCAAGCGAATAAACTCCACTTCTGCAAAAGCTGCCTGGTCGTGTAGTTGTTCCACTCGGGAATGGCACGGGGCGTTGTCAATTACGAAGGCTACCTGTCCGGCATCATATCCCATTGCGAAGACAGAATTGAGTAGTTCTGCAACCCATTGGTTGACATCCGGGTGCTTGTAGGCGCCACGCCTGCGGGTGAAGTTGATGAGTCCCTGTTGACTAATACCAGCAACCATGTGAATATTTGGACCTTTCGAGCCTGGAACATGTAGCACCACTCTCTGGCCCCTCGCGGATCGTCCAACGGTCCGAGTACAAAATAAGTTCACGTTTGACTCATCCAAATACACCACATGTTTACCAGCTCCCAATGCGGCCATAACCCTTTCTACATAGATACGACGTTTTACCTTATTCTCCGGAGTGTTGACATTCTCGGCTTGCTTGTGAACCCGTTTTACAGTGAAGAGTCTACCATCGAGATGGTTATTTATGGTAGTAACGCTGATTGGGGGGTTGATTCCATGCATCTCCGAAATCTTCAAGGCCAACTCCTTGAGAGTGATGGTAGGATCTTCTCCGATTATATCAAGCATGTTGTTGACCATGTCCGGATTCACTTTCCCATGTCGCCTTCCACCCCGCGGCTTATCCTCCAGGTCTTGCCCCTTGGCCTGTTTATTCACCCAGGCGTACGCGGTGTTCCTATTTATCCCACAGTTCTCTGCGACAGTTGTCCAGTCCCTGCTATTTCGAGCGGCTTCCAGAATCTGACGCTTAGGAGAATTTCGATTGCGTTTGTACTGACCACGTACTGTGCCTCTCTTGACTCCTCTACTTGATCGCACAACTACCGGAGATCCATTGTTATTTTCCATATTTTAAATTATTGTAATGTTAATTGTTAGAAACTTTTCTTTTTTTATTGTTGCGAGCAACTACAAGTAATAGTGGGTAATTTGCATAAGTGATGTTATGCAAATTACCTTACAAAGTTTGAGTATGAATAATTCTAACATAATGTCACGTGCTTTTAAATTGAACTTGGGTTTATTTAATTTGATGTTGTCTTTTTTTAATTTGAAGTTATGTTTTTTAATTTGAAGTTTAGTTTTTTTAATTTGAAGTTGTGTTTTTTAATTTGAAGTTGTGCTTTTTTAATTTGAGGTGTAAAAGGTGTAGAATGCTGTATCCTCAATGGCCATATTTCATTTGCATACATTAGCACCTTGTACACTCATGTTTGATAAATTCTACCCTTAGTCAACAACATTAAAAATCTACTGGTTAATTATGACAAAACATCTTTAAACTTTCCCAATCCATTCCTAACTCTTGCTATCACACCAGTCTAAGCTACTCTCTTTGTTTCTGTGGTGTTACTAAGCTTACAAAATTCTAGATATTCTCAACAGTTACCCAAATATATTTTGATCACATCAGGGTTCTCATTGACTCAACTCAAATTGCCTGTAATACTCCTGAATTCCTTAAATATCCAATGCTTACAAGTACAAAAAAATTGTGTTGCTCCCAACTCACTTTCTACAAACTGAGCATGAAACTTGTCTATTTCTTGGGGCTTTTCAGTACTATAACCATTAATAATCAATTTGTTCTGTGTAATTTTCACTTTCAGAACATTACTTTCCATAGCATTAATTTAAAAAAGTAAACCTTACATTATTTCACAGGTAATAATTAAATTATCAGCATAAAACATCTCTTCACTTGGGCAGGAAACCAATCAACTTATTTCTTATTACTTATTCAATTAACTTATTTCTTATTAATTATTTACTTATTCTCGTACCGGTTTCTGGACTTCAATAATTTTTACCCCTATTTAGAGGGTTTCACTCTTAACCTTGTAACAGTTGACAACTTTACTAAATTCCCAGTCTTTCAGAACACACTCTTTTATGATCTGATTTGTCAAGTGTGTGATCCTCTCAGTCCCTGTTCCATATACAACCTTAAACATTTATGCAACAACACTTATTCCTGAAACTCATCTTTTGTATCTTCATTCAAACCACATTTTGATGCATAAACAGTTATTTTTATGAGATTTTTCTCTGTAAACATCAACTTAAACATTATAATACGATCAATAACATAATTAGCATAAATCATTTTATTTACTTATTTCCCTGCAATGAAAATCCAACATCACCTATTTACTTTTCATTTTCAATCCAAAACCGCTTATATCTTGCATCCTCTTCAACAATCATTTTGACAGAATTTACCTTTTCTTTCAGTTTCTTAGAAACAACATAAGTCAATACATATTTGCTCAAGAGACTAAACAATCTGTCCTTATCTTGAATGTAAAGGGCTACTATTTGGGATAATGCCTACAGGAAGAGATTAGCAGTGAGATGTCTGTTCACATTACATTTAAACTCCTGCAGTACAGTCAGGAAGCAGAAAAACAGTTCTACTACTAGAGTAGAAGACTTTCCGGCATCTAGAGATCTCAACACTGAAGGAGTGGAATTTTGCTGTTTGATAGGTTAGTTGGGGGTATGTACATTGTATGTATATTGTACAACTGTGCTATGAGTCCATCAAAGCACATTCTATTAAAGTACTAGTAAAACAAGCACAGGGATACAATATTGCACTGATGGGACAGGAGTGTGAGCTTAATTGATTGTGCGAGGCCTATTAGATTGGAGACTTTTTCTTGGACCTTGTCCAAGAGGAAGATACTAGTGGTAGATGCACCATCCCACATGTGGCAACAGTACTCCATGCAAATGGTGGCTTTGTAGAAATACAGAATACTCTCAAGTGTGAGTAATTTTCTAGCACGATATAGGGAACCCCTCACCTTCTTTGCTCAGCATTGGCAATGTCCTCGATGTATGTTTTTCAATTCATGATCAAGTCAAATATATATTTATTTTTATTTATTTTTTTTTGCAAGGGCATGTTGTGACCAATCACTTTTAATGGCTGCAAACCGCATAACAATTTAAGTAATAAAGGCACTGATCCTGTGCTGAGACATCATGATTAATAGAGAGCCTTATGGAGAGGGTGTGCAGTTGACATATTTTATAGCCCTAGAAAATATTTCAGCATTCTACATGTGTGCATGTAACATCTGTTTTAATAGATTATGGTTCATACTGAAGTAAATAGTATTTTTATATAAATTAGTATTTTCATTTATATACACACATAAGAAGAGAAAATATTTCCAATTTATTCATTAAGCTAAACAACAAACACATATATTTAATCATAATATATTCAAAGAACAATAGCATTTTATTTAAAAAAATTTTTTACTCACCTTATATTCAATAACTAAACCATTTATATAAGTAACAGTCAGATTATAAGAAAGTATATTTGTTGTATTCACAAGACTCATCCTAACTGGAACTTTTGGCTTCAGAAAAGTTACAGTGATTCTTGGACCATCATCTTGTACATCAAAACTGAACACACCATCACCAACAACAAGCTCTCGGAAATGATCTTGATTGGTTGAGGTACGTATATCCAGAGCATCATTATCAATATTCTCATATGTTATTTCTTCATCATGAGCACATATTGCTGCAAAAAGATAAAATAATTATTACCATCTTTTATATGCATACACCAATGGAAGCATTTTACAATGATTTCTGTTTATTAATCATCAATCATGTACAAGTTTAAAAACAATTGAAATTTACTGTCAGAATAAACATTCTCCCATTATTAATTAAAATTTTCTAATGGATTTCATAATCATGAAATAGAATAGGTTTTAGGGAAATTTATAAATCATAACTGCAAGACTAAGCTCTAACATATTCACATTCATATGCTCTATAAAAGCACTGCAGAAAAATATCATGACTATAGATTAATTCAGTAAAACATCTTTTTAAAAACTAGCAAAAACAGATTTGGTGGCTGAATCAGATAAGAACCTAGCAATTTAACTGCAATGTTTGTTTTATTTTTACGTTTTATTGAATTAATGTTCCGTGATTTTAGAATATTCTCTTATCTGTATTTTGTTCTGATATTTAAGGCAATAAGCTTTAGAGTGGAATGTGGACACAGTGGTAGTAGTCCTTATCAAAAGATATAATAATTTTAGTTTTAAATAAATGAAAAAAACATAATTGTTGTTGGAATAGTTGTTGGTACAGTTAGAATAGTTGTTGGTACTGTCGTTGATATCGTTGTTGGAATTATTGTTGGTACAGTGGTTGGTATCGTTGTTGGAATAGTTGTTGGTATCGTTGTTCGAATAGTAGTTGGAATAGTTGTAGGAACTGTGGCGGATTAGGTTGTTCGAACAGTTAGATGTGATTAGTATTGTGGTTGGCAAATATTGTAAAATTTTATTCTACAATAGTTGAAATTGTTATTTGAATATTGTGTAAACAGTTGTATGTGCAGTTATTGAAATTGTTGGTGGTACATTGGTTGCAAAAATTGTAGAGAAAATTGGCATTAAGGAATATTTAATGCTTTTTTACATTTATTTATGAAAAAGAATAATTCATTTTAGAAAAAGTAAAATAAAAAGCAGAAATATTTAATGAACCTTTCTAAACATTTCCAAAGTAAAATAATTAATTCACTTTGAAAATAATGTCTATATAAACAATGATATTTGGCTTCATCAGATATGAATATAAGGGAGAAGCAAACCTTGTTTAATAAAAGTTAATCAAATGAAAAGTCATTATATACATAAAAGATTTATTATGTTTGACGGTGATACACAACTAAGTTGAGTTCATATATATATATATATTTATATATATATATATATATATATATATATATATATATATATATATATATATATATATATATATAATTTAATTACATTTTAATCCCCAAACAAGGCACATTGGGGCTACTATTGGGGACACAGGCTACAGGGGTACTAGGTGGGGAGTTGGGTAGCAAGATGTCGGGTCACGTTAATGATGGATAGGTAGATATACATTTCCATGGTAACATAATTAATTCACTTTGAAAATAATTGCTATATACACAATGAGATATGGCTCTGAGAAAACAAACTTAAGTATTTATATTAAATTAGAAAAGCTAATCAAATAAAAATGCATTATATATTTCTTTCAGTTTTTATGTCTTAATTCAAATTATTTTTGTCTACACAATATAAAAGACCATCTTATAAAATGTTATATCCCAAAATTTTACAAAGTAAGGTATAAAAATTTAATTTAAATTGCATAAAACAATCACCTTGAATTTATTTTATATAATGTACATTCTGTTGCACTCTCTAAAAAAATTAAGGCTAGACAATCGAAAGCGGCGGATATCTTTAAAAAATATCGGCGAAAAAAGCGAACCCTCCTGTAGAAAAGTGCCTAGTTGAAGGTGAAGATGTTAATGTTTTCGCTAATTTTTCGATATTTGTCGTATGAAAAGTCGAAGTTCAAAATGATACTGATCTTGTGAAAATCCATCGCCTCTGTTGGAAGTTTTAGGCAGACATGCAAACATACATACATAATGACATTTATATATTGGTAACTAAAAATTTTCAACCCCAAACCAATGAAAAAGCTTGCCCTATATCTGAGTAGCCTTTATGTAAAATTTCAAATGTTTAGACCAGAAATTGTCTGAGTAATTAGGTAGAGACCTCAGAGTCAATTTTTTTTAACTTTGACCCCTATTATGTCCCCAAATTGTCGGAGGAGCTTGGTAGAGGTCTCAAAGGTCAAATCGTTGAACTTCGACCCCCTTAACAGCTAAATTTCTAGCCGAAAACCGATCATATAGATTTTTCCCAAATCTCAATACTCTGTATATCAAATTTCGAGTTTGTAGACTGAAAATTGACAGAGTTATTGCGTAGGGAAATGTACACAGACACACAGATGGACACACAGACAGACACACAGACACGTTCACTTTTATAGATATATAGACTAGCGTTTCAGCCCAGAGTGGTAGTAGGAAGGCAGGCTCGATACCGCGAAGGAGGAAAAGGAAGGGAAAAAACCTGACATCTTTACTGTTACAACCGCTGCCAAACCGGATGGTGACGTAGGTTTTAAATTACGGCTAGACAACCAAAAGGAGAGAATGATTTTATCGGCAGAAAAAGCAAGTACCCCCTGTAGAAAAGTGCCCAGTTGAAGGTGAAGATATTAATGTTTTTAGCTAATTTTTCGATATCTGTTGTCTGAAAGGTCGAACTTCAAAATAATACTGATCTTGTGAAAATCCGTCGCCCCTGTCGAAAGTTTTAGGTAGACATGCAAACAAACATACATACACACATTTATCTGTTGGTAACTAAACATTTTCGACCGAAACCAATTACAAAGCTTGCCGTATCTCTGAATACCCTTTATGTCAAATTTCAAATGTTTAGACCAGAAATTGTCTGAGTAATTAGGTAGAGACTGCAGAGGTCAAATTCTTTTTAAATTTTGACTCCTATTATGACCCCTTATATCAAATTCTTTTTAAACTTTGAGTCCTATTATGACCCCTGTATATCAAATTTCGAGTCTGTAGACTAAAAATTGACAGACTTATTGCATAGGGAAATGTACACAGACACGTTCACTTTTATATATATACTAGCATGGGTGCCCGGCGTTTCCCGGGTGTGAGGTGTATGCTAAAAAAAAAACAAAAAAAAAACGGTCAATGTTTTTAACTTTGATCCCTATTATGTCCCCTTAACATTTGTTTGGAGCTCAAATAAAGTTATTCAGTTAGATCCAATGTCCAAGGAACCTATATCTAAAATTTCAAGTGTTTAGACCCCAAATTGTCGGAGGAGTTTTGGTAGAGTTCTCAAAGGTCAAATCGTTGAAATTTGACCCCTTACCAGCAATATTTCTGGCCGAAAACCGATCCAATGGATGTTCCCACATGTCAGTACCCTGTATATCAAATTTCGAGTCTGTAGACTCAAAATTGACAGAGTTATTGCATAGGGAAATGTACACAGACACACACACAAACACACAGACACGTTCACTTTGATAGATAGATAGATAGATAGATAGATAGATAGATAGATAGATAGATAGATAGATTTCCCTTTTTTACATTTAACTGCAGATAGTTCACTTCCCTTAAATGAATATGACTTTTTTGGTAATTTTGAGAATTGCTCTTTTTTGAACAAACACTCTTAAGAGCAGGAATAACTTCTTCACCATACTTAAGGTTTCCTTAAGTTTTGTATTTTTAAAAAGTTTTATATGAGACCATTGGGAATTATTACTTTGTCTGGAGATTTTTTCTTCTAGCTTTGAAATTTTGAGTTGCTGCGATTTTAGCCTGTTTTGTTTTTTCTTTTTTGAAAAGGAATACCATTTGGTTGCTGATTTTTACTTCGGAATCCTGAAGCTGATTTGATCGAATCTTAAGAGAATTTAGGTCAGCAGATTTAAACTGAGTCATAATTTGTATTGTTTTCTTGTTGTTGTTGTTATTGTTAATGAAATATATTCTGCTTTTCTACAGAACATTGATATGAATAAAATTCATGTATCCAGTCCGAACAGAGTACGTTCGTGGTATTCCTTAATACATAGATTTTTAATTTGTTGTTTTTCCCAATAGTGTAACATAGATCAAAAGTTCTCCTTGAAAGTTCATTTGCTGTTTTGTGTGATCTCAACATTGTGGGTCTAGACGATTTTTTCCATGTATTAAATTTTAATTTAATATCGAAAAGTCTGAACCTAAGTTTAATTACATTTTAATTTCTTGATCTCAAATTTTTACCATCACATATTTGCATTACCCTTTGTTGTTTTTGGTTTCCATGAAATGCACCCAGGTTTTATTTTTATTTCTGCAATGAGATCTTTTGTGTCCCATTGTTTACATGCCAAACATTTTTTCACAGATATGGGCAGTCTCTAACCCAATACAGATTTCCACATCGATTACAAGGGGATGAAATTTTCCTTTCTGAAAATTCTTTTTTGGATATGTGTGGCCATTTTCCTAGTTTGTGTGTTATTTGTTACATGTATTTTCGATCGTTTAGCTACTTTTTTTTTCAATGCCATATTCAGTATCCTCTGAGTCTTTTTTAATAATTTCTATTTTCTGGTAGTTTTCTGTTAATTTTTGTAGAGTTAAACTCGATTTAAGCTTTCTGATTTCAGCATCTTAGTTTGATGTCAGTCCTTGCGAAAATACTAGACATTTAAAAATTTTCACACTGACGTCTGATAGTTTAAATTCGTTACATTGTTTATCAACCATGGCCGCATATGTTGCAAAGTCATCTTTGTCGTTTTTAACCAAATTCAAACATTTCCATAGTTTATAGAACATTTTAGACTTTTGGGCTAAAAAGTTCAGTAAGAAGCTCCACGATATCGGCAAAAGATAGCTCCGAAGTTTAACGTGGCAAAATAAAAACCCCAAATTTATGTTCAACAGTCTCCAATTTGCATAATTGCAAACAAACTTTTTTCTGGTCGGACCGGTCTATAGACTAAAAAAAGTCCTCATTTCTTCGGTAGTAAGCTGAAAATGACTTAACTTCTTCTGGTATATAGCAGTTGTCAATCGCATTCCATATAGAGGCTTGTGAAAATAAGGTATTATTCTCAGTGAACACATTATATGTTACGACTTGAGCAAGTAACTCCTCCAGATGCTGTTTCCACTCAAATAACTGTTTTTTTGTAGTTGTTCTCGCTTTTCGTCTGTATGTTGTTAATGTTTGAATAATTGTTGTTGTTGAATTTGTAATTATTCCCAAACATACAAAAAACGAACACGGCAGCCCTAATTCACTACGGCAGTGCAATTGACACATATTGTTATGCATCATCTATTCCATTTAAACTTACCCATTTTGCTATAAATTATTTAATCACTTTAAAATTACACATGCCATTTCCCATTTCTTACATTACAATCATTTACATATTGTTAAATTTAAAACAATTACATCATAGCTTTCTATACATCACATCCGGTTTTAGCGTCCTATATTTACCTCAATTAGATTTAAACCAACTAGAAAACATTAAAAAATAATTAGCAACACATACAATATACTCCACATTTTCTTGTATTTTTCGTTTCCTTATATACTTTTTGATACCTCTGGTGGGGAAGGGGGGTGATATTCATTATTTATAAATTACATGTTTTTCTTTTTTTTTCATTTATAAAACTTTCGATATCTGATTATTTCAGTTACATTTATTTATTTTGTTTTTTAGGGGGCTTTGTATTTATTTTGTTTTTGCAGATAGAAACAAAAAACCTTCATTTGTTTTGGGTGTGTTTTTGGGGAGTTATTTAAGATATTCTTCGATTTAAACAATTACGTTGCAGATTTCTTTACATCATATCAGGTTTCACTATCCTATATTTATCTTGATTACATTCTAACGAACGAAGCCACATTTCTTGTCTTTTTACTTTCTATTTTTTTGTGGAGGGAGGGGTCATTTGTTTAAAAATCATTTTCTTTCTTTAAAGATTGTAATGTAGGGTATGGGGCAGCATAACCAGCTGCCAACATAACCCTGCTTTTTACTAAAGTCAACCGAGAGCTCTTTTTAGTATCCTCGTTGTTCCCTTAAGTGTAATTGTCTGGATTTCTTTTGCACTTTGTTCACCAGGAATATTAGTTAGGTAGGACTTCAGGTTCTTCTTCATAAGCCCTGTAGCACCTATAATAACTGGTATGTGGAATGGTTGATATCTCCCTATGCTAACGTGTCCCGCCCCCCCCCCCATTTTTATAAACACAGCGAATTCAACAAGGGCTTGCGTTCTTTCTTGATTTTGTTTTAATAGTAAAAAAAAACATGACGTTATTTCAATTTCGTCACTGTGGACCAGTGGATAAAGGAGCAGAGTCGAAATATAGGGGTTTCAGGTTTGCACCAATATAACATAGTCTTTTTTCTTCTTTTTTTTTTTTGATGGAGAATGTTTTAACATTGAAAAAGAGTTATGTACTCATTCTACATTCTGATAAGTGAAATTATTGTAGTAATTGATAAAAACAATATTCAAGAATAAATACACTTAAGAAGTTTTATTTCATTTCATTAGGATCGGATTACATATTTTACTTCTTAAATAAAATTTTTGCTTCTTAATAAAACTTTGAGACGATCTATTTTTAAGCATGGAGGGCGGTAATTTACCAGTCAACATTACCACATCTTCAACACCTAAATGGATGTTTTTTGTTTTTTTCCCCTCTCTTCACCCGGCATGTTTACTGAGTCAATTTTTTTTTTGCTTCCCTCCCCTTGCTGCTATTTATTTATTTATTTTTTTTACGGCTGGGAGTTGATCTATATTCTCTCCAACCGTCTTTGACATTCTTACCATGAGGAGTTGGGAATGTCTATTCTGAATGTCGTTTGTAACATTGAGGAGGTTAGGGGTTGGGCAGCAACAACAGCAACCATACTTTAACTTTCTTTGAAAGGGGAGCACGCTTCTATCGAGCAACACCAGTTAGCGGGTACTGCTGATCATTTTTAACCAATCAAATGTTACTCAACTTCACCCAACGATTATTTTATTGTTGACAATCAATCATGTTAAGTTTTTTTTCAGCCAAGTGCGTGTTCATGTCAAGTGCACCTATTTCTGTTAAATGACCTTCCAGTACATCTGACTTTGATATTTAACATTTCCAATCAGCAAGTATTTTATGTTTGAGAAACACCAAACTTGTTTTACTGACCTGATGCATGTCTATACCAATTGCTCCTAGTTCTGTTAGGTGACCTTTTTTAACATTACTCATTATTCTATTTTCCAAAATGTTTATACATGAACATTTTCATTGTATCTCTCTTTACCACCCCCAACAGATTGCAATAAAATAATTAAAGAATATCAACTAATGTGTGCTCTGTAATAATCTATTATATAAAAGTGAAAATGTGTGTGTGTTTCTGTGTGTGCGCGCTTTTATTGTATGTCCGGCAAAGGTTTTTTTCGAGTGAGGAGTGCTCGGGAGGGTTACTGTTTCTTAAAACTTTTTATATACTCCCTAGATTATAATATCTATGATTTACGAAAGGAGGTCATGTCTATCTTTTATTTGAGTGACTTTGACATGCTATTTTTGTGCTATTTTTGACTCTGCATGTATTTGTTTGGCTTTTCCGTATATATAAGCGAAACTGAATCCATAGCAAAGGAAGCTTTCTGGCATGTGTGCCAGGGACGTCCATAAAGCAATGAGCTTTGATTAATGCGGGCAAAACCCGTCATATCAGACAATCGATATTCATTTGGTGACTCCCCCTTTTATAGGGAGCTGGCTTTACAACAAGATGTTGGGTAAACAAACAAATATGCAAAAAACTGGCTTGCAGCCAAACTTAAGTGCGGTATTACATTTCTCTATGGCGTGATGTTTTACCTTATTAAATTTATGCACCTGCCACTTAACCTTTTACTCATTAAATTTCAACCATTCTCACTTCGGCTACCCTCGTAGCATCGTGGTAAGTTATCAGGCTACCACTTTCGGTTCCACCATCGCCTTAAGGCTTCAGGTTCGAGCCTACATGTCTACCAAAACTCCCCTCCCACAACCACCAACAAACACTCGGGCAATGCTGGGACCCGCCCCACTAGTCTATATATATAAAAGACAAAATGTCGGCGTGTGTTTTTATATGTCCAGCAAAAGCTTTTTTCACAAGGTTTTACGGGGAGCAGGGGAGGGTTACTATTCTTTAAAACTTTTTATATACTCCCTAGATTATAAATCTACAATTTGTGAAGGGACGTCATATCTAGATTTATTTTGATCGACTTTTATAAAATTCACATTATTCCATCCTCTCGCGTGTTTGTTTGTGCTTTTCGTATAAAAATGAAACTAATCAAAAGCGAAGGCAGTTTCTTGACTTTTCGTGCCGGGATGCCCAGAAAGCAAATAGCGTGGATCAGTATTGAGAAAACCCATCATATCAGACAATTGCTATTCATTTGGACACTCCTTTTTTGTGGGGAGCTGGTTTCCCAATATCGTTGGGAAATGAAATGGCAGAAAGCTTAACTAGCCTCCAGCCAATGTTCGTTTCTGCAAGTCAACTTTTTCATTGACATCGCTAAATTTCAATGTTTTTCACTTCCTATGGTCTTGCAGTGGTAAGATCTCACATTTTCTTTCACTTTCTTTTCCGCCTAAGGGTTTGTCATGGGTTCGAATTTTGTTTTTCTTTTACACCTACAAACACCTGGGCAATGCTGGGTAACTCTGCTAGTAATAAAATAAAATAGAATGAAAAGAAAAAGAAATGATAAAGTTTCTGAGGCCCATCTTCATTATGTCTTCAGCAGCAGGTTCTTATAAATATTTCTCTTTCTTTTTTTTTATATGCTAATAAATAAAAGATAACAACAAAAAGAAAATAAAAGTGATCCTTAGTTTTTAGTTCAGGTTCCCTCTTCTCCAGGCTATATCATATAAAAGTAAACATCCTGATGCATGACTGTCTGATCACTGGCGCTAATTGCTAAACTGATATCTAGTAAATGATATTTGACAAATCCACATGTGTTTATGCTCGTTTTATGTTTACATATAATTTATCTTCCAATTTCAAGCATACTATGCACTCAGGCTATTATCATGTGTAGTACATGTTGTTAACAGTCTGACCCATGGAAAAGAAAATCATAGGGTCTTATTTTTTTTTCAAGATGGTGTATATGCAGCTTAACAATAGGACTAGTTGTATCAGCTTAAATATCACAATTAAAATGTTGTAAATTCCTACTCTATCATGAAATTTCCACTTACCTCCCTTCAGATCAGTATAAAACTTATCAAAGGGTGTTTATCTCTTTTATTTAGCAATTTTCAACATCGATATGTTAATTTGTTTTTCCATTAAATGAAATCTATTTGTTCTTCATCCAGCAATTTATCATTGTAACTAGTAATCCTGTAATCAGTCTGATGTATCTTATTACGCCAATTAAGCCCATGGGACTCCCTACGTAACTGTGAATCCTCCAGACCTCTCTGAAAATCTACCAACATTTATTTGTTCTAGAGTATCAAGCATATGAAGATTAGAGTAAGAAACAATATATCAATTATATCTAAAGTATTGAATAATTTTTCTTATTTTATTAAATGATTAAATAATCTAGAAAAAAGTTAACAAATATTTTTCAATGAAAGATAAAAGATCTACCTGTAGTTGGTATAGTGGTAGGTATTGTAGTTGGTATAGTGGTAGGTATTGTAGTTGGTATAGTGGTAGGTATGGTAGTTGGTATAGTGGTAGGTATGGTAGTTGGTATAGTGGTAGGTACGGTAGTTGGTATAGTGGTAGGTATGGTAGTTGGTATAGTGGTAGGTATGGTAGTTGGTATTGTGGTAGGCACTGTAGTTGGTATTGTAGTAGGCACTGTAGTTGGTATTGTAGTAGGCACTGTAGTTGGTATTGTGGAAGGTATTGTAGTCAGTATAATCGTAGGCACGGTGGTTGGTGCGGTAGTAGATATGGTAGTTGGTATAGTAGTAGATATGGTATTGTGATAGGTATTGTAGTTAGTGTTGTGTTCGGTATGGTATTTTTTATTATAGGTATGATAATTGCCATTATTGTAGGTATGGTAGTTGGAATTGTGGTAAGCGCGGTAGTTTGTATTATGGTAAATACAGTGGTAGGTATGGTAGTTGGTATAGTTGTTGGAACAATAGTAGGAACAGTGTGATTAATATTGTAGTTGGAAAAAAAGTTATCACAAAGATTGTAATATTTTATCAACATAATGTAAATGTAAATCTTTTAAAATATTTAAACATTAAAGATATATATATTTTGATAAGATATCCAAGTGATTTAAAAGACATATGTACCTTGATTAAATTATCTTAAAAAATGTTAATATTTTCTTAAAGAAATTAATTAAGAGAAATGGTATACGAGTCAGGGTCAATGATATATATTTATTCAGAAAATTATTATTCCAAAAGATATATTTTATTACAAGAAATTAGCAGTAACGGAGAAGTGATGGATATGGAGGAGAGAGGGGTATCAGCGAGTCAAACAGAAAAAAGTGTGTATATATATATATATTATGGAATTAGTACACATCAGTAGATGTTAGCATATATTGATTTGTTTGGTAGCTAATAACTTAATAACAGATAAGAAGCAATTTTTTATCTAAAATTATTTTTCATTGCCTCAGAGATTCGTGTATTTCAATATTGTGATGAAACGTTTATAATTAATGTTTTTTCTATGTTGCTTGTGTGATTCACAATTCCATATAATCAGACGTCTTCTACAGGTTTTAATGTCTAAAAGGCATTGCTAGCAAACTGTAAGATGAACATAAATGCTACCTTTAATAACTGTTTATTTTATGATTCTGCCTGGCACACATGTTGTATCATTAATATGGCAAAACATATGAAAATCGTGTCCACATAAAGAATAAAATATTCCAAACGCGTCTGCAGCTATTTATCAATTGAATAGCAAATAATTTTACTTTAACAGAAACTATCCAGATTTATCTTTATTAATAATATATTTATCCTTGTTTTTTTACACATAGTCAGTCTCTCCGTTCTTCCCTTTTTCTGTGACATTTACATAAACTCTAACATATTTCTAGTTTTTTCAGTATATTCACTGCACTAGCAAAAAAAACAAAAAAACAAAAACAAAAACAAAAAAAAAACAAAAGAAGAAATAAAGAAAATTCAGTACATTTGGTTAGTTTTCACTTCAGAATAATACATAGTCATAACTATTGGCCATTTGCCATATATATTTCCAACTCTTGGCCATTTGCCAGACATATTTCCTAGCTATACTATAAGTACTTTACAAATTTTTAGTGAATCTCAATTAAATAAGAAATGATAAATAAACCGAAATTCAACTTTTTGGCCATGTGGTACTGGTACATTTAATATGAAAATCCTGGTGGCAACTTTCTATGATAGTGGTTCTTTAACTTTCCAGGGATCATAGCACACTGCAGCTATACACCACATTTTATTTAAATATTATTTTTACTCAGTTAAAAAGAACAAGATGGAAATAATAATGGAACTGTCTGTTTAAAACTATGCAGGTAGAGACTTTTGGTTCCATGACTTAACAGAGTTTAATTTTGAAATATTAAACTAAATCTACAAAACATTTTTAATAAGAAAAATATCGAAGAACTAACAGATGTATTTGGCGTTGTCTGGCATTAAATGTAACGTTAGATTTCTAAAAAAAAAAAAAAAGAAGTAAAAAACGGAAAGAAAGTGAGACATGTGCATACAAGTATTATGTTTTTTCTAAACAGTTAACTTCTTGTAAGTAAAAACAAGAAAAATACTTGAGCTGAGATTGAAATCCAAACCTAAAGTCATTGAGTCAAGTATAATAACAATTAGATCAGCTTGCTGCAATCTTTAAAAAGTGTTTTCAAACCTACTTATTTTTAACGTAAGGAAGCTGTCATGTGAACGATTCGCGCATGTGCAGTCGAGAAATAGTTGACAAATAAAAATCCGATGACCACCCCCCCAAGTACTAATTTTTCCATTTTGACCCCCTTAGCAACCCATTTTTCCGGATGAAAACCGATTAAAACGTTTTCCATATGTCTGAAGACATTATATACCAAATTTCAAGTCTGTAGATAAGACATTCGTTGACTATCAATATATAGGTTGAGTAGCGTCCTCACACACTTACACTCCCACACACATTCCCACTTTTATAGATATATAGTTAGATTATTAGCAATTAATCCTTATGTACAATAATACTTGAATATTAAATCAATATTATAAAAGGGATTTTAATTTAAAAAAATAATTCATAAAATGACTTACCTGTTGGAGCTGTGATAAATAGAATAAATAAAAATATTAATTGAAAATATACATTTTTTTATTAATAAAACTTACAATTAAATATTCAAGCAATAAAACAATACATTTTTATTCATCAATTTTAAGCAAGTAAAATTTTATATAATTTTAAGGCAAAAAATATTTGAATTATCAGGGAAGGAGACATCCTTACAGACTGAGAATTTTTTTTGTATCAATTCAGGGTGCCCTTTTTTTTTTTTTTTTTGGGGATGGGATTTTACCCACATTAAAAGCTGACCATATGCCTAACTCGTCCCTCTTGGAAAGACAAGCAAATATGAACACTGGTTGAGTCATAATAACACTATATCCTTTTGGTTCGGAGCCAAGTGTAGTACTTGCTCTGATGCTGCACATAGTTTTTCAGTGAAGCGAAATCTTCTAGACCGAGGCAATATTTATGCTTGCTCCAATCCAGGGTGTTTTCTTTTCTTTTAAGGAACTGGATATTTTCCCACATAAAAAATGACCTTGTGTCAGACTATTCCCTCGTGAGGAGGCAAGTAAATAGGAACATTAGCTGATCCTTGTTGAAAAAACTGTCCACCAGATTACGAATTGGTTTGGATTACAACAATAAGTGATAAAAATGTCCACTATTATAATGGGTAATATCTACCTGTTACAGTTTTAATTCATGTATGACTCTCATTGATTCCAATGATTTGGTGCTAAATCAGTTGACTGATACACTTCACAGGCTCTGACATCCAATTTGGTCATTTTCTTAGACATCGATGAGTCAACAAACCGTACAAACTACAATGTCTTTTTTCATACTTAATATTTCCACAATGTTTTAATTTGTTTCTAATACCATTCTCATAGCAACTAAACCTGCATTCACCTAGACCTTCATTTGATGCACCATTTGTCATACTCTTCATTAAAATCATTAAAAATAAACGATTCGCTTGATTTTGACAAGTTATTTCATTATTTTCTTGGAAATTAAACGAAAATGTTATTTTTAATTTTGAAATAACTCTTTTTATAAGTTTAAATAGATAGTGAATATAAATAATATTTTAAAATCATATTTATAATCATATTTATAGAAATAAATCTATTGCATTTGACACATATGCAATATTAAAATTTACAACAATTGTTAGAACAACGTTAGTATTAATGACAAATATACTCACTTAACTTGCTACAAAGTTCTACACTCAATTCTGTTTCCACTGGTCTGTTTGGAAATGTCTTCTTAATTGTAATAACAATCTCAAGCAATTCACTTGTTTGATTTAATGTAATTATGTCAGTTGGATTGACATTCTGAAATTGAATCAAACAAAAAATTGTATATTAGAATCAAGTTAAAATATAGTTTTGAACAATTAAAAATTGCATCATGCCATGAAAAAAATAATGTCATATACACCCAATATTGCACAATCTGATTTTAATGATGCTTACAAAAATAAAAAAAAAACACACACACACGATTGCATATCTGTACATACACACAGACACACACAGACACACACACATATATATATATGCATAATCCTAATCCTTCACTAGAAAACATCAATGATAGCTCTAGAATGCTGTATCCTCAATGGCCATATTTCATTTGCATACATTAGCACCTTGTAGACTCATGTTTGATAAATTCTACCCTTAGTCAACAACATTAAAAATCTACTGGTTAATTATGACAAAACATCTTTAAACTTTCCCAATCCATTCCTAACTCTTGCTATCACACCAGTCTAAGCTACTCTCTTTGTTTCTGTGGTGTTACTAAGCTTACAAAATTCTAGATATTCTCAACAGTTACCCAAATATATTTTCTTCACATCAGGGTTCTCATTGACTCAACTCAAATTGCCTGTAATACTCCTGAATTCCTTGAATATCCAATGCTTACAAGTACAAAAAAATTGTGTTGCTCCCAACTCACTTTCTACAAACTGAGCATGAAACTTGTCTATTTCTTGGGGCTTTTCAGTACTATAACCATTAATAATCAATTTGTTCTGTGTAATTTTCACTTTCAGAACATTACTTTCCATAGCATTAATTTAAAAAAGTAAACCTTACATTATTTCACAGGTAATAATTAAATTATCAGCATAAAACATCTCTTCACTTGGGCAGGAAACCAATCAACTTATTTCTTATTACTTATTCAATTAACTTATTTCTTATTAATTATTTACTTATTCTCGTACCGGTTTCTGGACTTCAATAATTTTTACCCCTATTTAGAGGGTTTCACTCTTAACCTTGTAACAGTTGACAACTTTACTAAATTCCCAGTCTTTCAGAACACACTCTTTTATGATCTGATTTGTCAAGTGTGTGATCCTCTCAGTCCCTGTTCCATATACAACCTTAAACATTTATGCAACAACACTTATTCCTGAAACTCATCTTTTGCATCTTCATTCAAACCACATTTTGATGCATAAACAATTATTTTTACGAGACTTTTCTCTGTAAACATCAACTTAAACATTATAATACGATCAATAACATAATTAGCATAAATCATTTTATTTACTTATTTCCCTGCAATGAAAATCCAACATCACCTATTTACTTTTCATTTTCAATCCAAAACCGCTTATATCTTGCATCCTCTTCAACAATCATTTTGACAGAATTTACCTTTTCTTTCAGTTTCTTAGAAACAACATAAGTCAATACATATTTGCTCAAGAGACTAAACAATCTGTCCTTATCTTGAATGTAAAGGGCTACTATTTGGGATAATGCCTACAGGAAGAGATTAGCAGTGAGATGTCTGTTCACATTACATTTAAACTCCTGCAGTACAGTCAGGAAGCAGAAAAACAGTTCTACTACTAGAGTAGAAGACTTTCCGGCATCTAGAGATCTTAACACTGAAGGAGTGGAATTTTGCTGTTTGATAGGTTAGTTGGGGGTATGTACATTGTATGTATATTGTACAACTGTGCTATGAGTCCATCAAAGCACATTCTATTAAAGTACTAGTAAAACAAGCACAGGGATACAATATTGCACTGATGGGACAGGAGTGTGAGCTTAATTGATTGTGCGAGGCCTATTAGATTGGAGACTTTTTCTTGGACCTTGTCCAAGAGGAAGATACTAGTGGTAGATGCACCATCCCACATGTGGCAACAGTACTCCATGCAAATGGTGGCTTTGTAGAAATACAGAATACTCTCAAGTGTGAGTAATTTTCTAGCACGATATAGGGAACCCCTCACCTTCTTTGCTCAACATTGGCAATGTCATCGATGTATGTTTTTCAATTCATGTTGTCTGTGAATGTTAAACCAAAGAATTTGAACAAGAAGCTCTCATGCGATGTGTTATTAGTTATGGCTATTGGTGGTTGAGAAGGTTTCTTGTTATTGTTGAAGAAAAGCAGCTTAGTTTTCGTAGCATTTAATGTTATCATCCATTTCACTACAGACTGGAGGTCATTTTCTAGGGTTTCTGCCATTACCAACATATATTTCCATTCAGTTTTTCCTTCATGTCTATTATAAAGCATGGTGTCATCAGCAAATATACTCGTTTCAGATATAATTTTATCTGGGAAGGCGTTTATGAAAATCAGGAATAATAAATGTCCAAGGATCAACCCCTCAGGCACTTTTATATTAATATCATGTTGCTCGGCTGTACACCTATTGAGAACAATCTAAATTTTTCTCTTGTCTAAACAGGACCTGATTATATTTAACATTTTTTCAGTAATACTGCATGATTTAATTTTCATGAGAATACCATTCATACCAGATCATGTTAAAGTCTTTGGATATATTAAGGGATACTGCCCTATTTTTCCCTGCCTTAGCCAGTGTTCAGAGATAGCGATTAAAATATTCACAGTAGAATGGACTTGCTTAAATCGATATTGTAGGTGAGAGAGAAGAAAGAAGATTCGCTTTTACAAGGTGGTGAACTAGAGCTTGACTGATTAATGACCCAAAGATTTTAGCAAAGAGGGAGAGGAGACTGACGGGGCAGTAATTGAGCAGATCAGTTCTTTCACCAGAATTCTTGTATACTGGTACCATAGAGGTAATTTTCCAGCTATCTGAGAAACAAGAGTTAGTAGAATACATGGACTAGCTCAATGGAAGATTATTTTAATAGTAGTTCAGGGATGAGATCAGACCCACATGCCTTGGAGGTATCTAAGTTTTTATGATATAACAAATATGAGAAGGGGTAATTTTCAGATCATCAAATGTGGCTTTTGTCCACATAGGAAAATCTGGAGGGAGTGATTTCTGGGTTCTAAGGTGGAGTTCGAGGTAAATAGCCAGACAATAGTTCAACCTCATCATGGTTGTTGGATAGTGGAGGAACTATTGATCGTCCTTTATATACTATACTATTAAAGATTGTCTTAAAATCGAAAGTTTCTAAAAATGAAGCAGTGATTAAGACTTTTGTTTCTTTTCCTCAATTCAATCTAGGCCATTGTTTTATAATATTTAGAAGTTACAGAAAGATAAAGTCAAATATTTATTTATTTATTTATTTTTTTTTTTTTGCAAGGGCATGTTGTGACCAATCACTTGTAATGGCTGCAAACCGCATAACAATTTAGGTAAGAAAGGCACTGATCCTGTGCTGAGACATCATGATTAATAGAGAGCCTTATGGAGAGGGTGTGCAGTTGACATATTTTATAGCCCTAGAAAATATTTCAGCATTCTACATGTGTGCATGTAACATCTGTTTTAATAGATTATGGTTCATAATGAAGTAAATAGTATTTTATATAAATTAGTATTTTCATTTATATACACACATAAGAAGAGAAAATATTTCCAATTTATTCATTAAGCTAAACAACAAACACATATATTTAATCATAATATATTCAAAGAACAATAGCATTTTATTTTAAAAATTTCTTTACTCACCTTATATTCAATAACTAAACCATTTATATAAGTAACAGTCAGATTATAAGAAAGTATATTTGTTGTATTCACAAGACTCATCCTAACTGGAACTTTTGGCTTCAGAAAAGTTACAGTGATTCTTGGACCATCATCTTGTACATCAAAACTGAACACACCATCACCAACAACAAGCTCTCGGAAATGATCTTGATTGGTTGAGGTACGTATATCCAGAGCATCATTATCAATATTCTCATATGTTATTTCTTCATCATGAGCACATATTGCTGCAAAAAGATAAAATAATTATTACCATCTTTTATATGCATACACCAATGGAAGCATTTTACAATGATTTCTGTTTATTAATCATCAATCATGTACAAGTTTAAAAACAATTGAAATTTACTGTTAGAATAAACATTCTCCCATTATTAATTAAAATTTTCTAATGGATTTCATAATCATGAAATAGAATAGGTTTTAGGGAAATTTATAAATCATTGCTGCAAGACTAAACTCTAACATATTCACATTCATATGCTCTATATAATTACTGCAGAAAAATATCATGACTATAGATTAATTCAGTAAAACATCTTTTTTAAAACTAGCAAAAACAGATTTGGTAGCTGAATCAGATAAGAACCTAGCAATTTAACTGCAATGTTTGTTTTATTTTTACGTTTTATTGAATTAATGTTCCGTGATTTTAGAATATTCTCTTATCTATATTTTGTTCTGATATTTAAGGCAATAAGCTTTAGAGTGGAATGTGGACACAGTGGTAGTAGTCCTTATCAAAAGATATAATAATTTTAGTTTTAAATAAATGTAAAACACATAATAGCTGTTGGTACAGTAAGAATAGTTGTTGGTATCGTTGTTAGAATTGTTGTTGGTGCAGTGGTTGGAATAGTTGTTGGTATCGTTGTTGGAATAGTTGTAGAAACTGTGGTGGATTAAGTTGTTCGAACAGTTAGATGTGATTAGTATTGTGGTTGGTAAATATTGTAAAATTTTATTCTACAATAGTTAAAATTGTTATTTGAATATTGTGTAAACAGTTGTATGTGTAGTTATTGAAATTGTTGGTGGTACATTGGTTGGAAAAGATATAGAGAAAATTTTCATTAAGGAATATTTAATGCTTTTTTACATTTATTTATGAAAAAGAATAATTCATTTTAGAAAAATTAAAATAAAAAGCAGAAATATTTAATGACCCTTTATACACATTTCTAAAGTAAAATAATTAACTCACTTTGAAAATAATGACTATATAAACAATGATATTTGGGAGAAGCAAACCTTGTTTAATAAAAGTTAATCAAATGAAAAGTCATTATATACATAAAAGATTTATTATTTTTGACGGTGATAAACAACTAAATTGAGTTTATATATAATTTAATTACATTTTGACCCCAAACAAGGCACATTGCCACTTTGATGTAGGGGGCTACTATTGAGGACACCGGCTACAGGGGTACTAGGTGGGGAGTTGGGCAGCAAGATGTCGGTTCACGTTATGGATTGATAGATAGATATACATTTCCATGGTAACATAATTAATTCACTTTGAAAATAATTGAAGATATGGCTCTGAGAAAAAAAACTTAAAAGCTAATCAAATAAAAATGCATTATATATTTCTTTCAGTTTTTTATGTCTTAATTCAAATTATTTTTGTCTACACAATATAAAAGACCATCTTATAAAAGGTTATATCCCAAAATTTTACAAAGTAAGGTATAAAAATTTACTTTAAATTGAATAAAAAAAATTACCTTGAATTTATTTTATATAATGTACATTCTGTTGCACTCTCTAAAAAAATCATTGAAAATTTTATTTCATGTAAGGTACATTTTGTTGCAATTTAAAAACATTATCTTTCATCTAGCAATTAATAATATAGATATAAAATTTTCAATGATTTTTTTAGAAAGTGCAACAAAATGTACATTACATAAAATAAATCCAAGGTAATTTGTTTATTCAATTTAAATTAAATTTTTATACCTTACTTTGTAAAATTTATAAATTTTTGTTTTTGTTGTTGTTGTTGTTGTTGTTTTTAATGGAATTGATTCTGCTTTTCTACAGAACATTGATATGAATTAAATTCATGCATCCAGTCCGAACCGAGTACGTTCGTGGTATTCCTTAATACATAGATTTTTAATTTGTTGTTTTCCCAATCGTGTAACATTGATCAAAAGTTCTCCTTGAAAGTTCATTTGCTGTTTTGTGTGATCTCAACATTGTGGGTCTAGACGATTTTTTCCATGTATTAAATTTAAATTTAATATCGAAAAGTCTGAATCTAAGTTTAATTACATTTTAATTTCTTGATCTCAAATTTTTACCATCACATATTTGCATTACCCTTTGTTGTTTTTGGTTTCCATGAAACGCACCCAGGTTTTATTTTTATTTCTGCAATGAGATCTTTTGTGTCCCATTTTTTACATGCCAAACATTTTTTGACAGATATGGGCAGTCTCTAACCCAATACAGATTTCCACATCGATTACAAGGGGATGAAATTTTCCTTTCTGAAAATTCTTTTTTAGATGTGTGCAGATATGTGTAGCCATTTTCCTAGTTTGTGTGTTATTTGTTACATGTATTTTCGATTGTTTAGCTACTTCTTTTTTTCAATGCCATATTCAATATCCTCTGAGTCTTTTTTAATAATTTCTATCTTCTGGTAGTTTTCTGTTAATTTTTGTAGAGTTAAACTTGATTTAAGCTTTCTGATTTCAGCATCTCGATTTGATGTCAGTCCTTGCGCAAATACTATTCATTTTTCAAAATAACCAAAATACAAATCAATAAATATGAACTTACTGTTTGATATAAATGGAATGGTGAAGGTCTTATTATTTTAAGAATATGATCTCTTTTTAAAAGAAAAGGGATCAAAGAATGTCCTTAAAAAAAGAAAAACATTGAAATATTGTATTGCATTGCTATGTCCTTCTGATACTCATCCATATCTATTTACCAGCAATGCTTCAAACATGCAAACTACCTTTTCTATTATACATACTATATATATATATACACAGCCATGGTAAAAATTATGGAGCACCTATAAAAAAAAACTTAGATAATAGTTTAAACCTACGCATTTAAAGGTTAAGAACTATACAGTGAACAGTTGAGAGTAAATGTAAAATATTTAGAAGTTTAAAAACCAGTATTTATAAAATTTATAAACAGTAGATTGTAGGTATTTATTTGCTTTAAAGCATCTTCAAGAGTTTTAGCTGAGTTTTATACTAAATTCATTCCAATATTCAAAATGATTCACTGTCATATACTAAAAGTTGTTTCTTAGTTTTCAGGTAATATTTGATTCCGGCCAGTGCTTTAATAGTATATTTAATTGAAGATGCCTCCAAAGCTTTCAGAGATTAAAAAGGCACAACTTATTACTTTATCTCGTGAAGGATATTCTCAGGTAGAAATTGCTAGGGAGATGGAATATTCAAGGAAGGGAGTTCAAACGATTAAAAGGTACAAGGAAAAAATTTTTTCAAAAACAGAAAAGGATAAGGCCGTAAAAAGTCTACAAAAGCCATGGAAGACAGATCTTTGAAAAGAGCATCCCTTGCAGAGAGGAAGAAAAATTATCTGGAGCTTGCTGCTGAACTTAGAGGGGAAGCAAGCAAAAACATATCAGCTCAAACAGTGAGTAGAAGGTTATTAGAATCGGGATTAAAAGGATGCAAAGCAAGGAAGAAGTCTCAGGCCAACAAGAAAAAAACGACTCCAATTTGCAAAATAGCATAAAAATTGGACACTTGATGATTGGGCCAAAATTGTTTTGTCTGACGAAAGTAACTTTGAGGTAATTAACAGCTTCTATTTTCTAAACTTTGAACAGAACAATTGAAATTTTTATGTGAATACACATCCATAACACCTATTCAAAAATTTTAGCAAATTCTCATTTTTTTCATCAGACTTTTGGCACATCTGGAGCGGTAGGGAAGGCATTTCATTCTGATTGTGTGGTCCCAACTGTCAAATTTGCAGGATGAAGCATAATGGTTTGGGGCTTCATAGCTTCCTCTAGGCACTGGACTGTTGTACATATGTAAGAGCAGAATGAACTCCACAATTTATACTAACATGCTGGACCAGGTTTACTAAACCTCTTTGACTAAAATATTTAATAATAACATTTCAAGTGATGTAATCTTCATACAAAACAATGCCCCAAGCCATACGTTAAAAGTTTCAATGGGTTGGTTTGAGATAAAAGGGATTACAGTGATGAAGTGGCTCTCTCAATCCTTGGACTTAAATCCCATTAAAACTTTGTGATCCCATCTAAGGATAAGAGTGAGAATGCATAAATGTTTATCAAAAAAAGAATTAAAGGCCAAATTTCATGAAGAGTGGCAGAAAATAGATCCTACTATTTGCAACAATTTGGCCAATAATATGAAAAAACGAATAAAAGCTGTTATAAAGGCAAAAGCAGGACATGCCAAATATTGATTGTTATTAAAATAGATTTATCAATGTTTACTTCACTATTTTTAACCTTTAAATATATAAGTTTGAATCATAATTTTGATTTTTCATTGGTATATAATATAATTTTGACCATAGCTGTATATATATGGAGGGAACCAAGAAGAATTAGAGAAATTCTTTACAAGGAGACTTCTTGGGATGATGCAAAGCTCGATAATCGAGGTTGGGGCTTATATACAGAAGGATTTGCATTAGTATATATCTTTATAATGAACGAAAAATGTATATGCATTAGTATATATCTTTATATTTTCGTCTTTTCCGTTATCTTTCTGTATATATATATATTGTTCATTGTGTCTCTTTGCGAGATATCAAGTTGAGTGTGTCATGTCGACTGAAAGTATGTTTGCGAGTCTTCACAATAAAGGAGTTGGTAGTGAGTTGCGTTTCTCTCTTTGTAGGTAAGAACTTCTTTTGATTCTTGCTGATGGGATTAAAATCCCGCAGCCAAAATATCACTCTGCTACCAGGTTCTTCATCCAGAACAATTGTGAGTATCACAAATGTTTAAAAAAATTATTGATTACGTAGGTGAAGGAGATTGAAAATTTAAGTATAGTAATCTTTTGAAAGTTTCTTGGGCCAGTTGACCGTCCTCCCTGCTCTTGCTTTGTATAGATGGGTCGACTGTTCAGATGTGTGTGTGGTGTGTGTCAGTGAGTGAAACTGGGTGGTCGAGTGCGTCCAATCCAGCAGAGTCGCACTTTAATATGCAACCATTCATATTCACCTTAAAGTGTTTTCTTTTTCATGTCAAAACATTGCATGATCCAAGGCAAGATGGGTTGAGAGGTCTATGAACCGCTTCATTTGATAAGGATATCCTCTAATTTCATAGGAATTTGATAGTAAGGATATCCTCTAATTTTATAGGAATTGGATGAAATCAATCTTACTAAATATTGTGCAAACATAAATATAAGCTGAAAAATCTTGGAGATTTGGGATCCAATATCTGTTGGAGACAGTGAGAGAATTTAGTTAGGAAGAGGAGATGCCTATGGACTTTTTAAAGGGTGGGTTAATTCGAGTTGGAGCATGTGACCAAATTCGGTCTTAGCCTTCTTGAAATGATCAGGAATGAAAGTAAACAGGAGGCCCAGATGTGGTGATATGGTGAACAGTTGAATACACCACTTTAGTGAAACTAAACATAGGATCTATTAATTTTGCATAGGATGACAGAAGACTATAAAACCAGTCAACAGTGGATGTGATAAAAATTTTGTGAGCATATACAGTGTTAGTTAAGGGATGTGCAAAAACACACAGGGATGTTCAATTATCCACAAGTCTCTGCTTTCTAACATCAACCAGCAAGTCAAAATGATCTAAGAAATCAGCACCTAGACTGGATAGGGTAGGTAGGGAGTACTTGGTGAAGTTTGAGGTCAAGGATCAATAAAACTTGACCACATGTGCCTATCTTCAATGAATTCATGGCAAATACAGAAATGGCGGATTTCTTCGGTTTATTAGAAACCAGATGTAATGACAAAATAGAGCATGAGGATCCTGTGTCTACCATGAACGAACTGTCCAGTATTATTTGTAATATACAGCCAAGAATTATTATGACCTTGATTCCTTACACAAAGAACTTGTCTGTCTCGCTACAACACAGCCAATTTGTGCATTAACAAGTCAAGCTTTGTTAATAATTCGTCATTAAACAAAGCCCCAGCAGCTGCTACAGTCTAAATTGACCCGGGTTGCTGGCTGAGTTTAGGTAATAATTCTAGAATCTTTTCTAACATGGTAGCCAGTTGTTCAGCAGTGTTCTTTTACATGTTCGGGACCAGTATAGCCTGGACTTCAGTAGGCAAACGTAAAAGAACATTTTTTTCTGCCGAGGAGTTCTAAAGTTCTTTTAACCATCTTAGAAACTTTGTAGGGGGCCTCTCACCTAGGTGTTTCTCATGTATGTGTTTGCCTGGACCAACCACAATTTTGCATCATTTGCATATGGAAGCAATGATATGAAACTTACCGCTGCTGTTTAGATACAATGTAAATTTATACAACAGCCAAACCAATACGTTCATTAAATATAAACCACAAAAGAAACTTTATGGACTAATTGTTCTTTAAAATTAGCAAAAAATTGCACACGTAAAATATTTTATGAGCAGGCACTTACAGGACAAAGGCCCAGTTGACCTCCCATTCACTAGAAATAAAAATAAAAATACTAATAACGAACAAGATAAATGAAACTACAGATGCCGCACACTTTGCCCACTAACATTAAAAAAAACACATTTAACATAGGTTACAAATAAGTCCGGTCACTAGATATCTAAGCTCCCCGCTAAAGTAGCACACACAAGAAACAGATGAACGGGAGTTTAACTGGACCATTGTCCTGTAAGTGCCTGCTCATTGGCTAGTCAGGAAGGGTGTGGTGGAAACTAGAAAGCTGATTGGCTAACTAGAAACTTAAAAGGTGCATATATAAAAACACGAGACAACCATAAAATCCTCGCATAAGCCGGATGAATCCTAGCGGGGATCAAATTTTTTTTTTTTTCTCACACAGTGATCACCACTTATCAAGGCCCGGAAGCCACTCAGGGATAAGGGTTATTGCAAGTACATTATGTTAGTGTGGAGATTTGATGAAGTGTTTAATTAGGGGGGCGGTTCATTAGGAATTTGTTAACATTGGACTTGAAGACATCCAAGTTGTAGTCCGGAGGGAAGCAGGCAGACGGAACAGAGTTCCACAGGCGTGCAGTTCTAAGAAAGAAGCTTTGTTCATGGAATCCGCGTTTTGATTTAGGCACAGATATAGAGTGAGGGAAATTTTTCACATGCAAATGCGAAATATTCTGTGTAGCTTAATTGCCATATATATTTTATAACTTACTACTTAGATCTACCTACATATTGAGCACTGTTGAAGTAAATACTTAAAGTTTACACAAATTTATACTTTCGTATATTAATTTATGGGATTAAATGAAGTAGTTACACACACCCACACATATTTATATATATACTAGCAATCGGTGCCCGGCGTTGCCCAGGTGTTTTGAAGGAAAAAAAACGGTCAATTTTTTTAAACTTTGACCCCTTTTATGACCTATTAATATTTATTGTTTAGGGATCAAGTAAAGTTAATAAGTTAGATCCATGTCCAAGGAATCTATATATAAAATATCACGTGTTCAGACATTAAATTTTAGGAGGAGTTTGGTAGAGTTGTCAAAGGTCTAATTGTTGAATATTGACCACTTAATCGCCAAATTTCTGTCGAAAACCTATCACATCGATGTTCCCAAATCTCAGTACCCTGTATATCAAATTTCGAATCTGTAGGCTTAAAATTGACAGAGTTTTAGCGCAGGGAAATGAACACAGACGCACAGACACACACAGACACTATCACTTATACATATATATATAAACATAAACATCATATATATAAGGATAATAGTACGCCATATATATAACAGAAGACCATTATTTACTGTAGTGTAAGGAAAACCCGGGGGAACTTTACCCAAAAATAAATCTATATTTTTTTGTGTGTATTGATAGTCTGGTACTTATACAGTTTAGTGACGACATTAAAAAAATGGAAATATTGAAAAAAAAAATTTATTGTACGTAACTATTATAGACTGAAGTTCTCCGAAAAAAAATTTCACTTCATTTGATCAAGTAGTTTTTTTTTTTTTACATCGAAAAAAATGATTTATCACGGCAACGTCAACGTGGCCATTTTGGAAATGTTATTGCAGGCCCAGGAATTCCCCAAGGGCAGGTAACTGCCGTACATAGCAGAATACCTCCATTTTAGGCCAATCTAGCCCTTTATTCCTCACCAGAATGAGATTTTTAATTTTTTTTGCGAAGACAGATGCCATTTTTGGGTTTTTTTTTTTTTTTTTTTTTTTTTAATTTGTAACAGAAGTAAATAAACGAAGTTTCGAAGTTATCCATGCGTGTCCAACTGAGCATCTTTTGAAAATAATCTCGTATAAAAATTCTTCAATTCTTTGCATTCTTCAATTTCTTTGCATATTCAATAGTATTCTTATTTAAAAAAAAAAAAAACGCAAAAAAATTGCAGATTTAAAAAAAAAAAAGAAAAAAAAACGTAAAAAAATTGCAGATATGTTGTGCGCACTGCGCATCTCAATATGGCGAGAAAAAAAAAGGCTAGATTGCGAAATTTGGCCTAAAATTTTTTTTCAATATTTCCATTTTTTAATGTCGTCACTAAACTGTATCAGTATGGATAGTCTTATCAACACCCCTTTTTTCTATTTATTTAAAAAGAAAATACAACTTTATACAAATTCCCTATTAGTTTTTTTTTTCGGTTCTAACGATGATCATCTTTATTTACCTAATACGTGTAATTATATTCATACAGATATTCTATATGATTTATATTTGCGTAATATTGGCATAGAAATGAAGAAAATCAAATTTACTGTGTATTTATCGTGTTGCCATAACAACGTGACGTAGCCAGGAACGATAGTGGACGTGAGTGTGTGTGCGTGTGTGCGCGTGTTTTAATGCTGTATTGTTTCGTATCTTATCAACTTCTTCGAATCTATGTGTACAGTAATACAAACCCGTTTTTCGAGCTGAATAAATGTGTTACATTGAATAAAAACACGAAAAATATATCCAGTTTGGTAGAAAAGTAACTTATCTTGCCTTTGATAACATTTATTTGTTATATATTTGTTTTTTGACAACTTTTTCGAATCTATGTGTACAGTAATACAAACCCGAAATGAAAAGACCACGAGCGAACGCGCGTTTTACATAAAAATAAATATTTTTAAATTTTATCTTTCTAGCTTTTAAAAAAAGTTTAAAAATTTTATCAGCCGGCATAATTTATTTTTAAATATTGAAAAATTTCAGGAAAATTAATTTTTGCTAGATTTTCAAAACATTGTTTTCGTGTTGTGTACGTGTCTGCGGCTACACCAGAATGGCGGCCTTGATGTCGTAGGTTGGATTGTAAGATTGTGTAAGTTTCGTATTTTTTTAATTTGTAAATAACAATTTATAAAAGAATTAAACCCTTCCAAGATGGACAATAAATAAAGCCATAATATTTTATGGTAAAGTTAAGAGCCTACGAACCATAGTTTTTTAGGAGATGTGATTATTGGATTAACCAATCAGAAATCGTCTGTGGCACACACATCTCTGTTTTTATAGATATATAGATAGATAGATAGATATATTGTTTTAACACAATCAAGACATCAAGGAATAGATTGATAGCAACAAATAGTGTATTTCATCGTTAGTTACAATTCTTTTAAAACTATCCGGAAAAATTCATATACATATATATATATATATATATATATATATATATATACACACACACACACACACACACACACACACACACATTCAACCCTACCAACGATAATTTAGATTCTGCGATTGGTCAACATTTATTGGATAATCCAGAATGTTTCCTGGCATATAATGATGACTTTTTTTCAATTCTATTTAGAGGCCGATCAAGTAATCATCTGAAAACTCTCGAATCTGTCTCCATTGCATGACTCAGACATTCTCTCTGTCGAAAGAAGAGGTTCATTAACACATTGCACCTTTTAGGTAACTTGTAGGAAGATAACTAAAGGGAATTTTGTCTGGAAAAATATCCCATTTTTCTGCACTTAATCTTAAGAAAAATAAAGATACTTATCTTTCCAGATTTGATAAAGGTGCCGCCGTAGTCGTTCTGAACCGTATTGACTATATTAATAAAATGTTATATTTTAGATGACACGAATAAATTTCTCAAACTTAATTCGATCGACTCTTATGATAATACTTTGAATATTGAAAGCAAATTTCAAAAACGCTTGTACTTCTTATTTAAAAAGAATTATCTCTCCAAAGATATTTATCAGAAAATATGACCCACTTCCCTGAGGCTTCGAATTTATGGTCTCCCTAAAATGCGCGAAGATAATGTGCCTTGTAGATCCATTTTATCCATGATTGGTTTCGCTCAACATGCCCTCACCTAATATCTCACTGACTTACTTTAGCCTGTCCGTACATTCTATTCCACTTACTGTGTCTCTGATTCTTTTACTTTTTCTAAAATCATTCGAGATACTAACACCAATCAAAATAATTCTTTCTTTTGCTCGTTTGATATTTCCAGTTTATTTACTAACGCGCCTCTTGATGCGACCATTGCTATTTGTTGCGGTGCACTTTATTAATTAACAATTATGCACTAGTTTAAAAACAACTAAAGTAAATAAAAATTATTCATTACATTGAAATGTTTGATTGATTTTAATTTTGCATGGAATTATTTATTAAATAAAACTGCATAAAACTTCGTTTCAAATAAATTTTTAAAAAAACATACTTGTTGTAGGTATAGTTGTAGGTACAGTGGTTGGAATCGTTGTTGGTATAGTGGTTGGAATAGTGGTAGGTATAGTTGTTGGAATAGTTGTAGGTATAGTGGTTGGAATGGTTGTTGGAATCGTTGTTGGAATAGTTGTTGGTATTGTTGTTGGTATAGTTGTTGGAATAGTAGTTGGTACAGTTGTTGGTATAGTAGTTGGTACAGTTGTTGGTATAGTAGTTGGTACAGTTGTTGGTATAGTAGTTGGTACAGTTGTTGGAATAGTTGTAGGTACGGTTGTTGGTATAGTAGTTGGAATAGTTGTAGGAACTGTGGTTGGAATGGTTGTTGGAATAGTTGTTGGTACAGTTGTTGGAATAGTTGTGACTGATATTATTGTTTGCAAATATTTTATCACAAAGATCATAACATTTTATTGCACAATGGTTGAAATTGTCATTTGAACGATGTATAAACAGATGTACAGTGGTTCAAATTGTTGGCAGTACATTAGTTGGAAAATGTAAAAAAAATAATTGTCATTAGAATATATTTCATCCAATTTATATTTTTTATGAAAAAAAAGCACAAAGGAGAAATACTTTTTACATATTACAAGTCCGTGTAAATCTATATATATAAAAAGCAAAATGGCGGCATACGTTTTTGTATGTCCATGGAAGGCTTTTTTCACCAGGATTCTCGAGATGGTTACTATTTTCGAGAACTTTTTATATACTCCCTAGATCATAATATCTACGATTTGTGAACGCATGTCATCTCTACATTTATTTTGATCGACTTTTATAAAATTCATGCTACTTCCGTCTTTTCACATGTTTGTTTGTCTTTTTCATATAAATAAACTGAGACTCAACAAAGCAAAGCTGTCAGCAGCCTTTCGTGCCAGGAAGTCTTGAAAGCAATTAGCTTTGATCAATTTTGGGAAAGCCCTTTATATCAAACAATTGCTTTTCATTTGAGAGTTCCCCCTTTTTCAGGGGAGCTTGGTTTCCCTAACATAATAAATAAATGGAATGGTGGAAAGCTCAACGTTCATTTCTGCACCTGCATGAACTCATTCACTTAGCAAATAAACTTTTTGATTGACATTCTAAATTTCAATGTTTTTCACTTCCTATGGCTTCATAGCATAGCGGTAAGATGTCATGTTTTCTTTCACTTTCTTTTTCACCTTCGTGTCATGGGTTTGTCACGAGTTCAAGCCTGCCTGCCTGCCTGCCTACTAACACTTTTTTTTTCTTTTACACCTCCAAACTCCCGCTAGTATATATATAGAAAATAATTAAATTTTTTTTAATATAATCACAACTTATAAACAAGCTACAAATAAGGAAAGGAATGTCAGAGCACTCACCCCTATGATAAATCTTCTTTTATTTTCTACACCGATTTATGCCTTCTTATATCATTTTTATATTTATTATCTTATATGGTTTTTTACTTTTTAAGCATTGCTTGTTTTAATGTCAAGCCATATTTCAAGTCCCTCACACACACACACACACACATACATGTTCCTGAAAGGATGAAACACTAGTGTCTGTAGGTATTAAAAATAATTATAGTAATTATTATATCAGCCTCTTTAAGAACTCGGTTCTTATTGTTGAGCACTCTAAATTGAAATTGAAGTCAGTCACTTAAAGACACATGTGCAGATTATGATGTTATAATCATAAGATCATTATCGCCATCTTGAAATTTATATAAATGTTAATTTCAACTATATTTCTCGCAGTTAATGTTAGACAGGTGGTTTGTTCCTTGCTAATGGGGTCAGAGATGGCTTTGTGCCTGCATTCAACTCTTCCGACCAGCTGTAATCTGCACTGATGATTCCCAAAAGGATTAAACACTAGTGTCTATAGGTATTAAAAATAATTATAGCAATATTATATATATATATATATATATATATATATATATATATATATATATATATATATATATATATATATATATAGATAGATATAAATCTAATTATCTTAAGAGTATGAAAAAAGCAATCATCCCCAGTATATCAAAAAGAATATCTAAGATATCACAAAATGAAAATATATTCGATAAGAATAAGGATTAATATAATGAAGTATTACCTCAATCAGGATATCAAGGAAAGATCAAATACATAAAGGCGTTTGATAATTAAAATAGCAGGATAAATTATACAACATCATATAACATGGTGATGAAGGGAAGAAGAAATGTAAAGAATAAAATAGATAAAAAATAAACATAAGAATAAAAAGAATGAAATTAAAGAAGCATATAATAGTAATAATACAGTTAAGAATAAGAGAAATGGGTGCAAAAACAAGTCTGGTTTAATCATCCTTTTAGTGAACAGATACAAAATAATATCCCTAAAGAATTTTACAAAATAATTGATAAGAACTATATGAATTATAGTAGGATGGAATCAGGTGAATTAAATATTGAGAAAAAATGTAACTGTAGAATACCTAATGAATGTCCATTGGAGGGCAATTGCTTAATATATGAAATTGTATACAAATGTGCAGTTAGGGCAAATAATAGTAAAAAGATATACCGAAACCATATTGTATCATTTAACATTGAACCAGGAAAGGAAACAACTTGGAATGAGGATAAGGATAGAAATAATGATATGACAAAAATAAATATTAAAAATAAGAAGAGAAACACAACTGCGTGAGGTGATTGGCTTACAGAACCATGTAAGAAAAAATAGAATTTGAATTAAAATGGTCAATAGTAGATAAAGGTAGAAAATAGAATCCTAGTAAATCAAAAAGATGTAATTTATGTTTACTTGAGTAAACGTAGTGAATTCTAAAGAGAAAATTTGGAACAAAAAATTTCATGTTATTAAAGCTGTCTTCAGAGAAATAAATTCCTATTACCATGCTCAAGACCTGATTAAACGTGTTTAAATTTTAAAAAAAAATTAAGATATATGTTGAGAGTGAAATGTAAGTGTTATAAGAGAATGTTAAATTTAATACAAAGATTTTAGGATAGTGCAATAAACAAATTAATGGGTCATTAACTTAACACATAAAAATAAACTAATTATAACCTAAATAAGGGAAATAGAATTAAATTTAAAGTTGATAATCGTTATTGGGAATAAACTAACACCTGAGAAATTTCATTAGCACAAAAAAAGAATCAAACATTAAGTAATTGCAAAATATTGAGACGAACAGATTATGATGGATTAAAATGGACTAAATAAGAAGTTTGAAGCAAACTAGGTGAAAAATTGAACCTAGACTGATATAAAGAGAATAATATTAAAACTACAAATTTTAAAATTAAGCAAAAGAGATTAATGAATACTAAAGTCAAAATATTAAAGTAAGAATACACACGAATTTCGATAAAATTATGAATCGATAAATATAGGCAAACTTGAGTTATATCTCTTACACCATAATGATATACTGAATAATACAGAATAGTAAATATTTAAAAAAAAAAAAAAATAAAATGTTTATATTGAGATAAAACTTGAAAAGATAGATTTAACATTTAAATTATGTACATAACCAGTATGTGATGAAGATAAATTTTAATTGATATTATTTAAATAAACCTTTTAATTATAATTTAAAAAAAAAAAATAACATGTAAAGGAAAAAAAATCAACAAATATATGGCAATATGTAAATAAATATTTATACGAAAGTCGGGAAAATACAGATATGAATAGTTGGACATATAAATAGAGACTACAATTTGAAGGGGTAGATTATAGAACTTGGGGAATAAATTGATAAAATAAATAAATTGGAGAGGGAGAAATAATTATAAGAATTAGAAAAAACATTAAAAGATTAAATGAATGTAAAACAGGAAATTGATGAAGTATCATATTAAAAGAAGAAATTCGAAAATGGGAGATTAATCAATTCGAAGGCAACCAAAAAATAAATAAACAAATAATAGAATAATATGATGAGAAAGAGGTGAGTCTAACCGCTTGATCCTTTAAAATAGGGATTATGAATATATTTATACATATATAACAAATATATTTTAGTGTCTGAAGCTATTTTTGGAATATTTTTAAATGATATAATGTTTAAATTTGTCCAAATAGTTATGAAACAATCGTAACACACAGAAATACACCATATGATGTTTTCATTTCATATTTTCTTGTCTTGATTTTGCAAAAATATTATGTATAAAGGAAAACAAATATATATATATATATATATATATATATATATATATATATATATATATATAGTATGAAAATATACTTATGGCTGGTAAGCTATAGAGAAACGTTTATGTTTCATTCCAGGAAATCATCAGACTAATTGCTCTACTAATATCTACTAATGTATAGAGCACAGTTGAAATAAATACTGAAAATATATACTAATACATCTCTTAATAAATTCTGAGCCTAATTAATAAAAACCACACCTTTTAGGCAAAATTCTACTTTATTACTCAGCATAATCTCCTTCTGAGATTCACTGATTACAATGCTTCTCTTACAATTTGATGCCTTTTTTTCATAAAACAATTTTTTTTTGGGGGGGGGGGGAGAGTTTCTGATATCATGCCTTCACTATAACTAAAAAACAATGTGATTAGAGCAAACTATTTTAAAGTTAAAACCTACAAAGTAGACACATGTTTTTTGTTCGGGGATGAATAAAAGTTATAAAAACTAGTAAATGTAGACTTTGATAAAAAGTCGAAATGGTAAATCATATATTAAGTAAATGCAGCAAACTAGCTTCCAAAAATTACAAAAAGAGACACGACTGCTTGGGAAAAGCAGCTCACTGGAAACTATGCAAACGTCATTATTTTGAACATGCAGTACAAACAGACAAATTTATTTGGCCAAGGACACCGGACATCATAATAGTGAGCTGGAAGGAAAAAAACTTGCTAAATTGTAGATATAATTGTTTTAGCAGATGACTAAGTAAAGACCTAGAAGCTGAATATGAAATCCGAAGAAAAAATATATAATACCAATAATTGTAGGGGCACTAGGAATTTTCTTATACTAACTCCAAACAGTTTAAAATAGTAGTGGTATTTGCTGATATGCTATTTTTAAATCTATTTTTGTAAGAACGTTCATAACTGTCAGTTCATGTAATGCAACTTCAACATTAGGTATTGGATGTGAATTGAGAAAAGTTTATGATTTATTGCTATTTTTAAATCTTAACATATACATCTATTTCCATCTGATTTTCTCAAAAATACAATAGGTGATGACTACTTGCTACACACAGGGGGAACATATTCAAGAAAGTCCTATTAGCTTTTGCAATTTTGCTCCTACAAATGCACTGATAATTTTCTTTGAATTTTAAACTCACTTCATAGTTTTTTAACTTTTTAATTTGTTCCTATTTTTATCTCATTTAATTAATTTGGTAGAATTTATGTCAATTATATCATTTCCAAGAAGCCTATATTGCACATAACTTAAATTAATCCTAATTGACTTAATTCCTCTCCGATCGTTTGTTCTTCTTGTCTAAGTTTTTCAAACTCACAATATTTATTCACATTTTTTAAACAGGATAGATATTTTATGATTGGTTCATCACTTTCTTCTTTCATCAACATGAACTTTGTTTTTTCTATTACGACCAACATTTTCTTAAGTCTCATATTTTTTCTTACGATTTGACTTATTTTTTAACAAAGTCAGGTCTTCCAGATTTATGGGATATGCCATAATGGATATTTTTATTATTGCTTCACATCCAGCTGTAGTCAAAAATAAATCTGTTATTTCATTTTCTCGTTTAGTTTCCTTGTAGTCTTTTAACATTTTAGTTCCTTCACTGGCAACAAAACATTGTAGCAATGTATCGATAATATTGGAATCCTCGAGAGACTATTGCAATTCTATCAGCGATGCCATTGTTATGAAGTGAAAGTTGGCCTTGTTCATAGATAGTCAAGCTTTTTCCTATATTTCTTAGAGAGAGAATCATATAGGCTCTCTCCTATGCTTATGCTAATTAGTCAAACAGAATTGTCAGTATCACTACAATCACTATATCACTATGTTTTGGTGGCTTTTTGTCCACCCACATGCCCAGTTTGTTACTTCCAACAGTATATCCTTCAGCTTGTTAGATAATTCCTGTTGTAAATATAGTATTCAAATGATCCACTATGTGATCTCTAAACCTACATTTTACAAGTTGCTCAAACCACATGTAGTGTAAATAAACACCAAGGCTGTCAATATTTTATTACTAATCATCTTCAGCAATATGATTCGCTCACTTACATAATTAACTTCAATAATAGTATCTATCCACCTTTCTGCAATAAAAATACCAACATTACCTGGTCCCTTTACATTTCAACCAAGTTTTCTGGATAAAACATGTAGTTAAGTAGAAAAAAAAGAAATTAAAAAAAAATATATAAGACACAGCTGTTCCTTCCAAAAGGTCGAGCTCTTAAATGTCCAAAAATAATTCACTGTCACAAAAATAATTCGCCGGCACTTCTTCCAACCATCATTTCACTCTCTGCGCTCTTCACCCCTGCTTAAAAAAAAAAAGTACCGTTTATATGCTGCTCATTTCTCCACTTATGCAAATTGACTATCAACCAGAGCCATCTAGTTTTCCATTTCTCCAAACAGCCAATTAGCAAAGGGGGACAACTCAAACCACACAGAGCCATCTAGTTTTCCATTTCTCCAAACAGCCAATTTGCAAAGGGGGACAACTCAAACCCCACACTCCCTTGATCTACACGATCATCACATGTCAACCCATCACGTAGGCGCTCGACCAACATGGCGGCCGTCTCTCTCACTGCAATTTCCGTGGAGCCTCTTCGTGAACGTCGCTACTTGGCTCAATGTCGCTGTCTTCCTCTGATAACACCACCACCGGCCGCACATCAAGGATGTGTCGAGGGATGCCGTCGATAGATACATTGTTCGGAGACTGGACACTTGCCACAATGCCCCTCCCCCAGCGTGTGGTACAGCGAGCATCAGGCGGTTTGATCCTCACTTCCTCTCCCACTCGCACAGTCGCTCGCTTCTCGCCTTCCTCCGCAGGTACATGTGCAGTTCGGGGATGCTGCCACTCGTACTTGAAGACTGCCCTCCTGTAGCTTCGGACTGGATCCAAGAGAACACAGTGGCTGAGTCGGTCCTCACCTCACTATTCTGTAGCCCCCATTTCAAGGCTAAGTTGATGCCCTTCATAACCGCATCCAGTTCCGCCACATTTATGTGAGCCACGTCGTCCTTCTTTCGCAACCAAGCAGCATCTTCTGCAGTAACACCACCTATCTCCAAGGTGACCCCCACTGCTATACAGCTTGACACACACAACACAACACCTTCTGCACTGTTGGGTACATGCCAAACGCCTCTCACTGGATACTCCCTCTTCACCTCTTCAATAATCTTTCTAATAATGTCCACAGTCTCTTTATCAACTCCATCCTCCCACTTCGCTCCACTAGCTAGCCTTTTGATATAACTACATGCAGTCCATAGCCATCCTGCAATAGGGTAATGGCCAACCAGTCTTCCGCATATTGAGAAGAGTTCTCCCCTGCTCAATTTTTCCGACACCTCCGGGATCTCATTTCCCCTCCAGAACACTAACCGTCCTATCTGGTCCTTTCTTAGTTGGAGCCCTAACACAGCTCCTCCCTACAACGATTCCGGGCGTTTTGCAATTAGCCCAAAGCTGTTGAGGTCTTTTACTACGTCCTCTGCAGTTGTTACCGTCTCGTCCACCAAAATATCATCAATGTAGGAACTGGTGGCCCTTCTGACTGCGTCCACCTTGCTTAGCACCATTTTGAGGATCGCTGCCATGATTTTTGGTGCAGAATTCAGGCCAAAACCCAACCTAATCAGGTAGTACGTTCGGCCCTTGTATCTGACCAGCTGGTATTTTCAGAATTCCTGTGAAATGTGGATCTGTAGGTATGCAGATTTTAAATCCACAATCGTCACAGCCTTCTGAATCTGCCTGCACTCTCGCATGGTCTCTCCGCACACGTCCATCACATCGCCTCCCGTGTGACACGCAACGTGTACGTTCAGCTCCCTGAAGTCCTGTACTGGCCGAACTTTTTGTTTTGTGGGCTGAACAACCGCCATTAACGGCATCACACCTTCCACCTTCTCCGTCCATGGTCTTAAAATTCCCTCCGAGATCCATCGGTCCACATCCTTCTCAAATTCAACTCTTGTGCCTCCTCGTAACGTATGCTCGTAGCATTCCACTCTGTTGTTCAGTATCGGAGGTTCTCCCTTCCATGCCCACTGGACTGTCCATTTCTCACCATCAAAGTGTGCAGAGAAATCTTAGTCCTCTATCGTGCAACTTTTGTCTAACCCGGCCGTTCCTGTGACACATTTTTCGAATTGCACACCTGAAGCCCCTTGGTGTCCTCCAAATCTCACAGAGTTCCTATATACTGTAATGCTCCCTAGTTGAGCAATTGCGTACATCCCTAGCACCACATCGAAACCCGTGATAATTTTGTTAATAACAATCGCCTGGATTTTTAGTGACATCCCACGTACCATCAACCGAACGATACTTGTGCCATTGCACTTCACCTCTCTGCCGTCAACTGCCGTAATGCTGCTGGTTCCATTGCATGTGTCAACCATGTCTTTGGTGACAATTGTTGAAGTACAGCCCGTGTCGACAAGGGCTTTTGCACTTCGTCCATTTAGGGTCACCTCTACTTGTGGTGATATACCCTGAAGCGCCTTCATCGAATAAGTGGGGTAGCCACCAGCGCAGTGGCTTTCCCCTGTTCGTTTCCCTGGGAACAGAATCTGCTGATGTGGCCGAATTCCCCACAGCAGTAACACGTGACTTCTGGCTTTGACTACCTGCACTGCCTCGCCATATGGAGGCCTTGGCATCGGTAGCATCTGCCAGAGAACCTGGGTGTCTGCCACAGTCCTCTCTGCATTTCGTCCTTCACAATTTCCTGCTGCAGTTTGCTTCGTTGAGCGACAGCTACGATTCCCTGCTCACTCTCTTTTTTCCTGGCCAGCACCCTAGCCTGTGTAATCAACTCCGCCACCTCCATAGTATTTACACCGAGCAGTTGCTGCAGAGCTATAGAAATATAGTCCGGGAAGCCATGGATAAAGGCCAGTACTGGACTTCAGGGAGCTGAACGTACACGTTGCGTGTCACACAGGAGGCGATGTGATTGACGTGTGTGGAGAGACCATGCGAGAGTGGAGGAGATTTAGAAGGCTGCGACGATTGTGGATTTAAAATCTGCATACCTAAAGATCCACATTTCACAGGAATTCTGGAAATACCAGTTGGTCAGATACAAGGGCCGAACGTACTACCTGACTAGGTTGGGTTTTGGCCTGAATTCTGCACCAAAAATCATGGCAGCGATCCTCAAAATGGTGCTAAGCAAGGAGGACGCAGTCAGAAGAGCCACCAGTTCCTACATTGATGATATTTTGGTGGATGAGACGGTAACAACTGCGGTGGACATAGTAAAAGACCTCAACAGCTTTGGGCTAATTGCAAAACGCCCGGAATCGTTGTAGGAAGGAGCTGTGTTAGGGCTCCAACTAAGAAAGGACCAGATAGGACGGTTAGTGTTCCGGAGGGGAAATGAGATCCTGGAGGTGTCGGAAAAATTGAGCAGGGGAGAACTCTTCTCAATATGCGGAAGACTGGTGGGCCATTACCCTATTGCAGGATGGCTATGGACTGCATGTAGTTATATCAAAAGGCTAGCTAGTTGAGCGAAGTGGGAGGATGGAGTTGATAAAGAGACTGTGGACATTATGAGAGAGATTATTGAAGAGGTGAAGAGGGGGGATCCAGTGAGAGGTGTTTGGCATGTACCCAACAGTGCAGAAAGTGTTATGTGGTGTGATGCAAGCCGTATAGCAGTGGCGGTCACCTTGGAGATAGGTGGTGTTACTGCAGAAGATGCTGCTTGGTTGCGGAAGAAGGACGATGTGGCTCACATAAATGTGGCGGAACTGGATGCGGTTATGAAGGGCATCAACTTAGCCTTGAAATGGGGGCTACAGAATAGTTAGGTGAGGATCGACGCAGCCACTGTGTTCTCTTGGATCCAGTCTGGAGCTACAGGAGAAAGGAGGGTGAAGACGAAAGGCGCTGCCGAAATAGCTTGTAGTGAAGTAGAAAAAAAAGAAATTTAAAAAAAATATATAAGACACAGCTGTTCCTTCCAAAAGGTCGAGCCCTTCAACGTCCACAAATAATTCACTGTCACAAAAAGAATTCGCCGTCACTTCTTCCAACTGTCGTTTCACTCTCTGCGCTCTTCACCCCTGCTTAAAAAAAAAGTACCGTTTATATGCTGCCCATTTCTCCACTTATGCAAATTGACTATTAACCAGAGCCATCTAGTTTTCCATTTCTCCAAACAGCCAATTAGCAAAGGGGGACAACTCAAACCACACAGAGCCATCTAGTTTTCCATTTCTCCAAACAGCCAATTTGCAAAGGGGGACAACTCGGACTACAAAACACAAATCAATACATCTTCTTTCAAGCAAATCAACAATTAAACCAGCTATTCATTGCTACCTTCCAATATTTACATAGTCTGAAATGTATTCTTTTTTTATGACATTTCCTTATTTGAGGTAAGATTTTTTTAGTCCAGATATTCTTGTTGACATCAACCCAGTTATGTCATAAGAACCAATTTTTATAACAAAATATCATAGCAAGACTTAAAGTGCTACAACTGCATTTGGGATTTCTTAAAAATTAGTTTTCTCAATAAATAAATAAATAAATAAAAAAGGAATTATACACTGGTTCTCTGCACAGCTACACATCCAACATTATGTACAATGTACAAGGGGGAATTTCACTTATCTTAGTTGAGACAGTGATACAAAAGCACTCTACTTACACCGACTCCAATTTTAAGTATACTTTCAGAATTAGTATCCAAAAACTAATATTCAGTAACATGAACCAGTGATCAAGTCTTTTGTTTCCTTGGTATGAGTCACCCTCATCAACTACCTTCTAGCAATAAAAAGTTACAAAGCGATGGGTGTCTGATTGAATAAAGATAAAGGTTGTTTTTCTTTAGTACTAAGGCTTGTCATTACTTGTCATGACTTAGTAGGATCAAGTCTCTCTGACCTTCTATCTAGCCCAAGTAAGGGCCTAAGTGTGGTGTTGCAATTCATGCAATTATTTAGGCAACTGGAGTAAAGATTGCCCAGCTACATCATGATTTGCTATCTACAGTCAGCAGACTTTGAAAGTATTTTTAAAGTATTTAAAAAATGTTAAACTTTGAACAAAAATCACAAATCTATAAACTATTTGTAAAAGTATTACTCACCACGTGGACCACACAGATGAACACTAACTTCGGTTTCAACACGCCTTTCTGGATTTTCTTTTTCAATTGTAATTTCAAGCTCAAATAATGTATCAATTTGTGGAAGATATACTGTAGTAGTAGGATCAACATTCTGTAATGAAAAATAGAAAATTGAACATTTTATCAAAAAATACTTCAATAGTTCAGTTACAATTAATTAGTGTTGCATTTGCTTTATGATTTTCCTTTCCGACAACAAAATTTCTGTTTTTGAATTTTTGAAATAAACAATTGGTTATTCATATTATTTGGATTCATCAGACTACTGTTTTCATCTTCAGTGTCATTTTACAACGTTTTCATTCATACTCTGGCCCCATCAGGAAGATGTTCAAACATTACTAGACCACGTGAACTCTCTCCACATAACTATACAGTTCATGATGGAAAAACAACATAACAACAAACTATTCTTTCCAGATGTACTGATTATCCACATTGGTCAGGGTTTATGTTATCTATATACCGAAAGTCAACATTCACTGGACAGTACCTAAACTTCAATCTCACTATCCATATAATGTAAAGAAAGGAATAATCCATTGTTTAAAACACAGAGAAAAAGCAATATGTAATAACAGCAATGCATATCAAGAGGAGATGGACAGTTTAAGAGAAACACTCTGCTGAATCAACTATCCAGAGAGCATGAAAGCAGCTCCAAGAAATCTGGACCAGACACAAAAGGACATCACTCAAAAACTCACCACAGTTTGTATACCACACATGAAGGGCTTGTCTGAAAAAAAAAAATTCAATGAATCCATATCAAATCAGGACAGTATTTGAGAACGATTTAACTCTCCGGAAATAGCTTGTGAGAGTCAAGCCCCCTACAGAAAAAATTATGACTAACAACTGTGTATATGAAATCCCATGTAGATGTGGAAAACTATACAAAGGTGAGACGTGTCGACCACTAAAAGTATGGTTAGAAGAACGTCGAAAAGCCGTAACATATGGAGAGATTTAAAAATCGAGTATAGCTGACCATATTTGGAGGGAAAAAGGAAACCATTATAATTTACTACTATGGGACGAAGTAAAAATTATTGACGGAGAGGAACGATGAAGAGTAACGCAACTAAAAGAAGCTGCACATATGCTTGGAGACGATCAATTTCTAAGTATTCTATATGGAAATAAACATTACAAAAAACAGCTTCTACAGAGAAAATATCAAACCCAAAACTTCTGTTTTTGCATATATTGCTATCAGAAATGTTTATATTCTATACAAACTGCAACTTCTTAACAGAAAATTAAATATATATATATATATATATAGATATTCGGTAAACTTACAATATATTTACATTCCTTATTATTTTTTAAATATATTTCTGACCCGCTTCTTTGTTTACATCTACATGTGTGCGTGTGTCCGTGTGTTCCCGCCAGCATGCGTTACCAAAGAAAAACGCTTTTGCTTTGCAAACATATTTATTAGATGTTAATAAACATTATGAACTGCAAGTTTTTTTTAGATAATTTAATATCTATCTAATCAGTATTATACATGCAAATAAACATTACAAAAATTTAAATGATATACAAAATGCAACTTCTCCTTAGAAAATTAAATATATATATAGATGTTCGGTAAACTTACAATATATTTACATTTTTTTAATTTTTTTTTTATTTCTCACCTGTTACTTTGTTTTACACGTGTTCCTGTGTGCATGTGTTTCCATCAGCGTGCATTATAGCGTGAAGTAAATAAAGGGTTCCATTCGAAATTCCATCCAAATTCTCGAGTTCGACAGAAACATTCCCAAGTTCGAGATTATACCGATCGAAACGTTGTAAAAATGATACTCCAGACGAAAACAGTAGTCTGATGAATCCAAATAATACGAAAGCAATTTCTAACAGAAATCACAATGTAAATGTAATATGTAGTAAATAATATTTTTGATGAAAGCAATTACTAAAACTCAATTCAATACAAAAAATTTCTTCTATAAAATTGAATTGTCAAAAAGGAAATTTGACTTACCGTAAAAGGCTCTACTTCACCAGCTGCATATGTTGCAATAACACTAAAACTTTGGATATTCTTTGTATTTAGAAGGCTAATCTTAACTGGAAGTCTTGGTTCATTGAAAGTGATCACAAGTCTTAGAATATTATCATTTACGTCAAACTTATAGGGTCCAGCACCAGGAACTAATTTTTGAATGGGATCATTTGTGCTTGATGAAATAATTTCCACATCATCATCACTGAGATTTTCCTGTGTGATTTCTTCAGCATGAATACAGATTTCTAAAATAAAGCATTAAAAAATAACTTATAGAAAGATAAATATAAATTTATGTTGAATTTTTATGAAAATACATTGATAACTGTCAGGTTAGCTTAATGAACCAATAACTTTTCTAATCACAATATATGAGGCAACATTCAATGACAATTATACAGTAAGTAATGCGCATGTATCATCACATAGTTCAATACATTTATAATTATATAAATAAGTTATATAATAAAAATTGCAACTACAAAATATTTTCTCCTTTATTGGCTACAGTTTTAAAGATTTTATATCCTTGTTCTTGTTAAGTAATATACTACAATGATGATTTAATGATAATTATAAAGTAAGTTATGCACGTGTATCATCACATATTTCAATATACTTTTAATTATATAAATAAATTATATAATAAAGATTTGCAGATACAAAATATTTTGTATATCGCATATAAACTACAGTTTAAAAGATTTTATAAGTTTATCCTTACAAATAAATATACTACAAAGATGATTTAAAGAAAATAAAAAGTCATGATAATACAATAATATAATCAGAAATACTCTACCATGTGTTGTAGTCATTCTTATAGGCCCTTTAGTAGGAAAAGTTGTTGTTGAGGTAACTGTGAATATAACCACAAAATGTCAACAATCATTAAAATTAAGATTTTTTTTTACAAACAAAATCTCATTAATTCTAACTAATCAAATGTTACACAAACAGAATTAGAATTGAGTTAAAATAACAAGTTATGCTGGTTCAAATAATATACCAAACAAACGTTCATTATTATTTAGAATTGCTTTTGCTGTCTTGTTCATATATTCATGCACAGAACCAGGTGCACTATTTTTCTTTTAACTTCCTTAAATATTTGCAACGTTTTGCTTCTATACTTCTCAAAGCTAATGAGGTTTTCTTTTGTTGGATATTTTGCAATTTTCTTAGAATTGGGTAGCATTTTTTACAGCTTTTCTACATCAATCATCAAACGATGGTTTACTGCGTTTTACAGAAGGTTATGTTTTGAGCATGTTTTCCTTTGCTGCTGATAATAATGTATTACTAACGTGTGTGGTACGATCTTTATTTTGGTTGTTTGATTATGGAATCAATTTGTAATGTTCATAACTTCTTAAATTTTTCCTAATTGGCTTTTTTGAAATCCCAATATGATATTTTTACGTCAGTTTGAGATGTAAAGACGTTATTCTAAGAAAATCGGGAAATGGTTGTTTTGGACTTTCCAGTTATAATTTAGGAATAGCTTAAAACGACATATTGTACAATATGTGACTGTTGCTGAATATGTTTACGTTGTTATTTTTGCAGAATATGTGTATAGACTCTATTATTTTTACTTTTTTCTCCGGTTTTCTTGCTTCCTCATATTTCATTATGGTTGTTAAAGTTCCCCATTATAATGAAATATTTGGACAGTTGTTTAATTAATTCACTTAGTTCTGATTCTTCGAGTTCTTTATTGCTGATATATATGTATTGGGCACACTTTTATACTTTTATGAAAAGATGCTGATATAGCGACTTCTTGCATATTTGTATTTCATTGTGTGAGATATTTTTAATGATTACTTATTATCTACATCTTTGAGTTTAATTTCTTGAAGGCAAACAATTGCTGGATAGTGGTTTATAATGTTCACAATAGTTGGCCCATATTTTTCTGATATTCCAATTATTTATGGGTTTTCATTTTAATTGTATTGTCTGTGAAACTTATATTCGCCTTTCTCGGTTTTCTTGCTTCCCTATTTTTATTATGGTTGTTCAAATCACTTATTATGATGAAGTATCTTGGCAGTTGTTCAATTGACTGCCTTGTTTTAATTCTTTCAATTGTCATTTGCTAGTATCTATAATAAGCACAATGTGATAGTTTTATGAAAAATGCCAATATGGTGACTTTTTGCATATTTGTATTTAATTTAATTAATTGATTTAATGGGATATTAATTTTATAATTTTATTACCCACATTTTTCAGTTGAGTTTCTTGAAGACAAACAATTACTGGACAGTAATTTTTTTGTATGGTGGTCTTAGAGGTTTTTTCTGTGGTTATTTTCATCTTGGGATGTGTGTTTTTCTTGCTATGTTTATTTTTTTTGTTTTAGAAATTGTGTTTCTATCTAGTTATTTTTGTTTGATCTCTTCTCTATATTTATAAAATGGAGACGATTTTTTCCTCCCTAGAAAAAAAAAAAAATCTAGCAATAGAAACACAGCCGACAGATACAAATTCAATAGTCACACTAACTGCAAATATCTGCTGCATGTTTTCTGGATATTACCCATCGATTTTATTCAATATTGTAGATTCCTATAATATTTCTGAGTACATTCACTCTCCCCAACAAATCATATTCACAGGTAGTAGCAGGATACTTTTTCAGTCATTATTTTCTACTCTTACTCTCCTTGATGAGACCGGGAACTTTGATACATTTTTCAAAACTATTTCATATATGGTAGACATTACATATTTTCTTAATATCTGTGCTATATCCATGTGTTTATCAGTCAACAAATAAGTACTTATACAGAATACGGACATTGCTAAAATAATAATGTTATTATTTATAAACCCATTGTTAATATAGGAGATCAGAGCTCTTTGTAAATAGTATGTACTTTCAACTAACATTTTAATAAACAAACAATATTGTATGAAGTTAAATTTAACTTGAACATCATATCTAAAACAATAGCATGGTTCGTATTCTGCATAAGTACAAAAATCGCCTCAAAACAGCGGTAATCAACTAAAAATAGTAGTGCTTGTCAATGCCCACCCCTGTCATGAGTCAGAGTAACCATCTTAAAAGAGAACTGATCAACAGTTACTGTCGTAACCGCAAGTGGAGGACAGTGGCCACTACTGGATGAAAATGCCCAATAATTGAAGACAGGCAATTTCATTTCAGAGCAGTCTAATGGGGACTGACACCAATTATGACTGGTAGTGACCGATAGTTGCAGAGAAAACTAGTGCCTGCTAGTAAATGCAAGAAACAGTCTCAAAACGCTCCTAAACACCAGTGACGACCAGTACTCACAATTGAAGACAGAGAATTTCATTTTAGAGCAGTCCAATGGAGTCCAATACTAGTGATGGCTGCCAGTAAATACCAGGAATCAACAGTGATAGTTGTAAAGGTAGCCAGTGTCCACCAATAAACACAATCGCCTCAAAATACATTAGCACTAGTGATCATCAGTGCCTACCATAGGTATCCAGTGACAGCTAATGGATGCCAGTGACCAACAATGCCCAACAGTTGAAGATAGACGATTTCAATTCAGAGCAATCCAATGGAAGTCGAAGCTAAACATTGTCACCAGTGACTGACAGTTGAAAAAACAGCTAGTAAATGCCAATACCCAAAAGTAACCGCCCCAAATTAGCACTGATCGCCAGTAACCACCAGTGTTGACAATGACAGCCAGTAAATTTCACTAGTTGCTACTGCCAGGCAATGCCCAACAGTGGAAGGTAGATGATTTTTTTTTGGTTACAGATGCCAGTGCCCACTTTCTAGGGCCAACAGTGGCCCTCACTAACAACAATAGTTTTATTTGTTTTGTGAGGGAGGTTCTTTATTGAATCTCTTCTGGCTTTGTGCCATACTTCAACCAGGCAATGCTAGTACATGGGTTCTGTTCATTATTTATATGAGATAGATTAAAGCAATTGGGATGATGTTGGCTGTATTTTTGTTAGAAGTGTATCTGTTTCTGGTTTTATTTCTGTAGTTAACTGTATGAGTAGTATTTTTTTAATTGTTTATTGAGGAAATTAGTCTTCATGTTTATAAAGTGTGTCAATCGCTTTATTGCAGATTAGTAAAATATCAATATTTCACTAAATATATGTCACAAAAAATAAAATTGTATAATAAAATGACTGCTTTAAGGTTAGTTATTTCCCAAAATTTTATTCAAATTCATGTGATATTCACAAAGTTATGACATTTTTGTCTTTATCAAGGAATTTCCACTGTCCATCGCTTTATTGCAAATCTCTATAAATGTTGTATTAGGGCAAAAATACAATGTCTAATCATGAAAACGTTACTTTTTATTATATTTTTCTGTTAAAGAATAATAAACTAAAGCACATTCTAGGTGCTAAGCCTCAAATAAATTAATTATTTTTCACCATATCCAACAATTTTTTGAAATAACTTTAAATAACCTTTTGTCCACCAAAGAAGTCAATACTAGACATTTAAAAATTTTCACACTGACGTCTGATAGTTTAAATTCGTTACAGTGTTTATCAACCATGGCCGCATATGTTGCAAAGTCATCTTTGTCGTTTTTAACCAAATTCAAACATTTCCATAGTTTATAGAACATTTTAGACTTTTGGGCTAAAAAGTTCAGTAAGAAGCTCCACGATATCGGCAAAAGATAGCTCCGAAGTTTAACGTGGCAAAATAAAAACCACAAATTTATGTTCAACGGTCTCCAATTTGCATAATTGCAAACAAACTTTTTTCTGGTCGGACCGGTCTATAGACTAAAAAAAGTCCTCATTTCTTCGGTAGTAAGCTGAAAATGACTTAACTTCTTCTGGTATATAGCAGTTGTCAATCGCATTCCATATAGAGGCTTGTGAAAATAAGGTATTATTCTCAGTGAACACATTATATGTTACGACTTGAGCAAGTAACTCCTCCAGATGCTGTTTCCACTCAAATAACTGTTTTTTTTGTAGTTGTTCTCGCTTTTCGTCTGTATGTTGTTAATGTTTGAATAATTGTTGTTGTTGAATTTGTAATTATTCCCAAACATACAAAAAACGAACACGGCAGCCCTAATTCACTACGGCAGTGCGATCGACACATATTGTTATGCATCATCTATTCCATTTAAACTTACCCATCTTGCTATAAATTATTTAATCACTTTAAAATTACACATGCCATTTCCCATTTCTTACATTAAAATTATTTACATATTGTTAGATTTAAAACAATTACATCATAGCTTTTTATACATCACACCCGGTTTTAGAATCCTATATATACCTCAATTAGATTTAAACCAACTAGAAAACATTAAAAAATAATTAGCAACACATACAATATACTCCACATTTTCTTGTATTTTTCGTTTCCTTATATAATTTTTGATACCTCTGGTGGGGAAGGGGGGGTGATATTCATTATTTATAAATTACATGTTTTTCTTTTTTTTTCATTTATAAAACTTTCGATATCTGATTATTTCAGTTATATTTATTTATTTTGTTTTTTAGGGGGCTTTGTATTTATTTTGTTTTTGCAGATAGAAACGAAAAACCGTCATTTGTTTTGGGTGTGTTTTTGGGGGGTTATTTAAAATATTCTTCGATTTAAACAATTACGTTGCAGATTTCTTTACATCATATCAGGTTTCACTATCCTATATTTATCTCGATTACATTCTAACCAACGAAGCCACATTTCTTGTCTTTTTACTTTCTATTTTTTTGTGGAGGGAGGGGTCATTTGTTTAAAAATCATTTTCTTTCTTTAAAGATTGTAATGCAGGGTATGGGGCAGCATAACCAGCTGCCAACATTCCCCTGCTTTTTACTAAAGTCAACCGAGAGCTCTTTTTAGTATCCTCGTTGTTCCCTTAAGTGTAATTGTCTGGATTTCTTTTGCACTTTGTTCACCAGGAATATTAGTTAGGTAGGACTTCAGGTTCTTCTTCATAAGCCCTGTAGCACCTATAATAACTGGTATGTGGAATGGTTGATATCTCCCTATGCTAACGTGTCTCGCCCCCCATTTTTATAAACACAGCGAATTCAACAAGGGCTTGCGTTCTTTCTTGATTTTGTTTTAATAGTAAAAAAAAAAATATGACGTTATTTCAATTTCGTCACTGTGGACCAGTGGATAAAGGAGCAGAGTCAAAGTATAGGGGTTTCAGGTTTGCGCCAATATAACATAGTCTTTTTTCTTCTTTTTTTTTGATGGAGAATGTTTTAACATTGAAAAAGAGTTATGTACTCATTCTACATTCTGATAAGTGAAATTATTGTAGTAATTGATAAAAACAATATTCAAGAATAAATACACTTAAGAAGTTTTATTTCATTTCATTAGGATCGGATTACATATTTTACTTCTTAAATAAAATTTTTGCTTCTTAATAAAACTTTGAGACCAACTATTTTTAAGCATGGAGGGCGGTAATTAACCAGTCAACATTACCACATCTTTAACAACTAAATGGATGTTTTTTGTTTTTTTCCCCTCTCTTCACCCGGCATGCTTACTGCGTCAATTTTTTTTTGCTTCCCTCCCCTTGCTGCTATTTATTTATTTATTTTTTTTACGGCTGGGAGTTGATCGATATTCTCTCCAACTGTCTTTGACATTCTTACCATGAGGAGTTGGGAATGTCTATTCTGAATGTCGTTTGTAACATTGAGGAGGTTAGGGGTTGGGCAGCAACAACAGCAACCATACTTTAACTTTCTTTGAAAGGGGAGCACGCTTCTATCGAGCAACACCAGTTAGCGGGTACTGCTGATCATTTTTAACCAATCAAATGTTACTCAACTTCACCCAACAATTATTTTATTTTTGACAATCAATCATGTTAAGTTTTTTTTTCAGCCAAGTGCGTGTTCATGTCAAGTGCACCTATTTCTGTTAAATGATCTTCCAGTACATCTGACTTTGATATTTAACATTTCCAATCAGCAAGTATTTTATGTTTGAGAAACACCAAACTTGTTTTACTGACCTGATGCATGTCTATACCAATTGCTCCTAGTTCTGTTAGGTAACCTTTTTTAACATTACTCATTATTCTATTTTCCAAAATGTTTATACATGAACATTTTCATTGTATCTCTCTCTCTTTACCACCCCCAACAGATTGCAATAAAATAATTAAAGAATATCAACTAATGTGTGCTCTGTAATAATCTATTATATAAAAGTGAAAATGTGTGTGTGTTTCTGTGTGTGCGCACTTTTATTGTATGTCCGGCAAAGGTTTTTTTCGAGTGAGGAGTGCTCGGGAGGGTTACTGTTTCTTAGAACTTTTTATATACTCCCTAGATTATAATATCTATGATTTACGAAAGGAGGTCATGTCTATCTCTTATTTGAGCGACTTTGACATGCTATTTTTGTGCTATTTTTGACTCTCCATGTATTTGTTTGGCTTTTCCGTATACATAAGCGAAACTGAATCCATAGCAAAGGAAGCTTTCTGGCATGTGTGCCAGGGACGTCCATAAAGTAATGAGCTTTGATTAATGCGGGCAAAACCCGTCATATCAGACAATCGATATTCATTTGGTGACTCCCCCTTTTATAGGGAGCTGGCTTTACAACAAGATGTTGGGGAAACAAACAAATATGCAAAAAACTGGCTTGCAGCCAAACTTAAGTGCGGCATTACATTTCTCTATGGCGTGATGTTTTACCTTATTAAATTTATGCACCTGCCACTTAACCTTTTACTCATTAAATTTCAACCATTCTCACTTCGGCTACCCTCGTAGCATCGTGGTAAGTTATCAGGCTACCACTTTCGGTTCCACCATCGCTTTAAGACTTCAGGTTCGAGCCTACATGTTTGCCAAAACTCCCCCCCCCCCACAACCACTAGCAAACACTCGGGCAATGCTGGGACCTGCCCCGCTAGTCTATATATATAAAAGACAAAATGTCGGCGTGTGTTTTTATATGTCCAGTAAAAGCTTCTTTTACAAGGTTTTATGGGGGGCAGGGGAGGGTTACTATTCTTTAAAACTTTTTATATACTCCCTAGATTATAAATCTACAATTTGTGAAGGGACGTCGTATCTAGATTTATTTTGATCGACTTTTATAAAATTCACATTATTCCATCCTCTCGCGTGTTTGTTTGGGCTTTTCGTATAAAAGTGAAACTAATCAAAAGCGAATACTGACTTTTCATGCCGGGATGCCCAGAAAGCAATTAGCGTTGATCAGTATTGAGAAAACCCATCATATCAGACAATTGCTATTCATTTGGACACTACTTTTTTGTGGGGAGCTGGTTTCCCAACATCGTGGGGAAATGAAACGGCAGAAAGCTTAACTAGCCTCCAGCCAACGTTCGTTTCTGCAAGCCAACTTTTTCATTGACATCGCTAAATTTCAATGTTTTTTCACTTCCTATGGTCTTGCAGTGGTAAGATCTCACATTTTCTTTCACTTTCTTTTCCGCCTAAGGGTTTGTCATGGGTTCGAATTTTGTTTTTCTTTTACACCTACAAACACCTGGGCAATGCTGGGTAACTCTGCTAGTAATAAAATAAAATAGAATGAAAAGAAAAAGAAATGATAAAGTTTCTGAGGTCCATTTTTATATGCTAATAAATAAAAGATAACAACAAAAAAGAAAATAGAAGTGATCCTTAGTATTTAGTTCAGGTTCCTTCTTCTCCAGGCTATATCATATAAAAGTAAACATCCTGATGCATGACTGTCTGATCACTGGCGCTAATTGCTAAACTGATATCTAGTAAATGATATTTGACAAATCCACATGTGTTTATGCTCAAGTTTTATGTTTACATGTAATTTATCTTCCAATTTCAAGCATACTATGCACTCAGGCTATTATCATGTGTAGTACATGTTGTTAACAGTCTGACCCATGGAAAAGAAAATCATAGGGTCTTAATTTTTTTTCAAGATGGTGGATATGCAGCTTAACAATAGGACTAGTTGTATCAGCTTAAATATCACAATTAAAATGTTGTAAATTCCTACTCTATCATGAAATTTCCACTTACCTCCCTTCAGATCAGTATAAAACTTATCAAACGGTATTTCTCTCTTTTATTTAGCAATTTTCAACATCGATATGTTAATTTGTTTTTCCATTAAATGAAATCTATTTGTTCTTTATCCAGCAATTTATCATTGTAACTAGTAATCCTGTAATCAGTCTGATGCATCTTATTATGCCAATTAAGCCCATGGGACTCCTTACATAACTATGAATCCTCCAGACCTCTCTGAAAATCTACCAACATTTATTTGTTCTAGAGTATCAAGCATATGAAGATTAGAGTAAGAAACAATATATCAATTATATCTAAAGTATTGAATAATTTTTCTTATTTTATTAAATGATTAAATAATCTAGAAAAAAGTTAACAAATATTTTTCAATGAAAGATAAAAGATCTACCTGTAGTTGGTATAGTGGTAGGTATTGTAGTTGGTATAGTGGTAGGTATTGTAGTTGGTATAGTGGTAGGTATGGTAGTTGGTATAGTGGTAGGTATGGTAGTTGGTATTGTGGTAGGCACTGTAGTTGGTATTGTAGTAGGCACTGTAGTTGGTATTGTGGTAGGTATTGTAGTTAGTATAATAGTAGGCACGGTGGTTGGTTAGGTAGTAGGTATGGTAGTTGGTATAGTAGTAGATATGGTATTGTGATAGGTATTGTAGTTAGTGTTGTGTTAGGTATGGTATTTTGTATTGTAGGTATGATAATTGCCATTATTGTAGGTATGGTAGTTGGAATTGTGGTAAGCGCAGTAGTTTGTATTATGGTAGACACAGTGGTAGGTATGGTAGTCGGTATAGTTGTTGGAACAATAGTAGGAACAGTGTGATTAATATTGTAGTTGGAAAAAACGTTATCGCAAAGATTGTTATATTTTATCAACATAATGTAAATGTAAATCTTTTAAAATATTTAAACATTATAGATATATATATATTTTGATAAGATATACAAGTGATTTTAATGACATATGTACCTTGATTAAATTATCTTAAAAAATGTTAATATTTTCTTAAAGAAATTAATTAAGAGAAATGGTATAAGAGTCAGGGTCAATGACATATATTCATTGAGAAAATTATTATTCCAAAAGATATATTTTATTACAAGAAATTAGCAGTAAAGGAGAAGTGATGGATATGGAGGAGAGAGGGGTATCACTGAGTGAAACAGAAAAAAGTGTATATATATATATATATATATATATTATGGAATAAGCGCACATCAGTAGATGTTAGCATATATTGATTTGTTTGGTAGTTAATAACTTAATAACAGATAAGAAGCAATTTTTTATCTAAAATTATTTTTCATTGCCTCAGAGATGCGTGTTTTTTTTTTGTTTTTTTTTTTTACATGGGTGTCACCACTTATCAAGGCCCAGAGGCCACTCGAGGATAAGGGTTAATAGGTATACATTAATCATTGTGATTTTAGCATAGTAAACAGTGAGAATTTTGTAACTTGGATTACTTAGGGGGGCGATTCAATTAGAACTTGTTCACATTGGACTTTTTCTTTTTTTTTTTTTTCATAGGTATCAACACATTATCAAGGCCAAGAGGCCACTCAAGGATAAGGGTTAAAGAGTGTACAGTAGAAATTGGACAATATAATAATCATTAGTAATGAAAATTTGTTAAATTTGATAACTTATATGGAACGGCTCATCAAGAACTTATTTACGTTAGACTTGAAGACAACCATATTGTAGTCAGCCGGAAAGCAGGAAAACGGAAGACAATTCCACAGGCGTGCAGTTCTAAGAAAAAAGCTTTGTTCATGGAATCTACGTTTAGGTTTAGGCACAGATAAAGAGTGGGGGGAATTATTGATAGTGTTTACAGCTAGACGAGTGTTTCTTGTGAAAGTTTTGCGAGGGGGGACCATAGATTGAAGCTCAGTTGAACACTTTCCATGAAAATAACGATACATCAGAGACAAACTCGCAACATCTCTACTGTGAGATAGAGGTTGCAAGGAAGAGAAAAGGACATCTCCTACGAGGCTACAAAGTCTATTTTGAACTCTATCAAGGCAGGACAAGTCCTTTCTAGCAGCTCCTGCCCAGATGTGGCAACAGTATTCCACCCTTGGACGTACCTGGCTCTTATATAGATAGAGAATTGCATCAGCAGTGAGATATCTACTGGATCGATAGAAAGATCTCACCATTTTTCCAGCGGCCTTGGCAACAGATTTGATGTACGTGTTCCATTTAAGATCAGGAGTAATGGTCAAGCCCAGAAGCTTGTCAAAACTTGAGGCCTCCTGAAGACGAGAGCCATTCATTTCAATTGATGCCAGATGGGGATCAGAATGTTGATGATGTAAAGAGAGAAGCTTGGTTTTAGATGCATTAAAAGTAACCAGTCACTCCTTTCCCCATTGTACTACATGCTCAAGATCAGAGGAGAGAGAATTGGAGAGAACTTGGTCGTTTACTGTCTTAGATGTGCTACCATAAATGGTAGTGTCGTCAGCATAAATGTCTACAAATGATGTAAGGATGTGATTTGGAAGATCGTTAATGTAGATCAGGAAAAGAGTTGGGCCCAGGATGGACCCCTGAGGGACACCGGCATTATTACTGTGGGCTTCTGATTTTTGTCCCTCAACTACTACTCTTATGAACCTATCAGAAAGAAATGATTTAATAATTGAAAGACATTTCCAGCTATACCATAGCTAGAGATCTTATGAAGTAAACCTTTATGCCATACCCTATCAAAGGCCTTAGATATGTCAAGAGCAATTGCCCTAGAAAGGTTGCCTCCGTCGAGAGATTTGCTAATCCTATGAGATATAACTGTAAGCACATCTGCTGCAGATCTAGCAGAACGGAAACCATATTGAGTGTCGCTAAGAAGGTTATTTTTGTTGAGATGGTTGATTACTTCTGTATTTAACACAGATTCCAGCAACTTACTTATGACGCACAGGAGACTTATTGGCCTGTACTGAGAGGGGGATGAGCGGTCACCTGAATTCTTAAATACAGGGCATACTGATGAAATTTTCCAGGGAGATGGCAAACTATTATCCTTAAGACAACGTTTAAATACTTTTGTAAGTATAGGCGCTAGTTCAGGTTGAAGTTTTTTGAGTAATATAATTGGAATACAGTCGTGTATTTCAATATTGTGATGAAACGTTTATAATTAATGTTTTTTCTATGTTGCTTGTGTGATTCACAATTCCATATAATCAGACGTCTTCTACAGGTTTTAATGTCTAAAAGGCATTGCTAGCAAACTGTAAGATGAACATAAATGCTAGCTTTAATAACTGTTTATTTTATGATTCTGCCTGGCACACATGTTGTATCATTAATATGGCAAAACATATGAAAATCGTGTCCACATAAAGAATAAAATATTCCAAACACGTCTGCAGCTATTTATAAATTAAATAGTAAATAATTTTACTTTAACAGAAACTATCCAGATTAATCTTTATTAATAATATATTTATCCTTGTTTTTTTACACATAGTCAGTCTCTCCGTTCTTCCCTTTTTCTGTGACATTCACATAAACTCTAACATATTTCTAGTTTGTTCACTATATTCACTGCACTAGCAAAAAAAACAACAAAAAAAAAACAAAAGAAGAAATAAAGAAAATTCAGTACATTTGGTTAGTTTTCACTTCAGAATAATACATAGTCATAACTATTGGCCATTTGCCATATATATTTCCAACTCTTGGCCATTTGCCAGATATATTTCCTGGCTATACTATAAGTACTTTACAAATTTTTAGTGAATCTCAATTAAATAAGAAATGATAAAGTAAACCGAAATTCCACTTTTAAGTTCAACTTTTTGGCCATGTGGTACTGGTACATTTAATATGAAAATCCTGGTGGCAACTTTCTATGATAGTGGTTCTTTAACTTTCCAGGGATCATAGCACACTGCAGCTATACACCACATTTTATTTAAATATTATTTTTACTCAGTTAAAAAGAACAAGATGGAAATAATAATGGAACTGTCTGTTTAAAACTATGCAGGTAGAGACTTTTGGTTCCATGACTTAACAGAGTTTAATTTTGAAATATTAAACTAAATCTACAAAACATTTTTAATAAGAAAAATATCGAAGAACTAACAGATGTATTTGGCGTTGTCTGGCATTAAATGTAACGTTAGATTTCTAAAAAAAAAAAAAGAAGTAAAACACGGAAAGAAAGTGAGACATGTGCATACAAGTATTATGTTTTTTCTAAACAGTTAACTTCTTGTAAGTAAAAACAAGAAAAATACTTGAGCTGAGATTGAAATCAAAACCTAAAGTCAGTGAGTCAAGTATAATAACAATTAGATCAGCTTGCTGCAATCTTTAAAAGTGTTTTCAAACCTACTTATTTTTAACGTAAGGAAGCTGTCATGTGAACGATTCACGCATGTGCAGTCGTGAAATAGTTGACAAATAAAAATCCGATGACCACCCCCCCAAGTACTAATTTTTCCATTTTGACCCCCTTAGCAACCCATTTGTCCATTTGTATGTATTCGATTCACTCCTAAACTAATTAACCGATCATTGTGCATTATAATTATGTTTATATGTTTGTATATTTCTATGGATTCACTCCTAAAATAATTAAGCGAATATTATCAATGATTAGTATACGTATATACTTATATATTTGTATGTATTGGATTCACTCCTATACTAATTATCTGATCATAATAAATTTAATGTATTATATATGTTTGTATATTTGTATAGTCATATGCCAAAAACCACATACAATGATCACTTTTTAATGTATTTATGTGTAGAAGAAATTCTATCAAAGTAATAAGGTACTTATGTAGTATAGTACTCATGAAAAAGCAAAGAAAATCTTACATGTGACATACATGAAAGTTATTAAAACCAAATATCCCGTTTAATATTCGAGTAGTATGACTTACATATGAGAAATAAGGTGCTTCTTCACTATAGCACCCAGATAACAAAATAAACAAATTCTTACCCATGGCGTACAGAAAATATATCACAACAGAAAATTATATAAACGTATAGAGTTCTTTCATTTTTACATTAGAAAAAAGGTACTTGTACAGTATCCTAACTAAGAAATAAGGTACTTGTACAGTATAGTACCCATATAAAAAACAAAGAAAATCTTACCTGTGGCGTACATAAAGGTAATCTAAACCGAAAAATAATATATTCGAGTAGTATGACATTTATATAAGAAATAAGGTGCTTTATTATAGCACTCTATTATAAAAACAAACTCTCACCTATGACATACGGAAATGTTCGCCCAACAGAAAATTATGTAAAGTCATCGAGTAGTTTCATCTATATATTATAAATAAGGTACTTGCACATTATCTTACCCAAGAAATAAGGTGCTTGTGTAGTATAGTACTCATATGAAAAACAAATAAAATCCTACCTGTGACGTGCATAAAAGTGATTAAAACCGAAAATCGCATTATATATTCAAATAGCATGACTTTTAAATGAGAAATAAGGTGCTTCTTCACTATAACAATAGATGAAAAAACAAACAAATTCTTACTCTAGACGCACAGAAAATTTAGCACAACAGAAAATTACTTATAAGTATCGAGTTTTTACATTTTTAAGTTAGAAAAAATGGTACTTCTACAGTATTTGTAGGGAAGTCAACAGAAACTCAAACAGCACCAGTGCTTCCATTTTTGCAAGAGCTAGAATCGCTCCAAGGTCCAGGCAGGCCTGATGTAATATGCTGAATGAGATGGCAAGGAACATCAAAACTATTCCAAGGCCTCCATTGAGCAAACAACATAGGGAAAAACGAATGGCTTGACCACAGAATTAAAATTCATAATGATCGGTTAATTGCTTAAGGAGTGGATCCAATACATAAATATACAAGCATATAAACATAATTATAATGCACAATGATCAGTTAATTAGTTTAGGAGTGAATCGAATACATACAAATATATAACATATACACATAATTAAAATTAATAATGATCGGTTAATTAGTTTAGGAGGGAATCCAATACATACAAATATATAAACATATACACATAATTAAAATTCATAATGATCGGTTAATTGCTTAAGGAGTGGATCCAATACATACAAATATACAAACATATACACATAATTAAAATACATAATGATCGGTTAATTAGTGTAGAACTGAATCCAATGCATACAAATATATAAACATATACACATAATTAAAATTCATAATGATCGGGTAATTAGTTTAGGAGTAAATCCAATACAAATGCCATTACTTGATCTAGTTACGTGATTTTTTGGAATGTAACAAATAAGCCGATATATCATATATATATATTTGAATATGACATTTTCGTTACGTAAAGCAAAAACATTCCTTCATTTTTTTTTTAATAAAAGTGTTATTGTGTATTCATTATATAACATTTAAAAATCAAGAATATCGAAATGTAAAAAAAAAAGAAAGAAAAGAAATGATGGGGATTGAAACCGCAACACTTGTGCTAGTAATCGGTCGTTAGCCGCTGCACCAAAGAGACAATCGCTTTCAAACCGTTGTGAAATATCTTAATAAATACATTTCTCTTTTACTCGATGTAACGTATGAGCATAATGACGCCATTGTTCTACGCTCGTCAAGGTGTTATTGCTTTCAAGTTTGAACCCTTTTTGAAGCCCTTAGCAATTATCTTACTCGATTAAATCCCCTAATAAAATTATGCACCAAAAATGCAATCTTTTGAGCTATTGCACATCGTCTAACGGTCATCCGTCTAGGAGAAGATACAAATTAAAAAACGGACACACACACACATAGTGAGATTTATATATTAGATTACTGAAGCATCCGTCACAAAAGTAATGTCTAATGATGGATTGTAGTGTATCAGCAATAGACTAGAACTAAGAAGTGTTTTTTAGTAGAGGTATCGGAATTACAAATTAGTATATAAATGAAGTATATATATTTCAACACTACTTTGCCCTCAACAACGACCTCAAAACTTTGGATAACATCTCAACTCCTTTGCTTAAGAACTTTCACTCATTGTAATTTTTTTTCCTTATTGTTGTATATTCATGTTATTTTATTTCATTTTTTTATTTTATATTTTACTTGGCTTTTTTACTTATGTTTTATATTTATTTTTTTATTCTTTTGTATTTAATAACTTTGTACTTCTTATACCTTTATTATTATTTTGTAATTTTATACTTTTTATCCCACATTCCTTTGTATTTTTAACCCCCCTATTCTATCATTTATTTATCCTCTATCTTATTCACTTACAATTTTTATTTTATCCTTTAAAATTTACCCTCTTACCTTTATTCCTTTATTATATACATTATTTCTAATAATTTATACTTCATTTAAATACTAAGCTGTAATTCCGATACCTTACTAATATATACTAACCTAGCCTAAATCCCCTATTTCAAGTAAACCTCCTTCGATAGTTATAACCCATTAATACATATAATTAAACATTCTCTTTCAATCACTTATTCTATATTCTTCCCGAGAGTTTAGATGCACATATGCACACATATATTAAACCCACCATGGCATATGTGGTATAAACCTACCTACATTATATAATAAAAACTATATTCCTCCTATATCATAGAGATCACTTTAGTTCTCTCATTCCCTACCAAAACAGTCTCAATATTTTATCGCACACATTTTACTTCTAATGTAGCTATTGCTAGACGTTGCATCCCTAATATGTTACCTAGCATTTCTCCATTTTGATGAGAAACATTAGACTTCGAAATACCATGGTATAAGGAGTTTTACTTATCCTACACTTCTAATAGATGTATAATCTTTATTGAATAAACGAATAAATCTATATACATTAGTATATATTTTTATATTGTTTTTTTTATTTCATTCATACTACCCCCCCCCCTCTCTCTCTCTCTCTCTCTCTATATATATATATATATACATAAATGTCTATATATATATATATGTATATATGTGTATATATATATGTATATATATATGTATGTATATATATATATATATATATATAGATAGATATATGTATAGATGTATGTACATGTGTATGAATATATATATATATATATATGTATATATATATATATGTGTGTGTATGTAAGTTTGGTGGTTAAATTTTAAATTCTGAAAAAGCAACAACATATAGACCCATATATTTGAATTAAGAATTTATTGTTTGACAAAAGGAATATATAGAAGGGGTTATGTTAATTTCCTTAATCCATGGATTTTCAATAATGGCTCATAACATCAGAGGAAATGAAAGCAAAATGTTCAGCTGTGAGTGGACGCTTATTTTGCTTTTCAGCACAAATATTGAAAATAGTTTTTTTAGTGGTTATGGATAATTATATGGAAAAAATTATACAAAAAGAGAATTTGATACAACCTGGGAAATCAGAAGGAGTACAATGTCCTTCGGGATTATAAATCAAGGTGGGCAGAAAATAGGTCCAGAGGAGAAAGTAATCTTCCCATATAACAAAAGCATATTGCTCCTTATTGAATTTTCGAAAGGTATACGAGGCAGCCTTATTCGTTGGTGTGTTGAGTGTAGGCCAAAAGCTTTCTCAGTGTTGACAGTGTATCCGATGTTGGGTAGATATATCATTCCATTGTAATTATCCCCGTGAGTAATAGAATTTGAACATTGAATTATGTATGCATGGTCTGAAATTTTGAAATGCTAGGAGGGTTATTTATTTAAGTGAGTTTAAGGTTGGGTTCTTTTAATTTTGAGTGTATATTTAAAGGTAACTTGATGAACTGAGATACAGTTAGTTCAATATGCTTGTTGTCATAGTGTGGTCTGGTTTAATTACGTTTATTTAAAATTTATTTAAAATGTATATTTCTGTTTAGAGGCGATCTATAGATGAGTTTGTTTTGCTGTTCGTTGGGTTTGAATCGATGTCTGAGTGAGTGTTTTATATACTGTGGTTAATTAGCTGTTTTTATAATGGGGATATTTGATTTACATGCGGGGCTGGGTGTGGGGTTGACCAAACGTGGTTGAATTTAACTATTTATATAATAATTATAGTAATAAGTCTGCAATGACAGATGCCACATACGAATTTATTTCATTTAAACTTTTACCCACCATCTTATGTAACTTATAAACGCCGTTACAGACACATTTATTAGATATAATAAAATCTTATCTAATTGCTTAGGAGTGACATCATCACCAAGACCTAAGACAAGGCGATTGCCAAGAGCTAAAGACAAAGTAGCTCATATTTCCCCCTCTAACTGAAAAGTCCTCCCACGCTCCTAAACAGGACTGGATACTTCCATAACCATTATAACTATATTGCTCTTAAACCCACATTAGCTGGATTGCACACTCATACACTTACAACTACCAGTACACTTTGCTATTCAAAAGTACCGATTTCTTCCCCATAACAATCCGGCTATTTTCATTGCCTGCAACGATGCCATTCTATTATTCTAGATTATACACAAACATACAAAAAACGAACACGGCAGTCCTAATTCACTATGGCAGTTCAATAGACACATATTGTTATGCATCATCTATTCCATTTAAACTTACACATCTTGCTATAAATTATTTAATCACTTTAAAATTACACATGCCATTTCCCATTTCTTACATTACAATTATTTACATATTGTTAAATTTAAAACAATTACATCATAGCTTTCTATACATCAAATCCTGTTTTAGCATCCTATATTTACCTCAATTGGATTTAAACCAACTAGAAAACATGAAAAAATAATTAGCAACACATACAATATACTCCACATTTTCTTGTATTTTTCGTTTCCTTATATACTTTTTGATACATCTGGTGGGGAAGGGGGGTGATATTCATTATTTATAAATTACATGTTTTTCTTTTTTTTTTTTCATTTACAAACTTTCGATATCTGATTATTTCAGTTACATTTATTTATTTTGTTTTTTAGGGGGCTTTGTATTTGTTTTGTTTTTGCAGATAGAAATGAAAAACCTTCATTTGTTTTGGGTGTGTTTTTGGGGGGTTATTAAAGATATTCTTAGATTAAAACAATTACGTTGCAGATTTCGGTACTCCTGCAGTATTATACCCACCGGTTTCACGATCTTAGCCGAGGGTTGATCGACATCCGTCGGAAAACGCCGGAACATGGCGAGCGGTACGATACTCTATCAGCCAATCAGGGCGCTTCAAACGAACGCGCAGCAGACGAATAATTTTCATTGGAATTACACACATAGCGTTTCATTTCAGTTATTTTATTGTTCAAAGTAAAAATACACAGCCTTTCATTTCAGCTATTTAATTTAGCGATAAAAAACCCCAAAAAACCGGGAGCTGTTGGAAACATATTTATGCGAATTTATGTGGAGACAAAAATTTGGACACAACCCTTTTGTCTCCATAATAAATCAAATCGCGGAAGGCTACCCGGTTTGGGAAGGAGCTTCTTTCCACATCCTCTGAAAACCCTTTGCTCCCTACTTTGCCTCTCTACAGTCAGTAGAAAATCTTCCAGTCGGAACTAAAGATAAACAGTAATTGTTGCCCCCCCCTACAAACATTACTGAAAAAAAGAAAAACAAAAAAAAAACATTGTTGTTACTGTTTAATAACGTTTTGTTAAAAACAAACAAACAAAAAAAAAAAACATTGAAGTGTTTATTACTGTTGCTTACCCCCCCCCCCCCAAAAAAAAAGCTATCGGAAAACAAAATGAACCAAAAAAAAAAAAATATTCAACAAAATAAATTTATTTTACTTTAAAAAAAACTTACGGTAAGTGTTTGTGATTTATTTTATCCAAATTTTTTGTGAATAATTTTATCCATTTTGTTGTGTGTGTGTGTAATATCTTTTCCTTGTAATGTTGTTGCTATTCACATACTTTTAGCGTTCTTGCACCGTCGGCGTAGCTCCGAATTCTCGGCTTTCGTCGGCGTTAACGCCGAAAGCGTTCGTCAACGCTCGGCAAAGATCGTGAAATCGGTGGGTAAAATACTGCAGGAGTACCCAGATTTCTTTACATCATATCAGGTTTCACTATCCTATATTTATCTCGATTACATTCTAACCAACTAAGCCACATTTCTTGTCTTTTTACTTTCTATTTTTTTGTGGAGGGAGGGCTCAATTTTTTTAAAATCATTTTCTTTCTGTAAAGATTGTAATGCAGGGTATGGGGCAGCCAAACCAGCTGCCAACATTCCCTTGCTTTTTATTGAAATCAACCTGGAGCTCTTTTTAGTATCCTCGTTGTTCCCTTAAGTGTAATTGTCTGGATTTCTTTTGCACTTTGTTCACCAGGAATATTAGTTAGGTAGGACTTCAGGTTCTTCTTCATAAGCCCTGTAGCACTTATAATAACTGGTATGTGGAATGGTTGATATCTCTCTATGCTAACGTGTCCCCCCCCCCCATTTTTATAAACACAGCGAATTCAACAAGGGATTGCGTTCTTTCTTGATTTTGTTTTAATAGTAAAAAATGATATGACGTTATTTCAATTTCGTCACTGTGGACCAGTGGATAAAGGAGCAGAGTCAAAATATAGGGGTTTCAGGTTTGCACCAATGTAACATAGTCTTTCTTCTTCTTTTTTTTTGATGGAGAATGTTTAACATTGAAAAAGAGTTATGTACTTATTTTACATTCTACATTCCGATAAGTGAAATTATTGTAGTAATTGATAAGAACAATATTCAAGAATAAATACACTTAAGAAGTTTCATTCGGATTACATATTTTACTTCTTAAATAAAATTTCTGTTTCTTAATAAAACTTTGGGACCAACTATTTTTAAGTGTGGAGGGCGGTAATAAACCAGTTAACATTACCACTGCTTCAACACCTAATGGATATTTTTTTTCCCCTCTCTTCACCCGATATGCTTACTGCTTACATTTTTTTTCTTCCCTCCCCTTGCTGCTATTTTTTTATTTATTTATTTTTATTTTTTTACGGCTGGGAGTTGATCAATACTCTCTCACACCGTCTTTGACATTCCTACCAGGAGGAGTTGTTATGTCTATTCAATGACCTTTGATAAATGCTGGCAAAACCCGTCATATCAGACAATCGATATTTATTTAGAGACTCCCTCTTTTATAGGGAGCTGGCTTTACCCCAAGATGTTGGGCAAACAAACAAATATGCAGAAACTGGCTTGCAGCCAAACTTAAGTGCGGCATTATATTTCTCTATGGCGTGATGTTTTACCTTATTAAATTTACGCACCTGCCACTTAACTTTTTAATCATTAAATTTCAACCATTCTCACTTCCACTACCCTCGTAGCATCGTGGTAAGTTATCAGGCTATCACTTTCGGTTCCTCCATCGCTTCAGGTTCGAGCGTACCAGCCTACAAAAACTCTCCCCACCCCCATCACAACCAATAAACACTCGGGCAATGCTGGGCATCCCCGCTAGTTTATATATATAAAAGACAAAATGTCGGAGTGCGTTTTTATATGTCCAGCAAAAGCTTTTTTTCACAACGTTTTACGGGGGGCAGGGGAGGGTTACTATTCTTTAAAACTTTTTATATACTCCCTAGATTATAAATCTACAATTTGTGAAGGGACGTCGTATCTAGATTAATTTTGATCGACTTTTATAAAATTCACACTATTCTATCCTCTCGCGTGTTTGTTTGTGTTTTTCGTATAAAAGCTAAACTAATCAAAACCGGAGGCAGTTTCCTGACTTTTCGTGGCGGGACGGCCAGAAAGCAATTAGCGTTGATCAATGTTGGGGAAATCCCTCATATCAGACGATTGCTATTCATTTGGACACTCCCTTTTTGTGGGAAGCTTGTTTCCCAACATCCTGGGGAAATGAAATGGCAGAAAGCTTAACTGGCCTCCAGCCAACATTTGTTTTTGCAAGTGAACTTTTTCATTGACATCGCTAAATTTCAATGTTTTTCACTTCCTATGGTCTTGCAGTGGTAAGATCTCACATTTTCTTTCACTTTCTTTTCCGCCTAAGGGTTTGTCATGGGTTCGAATTTTGTTTTTCTTTTACCCCTACAAACACCTGGGCAATACTGGGTAACTCTGCTAGTAATAAAATAAAATAGAATGAAAAGAAAAAGAAATGATAAAGTTTCTGAGGTCCATCTTCATTATGTCTTCAGCAGCAGGTTCTTATCAATATTTCTCTTTCTTTTTTTTTATATGCTAATAAATAAAAGATAACAACAAAAAGAAAATAAAAGTGATCCTTAGTTTTTAGTTCAGGTTCCTTCTTCTCTGGGCTATATCATATAAAAGTAAACATCCTGATGCATGACTATCTGATCACTGGCGCTAATTGCTAAACTGATATCTAGTAAATGATATTTGACAAATCCACATGTGTTTATGCTCAAGTTTTATGTTTACATGTAATTTATCTTCCAATTTCAAGCATACTATGCACTCAGGCTATTATCATGTGTAGTACATGTCGTTAACAGTCTGACCCATGGAAAAGAAAATCATAGGGTCCTATTTATTTTTCGAGATGGTTGATATGCAGCTTGACAATAGGACTAGTTGTATCAGCTTAAATATCACAATTAAAATGTTGTAAATTCCTACTCTATCATGAAATTTCCACTTACCTCCCTTCAGATCAGTATAAAACTTATCAAACGGTATTTCTCTCTTTTATTTAGCAATTTTCAACATCAATATGTTGATTTGTTTTTCCATGAAATCAAATCTATTTGTTCTTAATCCAGCAATTTATAATTGTAACTAGTAATCCTGTAATCTGTCTAATGCATCTTATTATGGCAATTAAGCCCATGCTACTCCCTACGTAACTGTGAATCCTCCAGACCTCTCTGAAAATCTACCAACATTTATTTGTTCTAGAGTATCGAGCTTATGAAGATTAAAGTAAGAAAGAATATATCAATTATATCTAAAGTATTGAATAATTTTTTCTTATTTTATTAAATGATTAAATAATCTAGAAAAAAGATTATTTTTCAATGAAAGATAAAAGACCTACCTGTAGTTGGTATAGTGGTAGGTATTGTAGTTGGTATAGTGGTAGGTATGGTAGTTGGTATAGTGGTAGGTATGGTAGTTGGTATAGTGGTAGGTATGGTAGTTGGTATTGTGGTAGGCACTGTAGTTGGTATTGTAGTAGGCACTGTAGTTGGTATAGTGGTAGGTATTGTAGTTGGTATAGTAGTTGGTATAGTGGTAGGTATTGTAGTTGGTATAGTGGTAGGTATGGTAGTTGGTATAGTGGTAGGTATGGTAGTTGGTATAGTGGTAGGTATGGTAGTTGGTATAGTGGTAGGTATGGTAGTAGGTATAGTGGTAGGTATGGTAGTTGGTATTGTGGTAGGCACTGTAGTTGGTATTATTGTAGGCACAGTAGATGGTATCGTGATAGGTATATTAGTTAGTATATTAGTAGGCACGGTGGTTGTTGCGGTGGTAGGTATGGTAGTTGTATAGTAGTAGATATGGTATAGTGATAGGTATTGTAGTTAGTGTTTTGGTAGGTATAGTAGTTGGTATTGTAGGTATGATAATTGCCATTATTGTAGATATGGTTGTTGGAATTGTGGTAAGCGCGGTAGTTTGTATTATGGTAGATACAGTGATAGGTATGGTAGTTGGTACAGTTGTTGGAACAATAGTAGGAACAGTGTGATTAATATTGTAGTTGGTAAACAAGTTATCACAAAGATTGTAATTTATCAACATTATGTAAATGTAAAACTTGTAAAATATTTAAACATTATATATTTAGATATTTTGATAAGATATCCAAGTTATTGTAAGGACATATGTACCTTGATTAAATTATCTTAAAAAAATGTTAATATTTTCTTAAAGAAATTAATTAAGAGAAATGGTATACGAGTCAGGGTCAATGACATATATTCATTGAGAAAATTATTATTCCAAAAGATATATTTTATTACAAGAAATTAGCAGTAACAGAGAAGTGATGGATATGGAGGGGAGAGGGGTATCAGTGAGTCAAACAGAAAAAAGTGTGTATATATATATATATATATTATGGAATTAGTACACATCAGTCGATGTTAGCATATATTGATTTGTTTGGTAGCTAATAACTTAACAGATAAGAAGCAATTTTTTATCTAAAATTATTTTTCATTGCCTCAGAGATTCGTGTATTTCAATATTGTGATGAAACGTTTATAATTAATGTTTTTTCTATGTTGCTTGTGTGATTCACAATTCCATATAATCAGACGTCTTCTACAGGTTTTAATGTCTAAAGGGCATTGCTAGCAAACTGTAAGATGAACATAAATGCTACCTTTAATAATTTATTTTATGATTCTGCCTGACACACATGTTGTATCATTAATATGATAAAACATATGAAAATCGTGTCCACATAAAAAATAAAATATTCCAAACACGTCTGCAGCTATTTATAAATTGAATAGCAAATAATTTTACTTTAACAGAAACTATCCAGATTTATCTTTATTAATAAATATATTCATCCTTGTTTTTTACACATAGTCAGTCTCTCCGTTCTTCCCTTTTTCTGTGACATTCACATAAACTCTAACATATTTCTAGTTTGTTCACTATATTCACTGCACTAGCAAAAAAAAAAAGAAGAAATAAAGAAAATTCAGTACATTTGGTTAGTTTTCACTTCAGGATAATACATAATCATAACTATTGGCCATTTGCCATATATATTTCCAACTCTTGGCCATTTGCCAGATATATTTCCTGGCTATACTATAAGTACTTTACAAATTTTTAGTGAATCTCAATTAAATAAGAAATGATAAAGTAAACCGAAATTCCACTTTTAAGTTCAACTTTTTGGCCATGTGGTACTGGTACATTTAATATGAAAATCCTGGTGGCAACTTTCTATGATAGTGGTTCTTTAACTTTCCAGGGATCATAGCACACTGCAGCTATACACCACATTTTATTTAAATATTATTTTTACTCAGTTAAAAAGAACAAGATGGAAATAATAATGGAACTGTCTGTTTAAAACTATGCAGGTAGAGACTTTTGGTTCCATGACTTAACAGAGTTTAATTTTGAAATATTAAACTAAATCTACAAAACATTTTTAATAAGAAAAATATCGAAGAACTAACAGATGTATTTGGCGTTGTCTGGCATTAAATGTAACGTTAGATTTCTAAAAAAAAAAAAGAAGTAAAAAACGGAAAGAAAGTGAGACATGTGCATACAAGTATTATGTTTTTTCTAAACAGTTAACTTCTTGTAAGTAAAAACAAGAAAAATACTTGAGCTGAGATTGAAATCAAAACCTAAAGTCAGTGAGTCAAGTATAATAACAATTAGATCAGCTTGCTGCAATCTTTAAAAAGTGTTTTCAAACCTACTTATTTTTAACGTAAGGAAGCTGTCATGTGAACGATTCGCGCATGTGCAGTCGTGAAATAGTTGACAAATAAAAATCCGATGACCACCCCCCCAAGTACTAATTTTTCCATTTTGACCCCCTTAGCAACCCATTTTTCCGGATGAAAACCGATTAAAACGTTTTCCATATGTCTGAAGACATTATATACCAAATTTCAAGTCTGTAGATAAGACATTCGTTGACTATCAATATATAGGTTGAGTAGCGTCCTCACACACTTACACTCCCACACACATTCCCACTTTTATAGATATATAGTTAGATTATTAGCAATTAATCCTTATGTACAATAATACTTGAATATTAAATCAATATTATAAAAGGGATTTTAATTTAAAAATATAATTCATAAAATGACTTACCTGTTGGAGCTGTGATAAATAGAATAAATAAAAATATTAATTGAAAATATACATTTTTTTATTAATAAAACTTACAATTAAATATTCAAGCAATAAAACAATACATTTTTATTCATCAATTTTAAGCAAGTAAAATTTTATATAATTTTAAGGCAAAAAATATTTGAATTATCAGGGAAGGAGACATCCTTACAGACTGAGAATTTTTTTTGTATCAATTCAGGGTGCCCTTTTTTTTTTTTTTTTTTTTGGGATGGGATTTTACCCACATTAAAAGCTGACCATATGCCTAACTCGTCCCTCTTGGAAAGACAAGCAAATATGAACACTGGTTGAGTCATAATAACACTATATCCTTTTGGTTCGGAGCCAAGTGTAGTACTTGCTCTGATGCTGCACATAGTTTTTCAGTTAAGGTGAAATACTTCTAGACCGAGGCAATATTTATGCTTGCTCCAATCCAGGGTGTTTTCTTTTCTTTTAAGGAACTGGATATTTTCCCACATAAAAAATGACCTTGTGTCAGACTATTCCCTCGTGAGGAGGCAAGTAAATAGGAACATTAGCTGATCCTTGTTGAAAAAACTGTCCACCAGATTACGAATTGGTTTGGATTACAACAATAAGTGATAAAAATGTCCACTATTATAATGGGTAATATCTACCTGTTACAGTTTTAATTCATGTATGACTCTCATTGATTCCAATGATTTGGTGCTTAATCAGTTGACTGATACACTTCACAGGCTCTGACATCCAATTTGGTCATTTTCTTAGACATCGATGAGTCAACAAACCGTACAAACTACAATGTCTTTTTTCATACTTAATATTTCCACAATGTTTTAATTTGTTTCTAATACCATTCTCATAGCAACTAAACCTGCATTCACCTAGACCTTCATTTGATGCACCATTTGTCATACTCTTCATTAAAATCATTAAAAATAAACGATTCGCTTGATTTTGACAAGTTATTTCATTATTTTCTTGGAAATTAAACGAAAATGTTATTTTTAATTTTGAAATAATTTTTTTTATAAGTTTAAACAGATAGTGAATATAAATAATATTTTAAAATCATATTTATAGAAATAAATCTATTGCATTTGACACATATGCAATATTAAAATTTACAACAATTGTTAGAACAATGTTAGTATTAATGACAAATATACTCACTTAACTTGCTACAAAGTTCTACACTCAATTCTGTTTCCACTGGTCTGTTTGGAAATGTCTTCTCAATTGTAATAACAATCTCAAGCAATTCACTTGTCTGATTTAATGTAATTATGTCAGTTGGATTGACATTCTGAAATTGAATCAAACAAAAAATTGTATATTAGAATCAAGTTAAAATATAGTTTTGAACAATTAAAAATTGCATCATGCCATGAAAAAAATAATGTCATATACACCCAATATTGCACAATCTGATTTTAATGATGCTTACAAAAATAAAAATAAAACACACACACACGATTGCATATCTGTACATACACACAGACACACACACACATATATATATATGCATAATCCTAATCCTACACTAGAAAACATCAATGATAGCTCTACATCTTTTACACCTCAAATTAAAAAAACTAAAGTTCAAATTAAAAAACACAACTTCAAATTAAAAAACACAACTTCAAATTAAAAAAACTAAACTTCAAATTAAAATACACAACTTCAAATTAAAAAAATCCAAGTTCAAATTAAATTAAAATTTTATTACATGATAGATAAACCATTTATTCTCCAACAGGGAGGTCCTCTTCCCTGAGACATCTAGCGTGATGGCGTTGAACCCGATTACAGAATGCCTGAGACATGGCAGGAGTTACCACTTGGTAGGCTCGGTCGATGGCGGTCTCCACAAGACGAAGACGGTGCTCCACTTTTGTGATATCTTCCGGTTGTGGCACATGTATAACGCTCGGTAGATCCCTCTTGATGACGGCTTTGATGGCTGACCAGGCCATTTCGATGGGGTTGAGAGCCGGGCTGTATGGAGGCAAGCGAATAAACTCCACTTCTGCAAAAGCTGCCTGGTCGTGTAGTTGTTCCACTCGGGAATGGCACGGGGCGTTGTCAATTACCAAGGCTACCTGTCCGGCATCATATCCCATTGCGAAGACAGAATTGAGTAGTTCTGCAACCCATTGGTTGACATCCGGGTGCTTGTAGGCGCCACGCCTGCGGGTGAAGTTGATGAGTCCCTGTTGACTAATACCAGCAACCATGTGAATATTTGGACCTTTCGAGCCTGGAACATGTAGCACCACTCTCTGGCCCCTCGCGGATCGTCCAACGGTCCGAGTACAAAATAAGTTCACGTTTGACTCATCCAAATACACCACATGTTTACCAGCTCCCAATGCGGCCATAACCCTTTCTACATAGATACAACGTTTTACCTTATTCTCCGGAGTGTTGACATTCTCGGCTTGCTTGTGAACCCGTTTTACAGTGAAGAGTCTACCATCGAGATGGTTATTTATGGTAGTAACGCTGATTGGGGGGTTGATTCCATGCATCTCCGAAATCTTCAAGGCCAACTCCTTGAGAGTGATGGTAGGATCTTCTCCGATTATATCAAGCATGTTGTTGACCATGTCCGGATTCACTTTCCCATGTCGCCTTCCACCCCGCGGCTTATCCTCCAGGTCTTGCCCCTTGGCCTGTTTATTCACCCAGGCGTACGCGGTGTTCCTATTTATCCCACAGTTCTCTGCGACAGTTGTCCAGTCCCTGCTATTTCGAGCGGCTTCCAGAATCCGACGCTTAGGAGAATTTCGATTGCGTTTGTACTGACCACGTACTGTGCCTCTCTTGACTCCTCTACTTGATCGCACAACTACCGGAGATCCATTGTTATTTTCCATATTTTAAATTATTGTAATGTTAATTGTTAGAAACTTTTCTTTTTTTATTGTTGCGAGCAACTACAAGTAATAGTGGGTAATTTGCATAAGTGATGTTATGCAAATTACCTTACAAAGTTTGAGTATGAATAATTCTAACATAATGTCACGTGCTTTTAAATTGAACTTGGGTTTATTTAATTTGATGTTGTCTTTTTTTAATTTGAAGTTATGTTTTTTAATTTGAAGTTTAGTTTTTTTAATTTGAAGTTGTGTTTTTTAATTTGAAGTTGTGCTTTTTTAATTTGAGGTGTAAAAGGTGTAGAATGCTGTATCCTCAATGGCCATATTTCATTTGCATACATTAGCACCTTGTACACTCATGTTTGATAAATTCTACCCTTAGTCAACAACATTAAAAATCTACTGGTTAATTATGACAAAACATCTTTAAACTTTCCCAATCCATTCCTAACTCTTGCTATCACACCAGTCTAAGCTACTCTCTTTGTTTCTGTGGTGTTACTAAGCTTACAAAATTCTAGATATTCTCAACAGTTACCCAAATATATTTTGATCACATCAGGGTTCTCATTGACTCAACTCAAATTGCCTGTAATACTCCTGAATTCCTTAAATATCCAATGCTTACAAGTACAAAAAAATTGTGTTGCTCCCAACTCACTTTCTACAAACTGAGCATGAAACTTGTCTATTTCTTGGGGCTTTTCAGTACTATAACCATTAATAATCAATTTGTTCTGTGTAATTTTCACTTTCAGAACATTACTTTCCATAGCATTAATTTAAAAAAGTAAACCTTACATTATTTCACAGGTAATAATTAAATTATCAGCATAAAACATCTCTTCACTTGGGCAGGAAACCAATCAACTTATTTCTTATTACTTATTCAATTAACTTATTTCTTATTAATTATTTACTTATTCTCGTACCGGTTTCTGGACTTCAATAATTTTTACCCCTATTTAGAGGGTTTCACTCTTAACCTTGTAACAGTTGACAACTTTACTAAATTCCCAGTCTTTCAGAACACACTCTTTTATGATCTGATTTGTCAAGTGTGTGATCCTCTCAGTCCCTGTTCCATATACAACCTTAAACATTTATGCAACAACACTTATTCCTGAAACTCATCTTTTGTATCTTCATTCAAACCACATTTTGATGCATAAACAGTTATTTTTATGAGATTTTTCTCTGTAAACATCAACTTAAACATTATAATACGATCAATAACATAATTAGCATAAATCATTTTATTTACTTATTTCCCTGCAATGAAAATCCAACATCACCTATTTACTTTTCATTTTCAATCCAAAACCGCTTATATCTTGCATCCTCTTCAACAATCATTTTGACAGAATTTACCTTTTCTTTCAGTTTCTTAGAAACAACATAAGTCAATACATATTTGCTCAAGAGACTAAACAATCTGTCCTTATCTTGAATGTAAAGGGCTACTATTTGGGATAATGCCTACAGGAAGAGATTAGCAGTGAGATGTCTGTTCACATTACATTTAAACTCCTGCAGTACAGTCAGGAAGCAGAAAAACAGTTCTACTACTAGAGTAGAAGACTTTCCGGCATCTAGAGATCTCAACACTGAAGGAGTGGAATTTTGCTGTTTGATAGGTTAGTTGGGGGTATGTACATTGTATGTATATTGTACAACTGTGCTATGAGTCCATCAAAGCACATTCTATTAAAGTACTAGTAAAACAAGCACAGGGATACAATATTGCACTGATGGGACAGGAGTGTGAGCTTAATTGATTGTGCGAGGCCTATTAGATTGGAGACTTTTTCTTGGACCTTGTCCAAGAGGAAGATACTAGTGGTAGATGCACCATCCCACATGTGGCAACAGTACTCCATGCAAATGGTGGCTTTGTAGAAATACAGAATACTCTCAAGTGTGAGTAATTTTCTAGCACGATATAGGGAACCCCTCACCTTCTTTGCTCAGCATTGGCAATGTCCTCGATGTATGTTTTTCAATTCATGATCAAGTCAAATATATATTTATTTTTATTTATTTTTTTTTGCAAGGGCATGTTGTGACCAATCACTTTTAATGGCTGCAAACCGCATAACAATTTAAGTAATAAAGGCACTGATCCTGTGCTGAGACATCATGATTAATAGAGAGCCTTATGGAGAGGGTGTGCAGTTGACATATTTTATAGCCCTAGAAAATATTTCAGCATTCTACATGTGTGCATGTAACATCTGTTTTAATAGATTATGGTTCATACTGAAGTAAATAGTATTTTTATATAAATTAGTATTTTCATTTATATACACACATAAGAAGAGAAAATATTTCCAATTTATTCATTAAGCTAAACAACAAACACATATATTTAATCATAATATATTCAAAGAACAATAGCATTTTATTTAAAAAAATTTTTTACTCACCTTATATTCAATAACTAAACCATTTATATAAGTAACAGTCAGATTATAAGAAAGTATATTTGTTGTATTCACAAGACTCATCCTAACTGGAACTTTTGGCTTCAGAAAAGTTACAGTGATTCTTGGACCATCATCTTGTACATCAAAACTGAACACACCATCACCAACAACAAGCTCTCGGAAATGATCTTGATTGGTTGAGGTACGTATATCCAGAGCATCATTATCAATATTCTCATATGTTATTTCTTCATCATGAGCACATATTGCTGCAAAAAGATAAAATAATTATTACCATCTTTTATATGCATACACCAATGGAAGCATTTTACAATGATTTCTGTTTATTAATCATCAATCATGTACAAGTTTAAAAACAATTGAAATTTACTGTCAGAATAAACATTCTCCCATTATTAATTAAAATTTTCTAATGGATTTCATAATCATGAAATAGAATAGGTTTTAGGGAAATTTATAAATCATAACTGCAAGACTAAGCTCTAACATATTCACATTCATATGCTCTATAAAAGCACTGCAGAAAAATATCATGACTATAGATTAATTCAGTAAAACATCATTTTAAAAACTAGCAAAAACAGATTTGGTGGCTGAATCAGATAAGAACCTAGCAATTTAACTGCAATGTTTGTTTTATTTTTACGTTTTATTGAATTAATGTTCCGTGATTTTAGAATATTCTCTTATCTGTATTTTGTTCTGATATTTAAGGCAATAAGCTTTAGAGTGGAATGTGGACACAGTGGTAGTAGTCCTTATCAAAAGATATAATAATTTTAGTTTTAAATAAATGAAAAAAACATAATTGTTGTTGGAATAGTTGTTGGTACAGTTAGAATAGTTGTTGGTACTGTCGTTGATATCGTTGTTGGAATTATTGTTGGTACAGTGGTTGGTATCGTTGTTGGAATAGTTGTTGGTATCGTTGTTCGAATAGTAGTTGGAATAGTTGTAGGAACTGTGGCGGATTAGGTTGTTCGAACAGTTAGATGTGATTAGTATTGTGGTTGGCAAATATTGTAAAATTTTATTCTACAATAGTTGAAATTGTTATTTGAATATTGTGTAAACAGTTGTATGTGCAGTTATTGAAATTGTTGGTGGTACATTGGTTGCAAAAATTGTAGAGAAAATTGGCATTAAGGAATATTTAATGCTTTTTTACATTTATTTATGAAAAAGAATAATTCATTTTAGAAAAAGTAAAATAAAAAGCAGAAATATTTAATGAACCTTTCTAAACATTTCCAAAGTAAAATAATTAATTCACTTTGAAAATAATGTCTATATAAACAATGATATTTGGCTTCATCAGATATGAATATAAGGGAGAAGCAAACCTTGTTTAATAAAAGTTAATCAAATGAAAAGTCATTATATACATAAAAGATTTATTATGTTTGACGGTGATACACAACTAAGTTGAGTTCATATATATATATATATTTATATATATATATATATATATATATATATATATATATATATATATATATATATATATATATATATATATATATAATTTAATTACATTTTAATCCCCAAACAAGGCACATTGGGGCTACTATTGGGGACACAGGCTACAGGGGTACTAGGTGGGGAGTTGGGTAGCAAGATGTCGGGTCACGTTAATGATGGATAGGTAGATATACATTTCCATGGTAACATAATTAATTCACTTTGAAAATAATTGCTATATACACAATGAGATATGGCTCTGAGAAAACAAACTTAAGTATTTATATTAAATTAGAAAAGCTAATCAAATAAAAATGCATTATATATTTCTTTCAGTTTTTATGTCTTAATTCAAATTATTTTTGTCTACACAATATAAAAGACCATCTTATAAAATGTTATATCCCAAAATTTTACAAAGTAAGGTATAAAAATTTAATTTAAATTGCATAAAACAATCACCTTGAATTTATTTTATATAATGTACATTCTGTTGCACTCTCTAAAAAAATTAAGGCTAGACAATCGAAAGCGGCGGATATCTTTAAAAAATATCGGCGAAAAAAGCGAACCCTCCTGTAGAAAAGTGCCTAGTTGAAGGTGAAGATGTTAATGTTTTCGCTAATTTTTCGATATTTGTCGTATGAAAAGTCGAAGTTCAAAATGATACTGATCTTGTGAAAATCCATCGCCTCTGTTGGAAGTTTTAGGCAGACATGCAAACATACATACATAATGACATTTATATATTGGTAACTAAAAATTTTCAACCCAAACCAATGAAAAAGCTTGCCCTATATCTGAGTAGCCTTTATGTAAAATTTCAAATGTTTAGACCAGAAATTGTCTGAGTAATTAGGTAGAGACCTCAGAGTCAATTTTTTTTAACTTTGACCCCTATTATGTCCCCAAATTGTCGGAGGAGCTTGGTAGAGGTCTCAAAGGTCAAATCGTTGAACTTCGACCCCCTTAACAGCTAAATTTCTAGCCGAAAACCGATCATATAGATTTTTCCCAAATCTCAATACTCTGTATATCAAATTTCGAGTTTGTAGACTGAAAATTGACAGAGTTATTGCGTAGGGAAATGTACACAGACACACAGATGGACACACAGACAGACACACAGACACGTTCACTTTTATAGATATATAGACTAGCATTTCAGCCCAGAGTGGTAGTAGGAAGGCAGGCTCGATACCGCGAAGGAGGAAAAGGAAGGGAAAAAACCTGACATCTTTACTGTTACAACCGCTGCCAAACCGGATGGTGACGTAGGTTTTAAAATTACGGCTAGACAACCAAAAGGAGAGAATGATTTTATCGGCAGAAAAAGCAAGTACCCCCTGTAGAAAAGTGCCCAGTTGAAGGTGAAGATATTAATGTTTTTAGCTAATTTTTCGATATCTGTTGTCTGAAAGGTCGAACTTCAAAATAATACTGATCTTGTGAAAATCCGTCGCCCCTGTCGAAAGTTTTAGGTAGACATGCAAACAAACATACATACACACATTTATCTGTTGGTAACTAAACATTTTCGACCGAAACCAATTACAAAGCTTGCCGTATCTCTGAATACCCTTTATGTCAAATTTCAAATGTTTAGACCAGAAATTGTCTGAGTAATTAGGTAGAGACTGCAGAGGTCAAATTCTTTTTAAATTTTGACTCCTATTATGACCCCTTATATCAAATTCTTTTTAAACTTTGAGTCCTATTATGACCCCTGTATATCAAATTTCGAGTCTGTAGACTAAAAATTGACAGACTTATTGCATAGGGAAATGTACACAGACACGTTCACTTTTATATATATACTAGCATGGGTGCCCGGCGTTTCCCGGGTGTGAGGTGTATGCTAAAAAAAAAACAAAAAAAAACGGTCAATGTTTTTAACTTTGATCCCTATTATGTCCCCTTAACATTTGTTTGGAGCTCAAATAAAGTTATTCAGTTAGATCCAATGTCCAAGGAACCTATATCTAAAATTTCAAGTGTTTAGACCCCAAATTGTCGGAGGAGTTTTGGTAGAGTTCTCAAAGGTCAAATCGTTGAAATTTGACCCCTTACCAGCAATATTTCTGGCCGAAAACCGATCCAATGGATGTTCCCACATGTCAGTACCCTGTATATCAAATTTCGAGTCTGTAGACTCAAAATTGACAGAGTTATTGCATAGGGAAATGTACACAGACACACACACAAACACACAGACACGTTCACTTTGATAGATAGATAGATAGATAGATAGATAGATAGATAGATAGATAGATAGATAGATTTCCCTTTTTTACATTTAACTGCAGATAGTTCACTTCCCTTAAATGAATATGACTTTTTTGGTAATTTTGAGAATTGCTCTTTTTTGAACAAACACTCTTAAGAGCAGGAATAACTTCTTCACCATACTTAAGGTTTCCTTAAGTTTTGTATTTTTAAAAAGTTTTATATGAGACCATTGGGAATTATTACTTTGTCTGGAGAATTTTTCTTCTAGCTTTGAAATTTTGAGTTGCTGCGATTTTAGCCTGTTTTGTTTTTTCTTTTTTGAAAAGGAATACCATTTGGTTGCTGATTTTTACTTCGGAATCCTGAAGCTGATTTGATCGAATCTTAAGAGAATTTAGGTCAGCAGATTTAAACTGAGTCATAATTTGTATTGTTTTCTTGTTGTTGTTGTTATTGTTAATGAAATATATTCTGCTTTTCTACAGAACATTGATATGAATAAAATTCATGTATCCAGTCCGAACAGAGTACGTTCGTGGTATTCCTTAATACATAGATTTTTAATTTGTTGTTTTTCCCAATAGTGTAACATAGATCAAAAGTTCTCCTTGAAAGTTCATTTGCTGTTTTGTGTGATCTCAACATTGTGGGTCTAGACGATTTTTTCCATGTATTAAATTTAAATTTAATATCGAAAAGTCTGAACCTAAGTTTAATTACATTTTAATTTCTTGATCTCAAATTTTTACCATCACATATTTGCATTACCCTTTGTTGTTTTTGGTTTCCATGAAATGCACCCAGGTTTTATTTTTATTTCTGCAATGAGATCTTTTGTGTCCCATTGTTTACATGCCAAACATTTTTTCACAGATATGGGCAGTCTCTAACCCAATACAGATTTCCACATCGATTACAAGGGGATGAAATTTTCCTTTCTGAAAATTCTTTTTTGGATATGTGTGGCCATTTTCCTAGTTTGTGTGTTATTTGTTACATGTATTTTCGATAGTTTAGCTACTTTTTTTTTCAATGCCATATTCAGTATCCTCTGAGTCTTTTTTAATAATTTCTATTTTCTGGTAGTTTTCTGTTAATTTTTGTAGAGTTAAACTCGATTTAAGCTTTCTGATTTCAGCATCTTAGTTTGATGTCAGTCCTTGCGAAAATACTAGACATTTAAAAATTTTCACACTGACGTCTGATAGTTTAAATTCGTTACATTGTTTATCAACCATGGCCGCATATGTTGCAAAGTCATCTTTGTCGTTTTTAACCAAATTCAAACATTTCCATAGTTTATAGAACATTTTAGACTTTTGGGCTAAAAAGTTCAGTAAGAAGCTCCACGATATCGGCAAAAGATAGCTCCGAAGTTTAACGTGGCAAAATAAAAACCACAAATTTATGTTCAACGGTCTCCAATTTGCATAATTGCAAACAAACTTTTTTCTGGTCGGACCGGTCTATAGACTAAAAAAAGTCCTCATTTCTTCGGTAGTAAGCTGAAAATGACTTAACTTCTTCTGGTATATAGCAGTTGTCAATCGCATTCCATATAGAGGCTTGTGAAAATAAGGTATTATTCTCAGTGAACACATTATATGTTACGACTTGAGCAAGTAACTCCTCCAGATGCTGTTTCCACTCAAATAACTGTTTTTTTGTAGTTGTTCTCGCTTTTCGTCTGTATGTTGTTAATGTTTGAATAATTGTTGTTGTTGAATTTGTAATTATTCCCAAACATACAAAAAACGAACACGGCAGCCCTAATTCACTACGGCAGTGCAATTGACACATATTGTTATGCATCATCTATTCCATTTAAACTTACCCATTTTGCTATAAATTATTTAATCACTTTAAAATTACACATGCCATTTCCCATTTCTTACATTACAATCATTTACATATTGTTAAATTTAAAACAATTACATCATAGCTTTCTATACATCACATCCGGTTTTAGCGTCCTATATTTACCTCAATTAGATTTAAACCAACTAGAAAACATTAAAAAATAATTAGCAACACATACAATATACTCCACATTTTCTTGTATTTTTCGTTTCCTTATATACTTTTTGATACCTCTGGTGGGGAAGGGGGGTGATATTCATTATTTATAAATTACATGTTTTTCTTTTTTTTTCATTTATAAAACTTTCGATATCTGATTATTTCAGTTACATTTATTTATTTTGTTTTTTAGGGGGCTTTGTATTTATTTTGTTTTTGCAGATAGAAACAAAAAACCTTCATTTGTTTTGGGTGTGTTTTTGGGGAGTTATTTAAGATATTCTTCGATTTAAACAATTACGTTGCAGATTTCTTTACATCATATCAGGTTTCACTATCCTATATTTATCTTGATTACATTCTAACGAACGAAGCCACATTTCTTGTCTTTTTACTTTCTATTTTTTTGTGGAGGGAGGGGTCATTTGTTTAAAAATCATTTTCTTTCTTTAAAGATTGTAATGTAGGGTATGGGGCAGCATAACCAGCTGCCAACATAACCCTGCTTTTTACTAAAGTCAACCGAGAGCTCTTTTTAGTATCCTCGTTGTTCCCTTAAGTGTAATTGTCTGGATTTCTTTTGCACTTTGTTCACCAGGAATATTAGTTAGGTAGGACTTCAGGTTCTTCTTCATAAGCCCTGTAGCACCTATAATAACTGGTATGTGGAATGGTTGATATCTCCCTATGCTAACGTGTCCCGCCCCCCCCCCCCATTTTTATAAACACAGCGAATTCAACAAGGGCTTGCGTTCTTTCTTGATTTTGTTTTAATAGTAAAAAAAAACATGACGTTATTTCAATTTCGTCACTGTGGACCAGTGGATAAAGGAGCAGAGTCGAAATATAGGGGTTTCAGGTTTGCACCAATATAACATAGTCTTTTTTCTTCTTTTTTTTTTTTGATGGAGAATGTTTTAACATTGAAAAAGAGTTATGTACTCATTCTACATTCTGATAAGTGAAATTATTGTAGTAATTGATAAAAACAATATTCAAGAATAAATACACTTAAGAAGTTTTATTTCATTTCATTAGGATCGGATTACATATTTTACTTCTTAAATAAAATTTTTGCTTCTTAATAAAACTTTGAGACGATCTATTTTTAAGCATGGAGGGCGGTAATTTACCAGTCAACATTACCACATCTTCAACACCTAAATGGATGTTTTTTGTTTTTTTCCCCTCTCTTCACCCGGCATGTTTACTGAGTCAATTTTTTTTTTGCTTCCCTCCCCTTGCTGCTATTTTATTATTTTTTTTACGGCTGGGAGTTGATCTATATTCTCTCCAACCGTCTTTGACATTCTTACCATGAGGAGTTGGGAATGTCTATTCTGAATGTCGTTTGTAACATTGAGGAGGTTAGGGGTTGGGCAGCAACAACAGCAACCGTACTTTAACTTTCTTTGAAAGGGGAGCACGCTTCTATCGAGCAACACCAGTTAGCGGGTACTGCTGATCATTTTTAACCAATCAAATGTTACTCAACTTCACCCAACGATTATTTTATTGTTGACAATCAATCATGTTAAGTTTTTTTTCAGCCAAGTGCGTGTTCATGTCAAGTGCACCTATTTCTGTTAAATGACCTTCCAGTACATCTGACTTTGATATTTAACATTTCCAATCAGCAAGTATTTTATGTTTGAGAAACACCAAACTTGTTTTACTGACCTGATGCATGTCTATACCAATTGCTCCTAGTTCTGTTAGGTAACCTTTTTTAACATTACTCATTATTCTATTTTCCAAAATGTTTATACATGAACATTTTCATTGTATCTCTCTTTACCACCCCCAACAGATTGCAATAAAATAATTAAAGAATATCAACTAATGTGTGCTCTGTAATAATCTATTATATAAAAGTGAAAATGTGTGTGTGTTTCTGTGTGTGCGCGCTTTTATTGTATGTCCGGCAAAGGTTTTTTTCGAGTGAGGAGTGCTCGGGAGGGTTACTGTTTCTTAAAACTTTTTATATACTCCCTAGATTATAATATCTATGATTTACGAAAGGAGGTCATGTCTATCTTTTATTTGAGTGACTTTGACATGCTATTTTTGTGCTATTTTTGACTCTGCATGTATTTGTTTGGCTTTTCCGTATATATAAGCGAAACTGAATCCATAGCAAAGGAAGCTTTCTGGCATGTGTGCCAGGGACGTCCATAAAGCAATGAGCTTTGATTAATGCGGGCAAAACCCGTCATATCAGACAATCGATATTCATTTGGTGACTCCCCCTTTTATAGGGAGCTGGCTTTACAACAAGATGTTGGGTAAACAAACAAATATGCAAAAAACTGGCTTGCAGCCAAACTTAAGTGCGGTATTACATTTCTCTATGGCGTGATGTTTTACCTTATTAAATTTATGCACCTGCCACTTAACCTTTTACTCATTAAATTTCAACCATTCTCACTTCGGCTACCCTCGTAGCATCGTGGTAAGTTATCAGGCTACCACTTTCGGTTCCACCATCGCCTTAAGGCTTCAGGTTCGAGCCTACATGTCTACCAAAACTCCCCTCCCACAACCACCAACAAACACTCGGGCAATGCTGGGACCCGCCCCACTAGTCTATATATATAAAAGACAAAATGTCGGCGTGTGTTTTTATATGTCCAGCAAAAGCTTTTTTCACAAGGTTTTACGGGGAGCAGGGGAGGGTTACTATTCTTTAAAACTTTTTATATACTCCCTAGATTATAAATCTACAATTTGTGAAGGGACGTCATATCTAGATTTATTTTGATCGACTTTTATAAAATTCACATTATTCCATCCTCTCGCGTGTTTGTTTGTGCTTTTCGTATAAAAATGAAACTAATCAAAAGCGAAGGCAGTTTCTTGACTTTTCGTGCCGGGATGCCCAGAAAGCAAATAGCGTGGATCAGTATTGAGAAAACCCATCATATCAGACAATTGCTATTCATTTGGACACTCCTTTTTTGTGGGGAGCTGGTTTCCCAATATCGTTGGGAAATGAAATGGCAGAAAGCTTAACTAGCCTCCAGCCAATGTTCGTTTCTGCAAGTCAACTTTTTCATTGACATCGCTAAATTTCAATGTTTTTCACTTCCTATGGTCTTGCAGTGGTAAGATCTCACATTTTCTTTCACTTTCTTTTCCGCCTAAGGGTTTGTCATGGGTTCGAATTTTGTTTTTCTTTTACACCTACAAACACCTGGGCAATGCTGGGTAACTCTGCTAGTAATAAAATAAAATAGAATGAAAAGAAAAAGAAATGATAAAGTTTCTGAGGCCCATCTTCATTATGTCTTCAGCAGCAGGTTCTTATAAATATTTCTCTTTCTTTTTTTTTATATGCTAATAAATAAAAGATAACAACAAAAAGAAAATAAAAGTGATCCTTAGTTTTTAGTTCAGGTTCCCTCTTCTCCAGGCTATATCATATAAAAGTAAACATCCTGATGCATGACTGTCTGATCACTGGCGCTAATTGCTAAACTGATATCTAGTAAATGATATTTGACAAATCCACATGTGTTTATGCTCGTTTTATGTTTACATATAATTTATCTTCCAATTTCAAGCATACTATGCACTCAGGCTATTATCATGTGTAGTACATGTTGTTAACAGTCTGACCCATGGAAAAGAAAATCATAGGGTCTTATTTTTCTTTCAAGATGGTGTATATGCAGCTTAACAATAGGACTAGTTGTATCAGCTTAAATATCACAATTAAAATGTTGTAAATTCCTACTCTATCATGAAATTTCCACTTACCTCCCTTCAGATCAGTATAAAACTTATCAAAGGGTGTTTATCTCTTTTATTTAGCAATTTTCAACATCGATATGTTAATTTGTTTTTCCATTAAATGAAATCTATTTGTTCTTCATCCAGCAATTTATCATTGTAACTAGTAATCCTGTAATCAGTCTGATGTATCTTATTACGCCAATTAAGCCCATGGGACTCCCTACGTAACTGTGAATCCTCCAGACCTCTCTGAAAATCTACCAACATTTATTTGTTCTAGAGTATCAAGCATATGAAGATTAGAGTAAGAAACAATATATCAATTATATCTAAAGTATTGAATAATTTTTCTTATTTTATTAAATGATTAAATAATCTAGAAAAAAGTTAACAAATATTTTTCAATGAAAGATAAAAGATCTACCTGTAGTTGGTATAGTGGTAGGTATTGTAGTTGGTATAGTGGTAGGTATTGTAGTTGGTATAGTGGTAGGTATGGTAGTTGGTATAGTGGTAGGTATGGTAGTTGGTATAGTGGTAGGTACGGTAGTTGGTATAGTGGTAGGTATGGTAGTTGGTATAGTGGTAGGTATGGTAGTTGGTATTGTGGTAGGCACTGTAGTTGGTATTGTAGTAGGCACTGTAGTTGGTATTGTAGTAGGCACTGTAGTTGGTATTGTGGAAGGTATTGTAGTCAGTATAATCGTAGGCACGGTGGTTGGTGCGGTAGTAGATATGGTAGTTGGTATAGTAGTAGATATGGTATTGTGATAGGTATTGTAGTTAGTGTTGTGTTCGGTATGGTATTTTTTATTATAGGTATGATAATTGCCATTATTGTAGGTATGGTAGTTGGAATTGTGGTAAGCGCGGTAGTTTGTATTATGGTAAATACAGTGGTAGGTATGGTAGTTGGTATAGTTGTTGGAACAATAGTAGGAACAGTGTGATTAATATTGTAGTTGGAAAAAAAGTTATTGCAAAGATTGTAATATTTTATCAACATAATGTAAATGTAAATCTTTTAAAATATTTAAACATTAAAGATATATATATTTTGATAAGATATCCAAGTGATTTAAAAGACATATGTACCTTGATTAAATTATCTTAAAAAATGTTAATATTTTCTTAAAGAAATTAATTAAGAGAAATGGTATACGAGTCAGGGTCAATGATATATATTTATTCAGAAAATTATTATTCCAAAAGATATATTTTATTACAAGAAATTAGCAGTAACGGAGAAGTGATGGATATGGAGGAGAGAGGGGTATCAGCGAGTCAAACAGAAAAAAGTGTGTATATATATATATATTATGGAATTAGTACACATCAGTAGATGTTAGCATATATTGATTTGTTTGGTAGCTAATAACTTAATAACAGATAAGAAGCAATTTTTTATCTAAAATTATTTTTCATTGCCTCAGAGATTCGTGTATTTCAATATTGTGATGAAACGTTTATAATTAATGTTTTTTCTATGTTGCTTGTGTGATTCACAATTCCATATAATCAGACGTCTTCTACAGGTTTTAATGTCTAAAAGGCATTGCTAGCAAACTGTAAGATGAACATAAATGCTACCTTTAATAACTGTTTATTTTATGATTCTGCCTGGCACACATGTTGTATCATTAATATGGCAAAACATATGAAAATCGTGTCCACATAAAGAATAAAATATTCCAAACGCGTCTGCAGCTATTTATCAATTGAATAGCAAATAATTTTACTTTAACAGAAACTATCCAGATTTATCTTTATTAATAATATATTTATCCTTGTTTTTTTACACATAGTCAGTCTCTCCGTTCTTCCCTTTTTCTGTGACATTTACATAAACTCTAACATATTTCTAGTTTTTTCAGTATATTCACTGCACTAGCAAAAAAAAAAAAAAAAAAAAAAAAAAAAAAAAAAAAAAAAACAAAAGAAGAAATAAAGAAAATTCAGTACATTTGGTTAGTTTTCACTTCAGAATAATACATAGTCATAACTATTGGCCATTTGCCATATATATTTCCAACTCTTGGCCATTTGCCAGACATATTTCCTGGCTATACTATAAGTACTTTACAAATTTTTAGTGAATCTCAATTAAATAAGAAATGATAAATAAACCGAAATTCAACTTTTTGGCCATGTGGTACTGGTACATTTAATATGAAAATCCTGGTGGCAACTTTCTATGATAGTGGTTCTTTAACTTTCCAGGGATCATAGCACACTGCAGCTATACACCACATTTTATTTAAATATTATTTTTACTCAGTTAAAAAGAACAAGATGGAAATAATAATGGAACTGTCTGTTTAAAACTATGCAGGTAGAGACTTTTGGTTCCATGACTTAACAGAGTTTAATTTTGAAATATTAAACTAAATCTACAAAACATTTTTAATAAGAAAAATATCGAAGAACTAACAGATGTATTTGGCGTTGTCTGGCATTAAATGTAACGTTAGATTTCTAAAAAAAAAAAAAAAGAAGTAAAAAACGGAAAGAAAGTGAGACATGTGCATACAAGTATTATGTTTTTTCTAAACAGTTAACTTCTTGTAAGTAAAAACAAGAAAAATACTTGAGCTGAGATTGAAATCAAAACCTAAAGTCATTGAGTCAAGTATAATAACAATTAGATCAGCTTGCTGCAATCTTTAAAAAGTGTTTTCAAACCTACTTATTTTTAACGTAAGGAAGCTGTCATGTGAACGATTCGCGCATGTGCAGTCGAGAAATAGTTGACAAATAAAAATCCGATGACCACCCCCCCAAGTACTAATTTTTCCATTTTGACCCCCTTAGCAACCCATTTTTCCGGATGAAAACCGATTAAAACGTTTTCCATATGTCTGAAGACATTATATACCAAATTTCAAGTCTGTAGATAAGACATTCGTTGACTATCAATATATAGGTTGAGTAGCGTCCTCACACACTTACACTCCCACACACATTCCCACTTTTATAGATATATAGTTAGATTATTAGCAATTAATCCTTATGTACAATAATACTTGAATATTAAATCAATATTATAAAAGGGATTTTAATTTAAAAAAATAATTCATAAAATGACTTACCTGTTGGAGCTGTGATAAATAGAATAAATAAAAATATTAATTGAAAATATACATTTTTTTATTAATAAAACTTACAATTAAATATTCAAGCAATAAAACAATACATTTTTATTCATCAATTTTAAGCAAGTAAAATTTTATATAATTTTAAGGCAAAAAATATTTGAATTATCAGGGAAGGAGACATCCTTACAGACTGAGAATTTTTTTTGTATCAATTCAGGGTGCCCTTTTTTTTTTTTTTTTTGGGGATGGGATTTTACCCACATTAAAAGCTGACCATATGCCTAACTCGTCCCTCTTGGAAAGACAAGCAAATATGAACACTGGTTGAGTCATAATAACACTATATCCTTTTGGTTCGGAGCCAAGTGTAGTACTTGCTCTGATGCTGCACATAGTTTTTCAGTGAAGCGAAATCTTCTAGACCGAGGCAATATTTATGCTTGCTCCAATCCAGGGTGTTTTCTTTTCTTTTAAGGAACTGGATATTTTCCCACATAAAAAATGACCTTGTGTCAGACTATTCCCTCGTGAGGAGGCAAGTAAATAGGAACATTAGCTGATCCTTGTTGAAAAAACTGTCCACCAGATTACGAATTGGTTTGGATTACAACAATAAGTGATAAAAATGTCCACTATTATAATGGGTAATATCTACCTGTTACAGTTTTAATTCATGTATGACTCTCATTGATTCCAATGATTTGGTGCTAAATCAGTTGACTGATACACTTCACAGGCTCTGACATCCAATTTGGTCATTTTCTTAGACATCGATGAGTCAACAAACCGTACAAACTACAATGTCTTTTTTCATACTTAATATTTCCACAATGTTTTAATTTGTTTCTAATACCATTCTCATAGCAACTAAACCTGCATTCACCTAGACCTTCATTTGATGCACCATTTGTCATACTCTTCATTAAAAACATTAAAAATAAACGATTCGCTTGATTTTGACAAGTTATTTCATTATTTTCTTGGAAATTAAACGAAAATGTTATTTTTAATTTTGAAATAACTCTTTTTATAAGTTTAAATAGATAGTGAATATAAATAATATTTTAAAATCATATTTATAATCATATTTATAGAAATAAATCTATTGCATTTGACACATATGCAATATTAAAATTTACAACAATTGTTAGAACAACGTTAGTATTAATGACAAATATACTCACTTAACTTGCTACAAAGTTCTACACTCAATTCTGTTTCCACTGGTCTGTTTGGAAATGTCTTCTTAATTGTAATAACAATCTCAAGCAATTCACTTGTTTGATTTAATGTAATTATGTCAGTTGGATTGACATTCTGAAATTGAATCAAACAAAAAATTGTATATTAGAATCAAGTTAAAATATAGTTTTGAACAATTAAAAATTGCATCATGCCATGAAAAAAATAATGTCATATACACCCAATATTGCACAATCTGATTTTAATGATGCTTACAAAAATAAAAAAAAAACACACACACACGATTGCATATCTGTACATACACACAGACACACACAGACACACACACATATATATATATGCATAATCCTAATCCTTCACTAGAAAACATCAATGATAGCTCTAGAATGCTGTATCCTCAATGGCCATATTTCATTTGCATACATTAGCACCTTGTAGACTCATGTTTGATAAATTCTACCCTTAGTCAACAACATTAAAAATCTACTGGTTAATTATGACAAAACATCTTTAAACTTTCCCAATCCATTCCTAACTCTTGCTATCACACCAGTCTAAGCTACTCTCTTTGTTTCTGTGGTGTTACTAAGCTTACAAAATTCTAGATATTCTCAACAGTTACCCAAATATATTTTCTTCACATCAGGGTTCTCATTGACTCAACTCAAATTGCCTGTAATACTCCTGAATTCCTTGAATATCCAATGCTTACAAGTACAAAAAAATTGTGTTGCTCCCAACTCACTTTCTACAAACTGAGCATGAAACTTGTCTATTTCTTGGGGCTTTTCAGTACTATAACCATTAATAATCAATTTGTTCTGTGTAATTTTCACTTTCAGAACATTACTTTCCATAGCATTAATTTAAAAAAGTAAACCTTACATTATTTCACAGGTAATAATTAAATTATCAGCATAAAACATCTCTTCACTTGGGCAGGAAACCAATCAACTTATTTCTTATTACTTATTCAATTAACTTATTTCTTATTAATTATTTACTTATTCTCGTACCGGTTTCTGGACTTCAATAATTTTTACCCCTATTTAGAGGGTTTCACTCTTAACCTTGTAACAGTTGACAACTTTACTAAATTCCCAGTCTTTCAGAACACACTCTTTTATGATCTGATTTGTCAAGTGTGTGATCCTCTCAGTCCCTGTTCCATATACAACCTTAAACATTTATGCAACAACACTTATTCCTGAAACTCATCTTTTGCATCTTCATTCAAACCACATTTTGATGCATAAACAATTATTTTTACGAGACTTTTCTCTGTAAACATCAACTTAAACATTATAATACGATCAATAACATAATTAGCATAAATCATTTTATTTACTTATTTCCCTGCAATGAAAATCCAACATCACCTATTTACTTTTCATTTTCAATCCAAAACCGCTTATATCTTGCATCCTCTTCAACAATCATTTTGACAGAATTTACCTTTTCTTTCAGTTTCTTAGAAACAACATAAGTCAATACATATTTGCTCAAGAGACTAAACAATCTGTCCTTATCTTGAATGTAAAGGGCTACTATTTGGGATAATGCCTACAGGAAGAGATTAGCAGTGAGATGTCTGTTCACATTACATTTAAACTCCTGCAGTACAGTCAGGAAGCAGAAAAACAGTTCTACTACTAGAGTAGAAGACTTTCCGGCATCTAGAGATCTTAACACTGAAGGAGTGGAATTTTGCTGTTTGATAGGTTAGTTGGGGGTATGTACATTGTATGTATATTGTACAACTGTGCTATGAGTCCATCAAAGCACATTCTATTAAAGTACTAGTAAAACAAGCACAGGGATACAATATTGCACTGATGGGACAGGAGTGTGAGCTTAATTGATTGTGCGAGGCCTATTAGATTGGAGACTTTTTCTTGGACCTTGTCCAAGAGGAAGATACTAGTGGTAGATGCACCATCCCACATGTGGCAACAGTACTCCATGCAAATGGTGGCTTTGTAGAAATACAGAATACTCTCAAGTGTGAGTAATTTTCTAGCACGATATAGGGAACCCCTCACCTTCTTTGCTCAACATTGGCAATGTCATCGATGTATGTTTTTCAATTCATGTTGTCTGTGAATGTTAAACCAAAGAATTTGAACAAGAAGCTCTCATGCGATGTGTTATTAGTTATGGCTATTGGTGGTTGAGAAGGTTTCTTGTTATTGTTGAAGAAAAGCAGCTTAGTTTTCGTAGCATTTAATGTTATCATCCATTTCACTACAGACTGGAGGTCATTTTCTAGGGTTTCTGCCATTACCAACATATATTTCCATTCAGTTTTTCCTTCATGTCTATTATAAAGCATGGTGTCATCAGCAAATATACTCGTTTCAGATATAATTTTATCTGGGAAGGCGTTTATGAAAATCAGGAATAATAAATGTCCAAGGATCAACCCCTCAGGCACTTTTATATTAATATCATGTTGCTCGGCTGTACACCTATTGAGAACAATCTAAATTTTTCTCTTGTCTAAACAGGACCTGATTATATTTAACATTTTTTCAGTAATACTGCATGATTTAATTTTCATGAGAATACCATTCATACCAGATCATGTTAAAGTCTTTGGATATATTAAGGGATACTGCCCTATTTTTCCCTGCCTTAGCCAGTGTTCAGAGATAGCGATTAAAATATTCACAGTAGAATGGACTTGCTTAAATCGATATTGTAGGTGAGAGAGAAGAAAGAAGATTCGCTTTTACAAGGTGGTGAACTAGAGCTTGACTGATTAATGACCCAAAGATTTTAGCAAAGAGGGAGAGGAGACTGACGGGGCAGTAATTGAGCAGATCAGTTCTTTCACCAGAATTCTTGTATACTGGTACCATAGAGGTAATTTTCCAGCTATCTGAGAAACAAGAGTTAGTAGAATACATGGACTAGCTCAATGGAAGATTATTTTAATAGTAGTTCAGGGATGAGATCAGACCCACATGCCTTGGAGGTATCTAAGTTTTTATGATATAACAAATATGAGAAGGGGTAATTTTCAGATCATCAAATGTGGCTTTTGTCCACATAGGAAAATCTGGAGGGAGTGATTTCTGGGTTCTAAGGTGGAGTTCGAGGTAAATAGCCAGACAATAGTTCAACCTCATCATGGTTGTTGGATAGTGGAGGAACTATTGATCGTCCTTTATATACTATACTATTAAAGATTGTCTTAAAATCGAAAGTTTCTAAAAATGAAGCAGTGATTAAGACTTTTGTTTCTTTTCCTCAATTCAATCTAGGCCATTGTTTTATAATATTTAGAAGTTACAGAAAGATAAAGTCAAATATTTATTTATTTATTTATTTTTTTTTTTTGCAAGGGCATGTTGTGACCAATCACTTGTAATGGCTGCAAACCGCATAACAATTTAGGTAAGAAAGGCACTGATCCTGTGCTGAGACATCATGATTAATAGAGAGCCTTATGGAGAGGGTGTGCAGTTGACATATTTTATAGCCCTAGAAAATATTTCAGCATTCTACATGTGTGCATGTAACATCTGTTTTAATAGATTATGGTTCATAATGAAGTAAATAGTATTTTTATATAAATTAGTATTTTCATTTATATACACACATAAGAAGAGAAAATATTTCCAATTTATTCATTAAGCTAAACAACAAACACATATATTTAATCATAATATATTCAAAGAACAATAGCATTTTATTTAAAAAAATTTTTTACTCACCTTATATTCAATAACTAAACCATTTATATAAGTAACAGTCAGATTATAAGAAAGTATATTTGTTGTATTCACAAGACTCATCCTAACTGGAACTTTTGGCTTCAGAAAAGTTACAGTGATTCTTGGACCATCATCTTGTACATCAAAACTGAACACACCATCACCAACAACAAGCTCTCGGAAATGATCTTGATTGGTTGAGGTACGTATATCCAGAGCATCATTATCAATATTCTCATATGTTATTTCTTCATCATGAGCACATATTGCTGCAAAAAGATAAAATAATTATTACCATCTTTTATATGCATACACCAATGGAAGCATTTTACAATGATTTCTGTTTATTAATCATCAATCATGTACAAGTTTAAAAACAATTGAAATTTACTGTTAGAATAAACATTCTCCCATTATTAATTAAAATTTTCTAATGGATTTCATAATCATGAAATAGAATAGGTTTTAGGGAAATTTATAAATCATTGCTGCAAGACTAAGCTTTAACATATTCACATTCATATGCTCTATATAATTACTGCAGAAAAATATCATGACTATAGATTAATTCAGTAAAACATCTTTTTTAAAACTAGCAAAAACAGATTTGGTAGCTGAATCAGATAAGAACCTAGCAATTTAACTGCAATGTTTGTTTTATTTTTACGTTTTATTGAATTAATGTTCCGTGATTTTAGAATATTCTCTTATCTATATTTTGTTCTGATATTTAAGGCAATAAGCTTTAGAGTGGAATGTGGACACAGTGGTAGTAGTCCTTATCAAAAGATATAATAATTTTAGTTTTAAATAAATGTAAAACACATAATAGCTGTTGGTACAGTAAGAATAGTTGTTGGTATCGTTGTTAGAATTGTTGTTGGTGCAGTGGTTGGAATAGTTGTTGGTATCGTTGTTGGAATAGTTGTAGAAACTGTGGTGGATTAAGTTGTTCGAACAGTTAGATGTGATTAGTATTGTGGTTGGTAAATATTGTAAAATTTTATTCTACAATAGTTAAAATTGTTATTTGAATATTGTGTAAACAGTTGTATGTGTAGTTATTGAAATTGTTGGTGGTACATTGGTTGGAAAAGATATAGAGAAAATTTTCATTAAGGATTATTTAATGCTTTTTTACATTTATTTATGAAAAAGAATAATTCATTTTAGAAAAATTAAAATAAAAAGCAGAAATATTTAATGACCCTTTATACACATTTCTAAAGTAAAATAATTAACTCACTTTGAAAATAATGACTATATAAACAATGATATTTGGGAGAAGCAAACCTTGTTTAATAAAAGTTAATCAAATGAAAAGTCATTATATACATAAAAGATTTATTATTTTTGACGGTGATAAACAACTAAATTGAGTTTATATATAATTTAATTACATTTTGACCCCAAACAAGGCACATTGCCACTTTGATGTAGGGGGCTACTATTGAGGACACCGGCTACAGGGGTACTAGGTGGGGAGTTGGGCAGCAAGATGTCGGTTCACGTTATGGATTGATAGATAGATATACATTTCCATGGTAACATAATTAATTCACTTTGAAAATAATTGAAGATATGGCTCTGAGAAAAAAAACTTAAAAGCTAATCAAATAAAAATGCATTATATATTTCTTTCAGTTTTTTATGTCTTAATTCAAATTATTTTTGTCTACACAATATAAAAGACCATCTTATAAAAGGTTATATCCCAAAATTTTACAAAGTAAGGTATAAAAATTTACTTTAAATTGAATAAAAAAAATTACCTTGAATTTATTTTATATAATGTACATTCTGTTGTACTCTCTAAAAAAATCATTGAAAATTTTATTTCATGTAAGGTACATTTTGTTGCAATTTAAAAACATTATCTTTCATCTAGCAATTAATAATATAGATATAAAATTTTCAATGATTTTTTTAGAAAGTGCAACAAAATGTACATTACATAAAATAAATCCAAGGTAATTTGTTTATTCAATTTAAATTAAATTTTTATACCTTACTTTGTAAAATTTATAAATTTTTGTTTTTGTTGTTGTTGTTGTTGTTGTTTTTAATGGAATTGATTCTGCTTTTCTACAGAACATTGATATGAATTAAATTCATGCATCCAGTCCGAACCGAGTACGTTCATGGTATTCCTTAATACATAGATTTTTAATTTGTTGTTTTCCCAATCGTGTAACATTGATCAAAAGTTCTCCTTGAAAGTTCATTTGCTGTTTTGTGTGATCTCAACATTGTGGGTCTAGACGATTTTTTCCATGTATTAAATTTAAATTTAATATCGAAAAGTCTGAATCTAAGTTTAATTACATTTTAATTTCTTGATCTCAAATTTTTACCATCACATATTTGCATTACCCTTTGTTGTTTTTGGTTTCCATGAAACGCACCCAGGTTTTATTTTTATTTCTGCAATGAGATCTTTTGTGTCCCATTTTTTACATGCCAAACATTTTTTGACAGATATGGGCAGTCTCTAACCCAATACAGATTTCCACATCGATTACAAGGGGATGAAATTTTCCTTTCTGAAAATTCTTTTTTAGATGTGTGCAGATATGTGTAGCCATTTTCCTAGTTTGTGTGTTATTTGTTACATGTATTTTCGATTGTTTAGCTACTTCTTTTTTTCAATGCCATATTCAATATCCTCTGAGTCTTTTTTAATAATTTCTATCTTCTGGTAGTTTTCTGTTAATTTTTGTAGAGTTAAACTTGATTTAAGCTTTCTGATTTCAGCATCTCGATTTGATGTCAGTCCTTGCGCAAATACTATTCATTTTTCAAAATAACCAAAATACAAATCAATAAATATGAACTTACTGTTTGATATAAATGGAATGGTGAAGGTCTTATTATTTTAAGAATATGATCTCTTTTTAAAAGAAAAGGGATCAAAGAATGTCCTTAAAAAAAGAAAAACATTGAAATATTGTATTGCATTGCTATGTCCTTCTGATACTCATCCATATCTATTTACCAGCAATGCTTCAAACATGCAAACTACCTTTTCTATTATACATACTATATATATATATACACAGCCATGGTAAAAATTATGGAGCACCTATAAAAAAAAACTTAGATAATAGTTTAAACCTACGCATTTAAAGGTTAAGAACTATACAGTGAACAGTTGAGAGTAAATGTAAAATATTTAGAAGTTTAAAAACCAGTATTTATAAAATTTATAAACAGTAGATTGTAGGTATTTATTTGCTTTAAAGCATCTTCAAGAGTTTTAGCTGAGTTTTATACTAAATTCATTCCAATATTCAAAATGATTCACTGTCATATACTAAAAGTTGTTTCTTAGTTTTCAGGTAATATTTGATTCCGGCCAGTGCTTTAATAGTATATTTAATTGAAGATGCCTCCAAAGCTTTCAGAGATTAAAAAGGCACAACTTATTACTTTATCTCGTGAAGGATATTCTCAGGTAGAAATTGCTAGGGAGATGGAATATTCAAGGAAGGGAGTTCAAACGATTAAAAGGTACAAGGAAAAAATTTTTTCAAAAACAGAAAAGGATAAGGCCGTAAAAAGTCTACAAAAGCCATGGAAGACAGATCTTTGAAAAGAGCATCCCTTGCAGAGAGGAAGAAAAATTATCTGGAGCTTGCTGCTGAACTTAGAGGGGAAGCAAGCAAAAACATATCAGCTCAAACAGTGAGTAGAAGGTTATTAGAATCGGGATTAAAAGGATGCAAAGCAAGGAAGAAGTCTCAGGCCAACAAGAAAAAAACGACTCCAATTTGCAAAATAGCATAAAAATTGGACACTTGATGATTGGGCCAAAATTGTTTTGTCTGACGAAAGTAACTTTGAGGTAATTAACAGCTTCTATTTTCTAAACTTTGAACAGAACAATTGAAATTTTTATGTGAATACACATCCATAACACCTATTCAAAAATTTTAGCAAATTCTCATTTTTTTCATCAGACTTTTGGCACATCTGGAGCGGTAGGGAAGGCATTTCATTCTGATTGTGTGGTCCCAACTGTCAAATTTGCAGGATGAAGCATAATGGTTTGGGGCTTCATAGCTTCCTCTAGGCACTGGACTGTTGTACATATGTAAGAGCAGAATGAACTCCACAATTTATACTAACATGCTGGACCAGGTTTACTAAACCTCTTTGACTAAAATATTTAATAATAACATTTCAAGTGATGTAATCTTCATACAAAACAATGCCCCAAGCCATACGTTAAAAGTTTCAATGGGTTGGTTTGAGATAAAAGGGATTACAGTGATGAAGTGGCTCTCTCAATCCTTGGACTTAAATCCCATTAAAACTTTGTGATCCCATCTAAGGATAAGAGTGAGAATGCATAAATGTTTATCAAAAAAAGAATTAAAGGCCAAATTTCATGAAGAGTGGCAGAAAATAGATCCTACTATTTGCAACAATTTGGCCAATAATATGAAAAAACGAATAAAAGCTGTTATAAAGGCAAAAGCAGGACATGCCAAATATTGATTGTTATTAAAATAGATTTATCAATGTTTACTTCACTATTTTTAACCTTTAAATATATAAGTTTGAATCATAATTTTGATTTTTCATTGGTATATAATATAATTTTGACCATAGCTGTATATATATGGAGGGAACCAAGAAGAATTAGAGAAATTCTTTACAAGGAGACTTCTTGGGATGATGCAAAGCTCGATAATCGAGGTTGGGGCTTATATACAGAAGGATTTGCATTAGTATATATCTTTATAATGAACGAAAAATGTATATGCATTAGTATATATCTTTATATTTTCGTCTTTTCCGTTATCTTTCTGTATATATATATATTGTTCATTGTGTCTCTTTGCGAGATATCAAGTTGAGTGTGTCATGTCGACTGAAAGTATGTTTGCGAGTCTTCACAATAAAGGAGTTGGTAGTGAGTTGCGTTTCTCTCTTTGTAGGTAAGAACTTCTTTTGATTCTTGCTGATGGGATTAAAATCCCGCAGCCAAAATATCACTCTGCTACCAGGTTCTTCATCCAGAACAATTGTGAGTATCACAAATGTTTAAAAAAATTATTGATTACGTAGGTGAAGGAGATTGAAAATTTAAGTATAGTAATCTTTTGAAAGTTTCTTGGGCCAGTTGACCGTCCTCCCTGCTCTTGCTTTGTATAGATGGGTCGACTGTTCAGATGTGTGTGTGGTGTGTGTCAGTGAGTGAAACTGGGTGGTCGAGTGCGTCCAATCCAGCAGAGTCGCACTTTAATATGCAACCATTCATATTCACCTTAAAGTGTTTTCTTTTTCATGTCAAAACATTGCATGATCCAAGGCAAGATGGGTTGAGAGGTCTATGAACCGCTTCATTTGATAAGGATATCCTCTAATTTCATAGGAATTTGATAGTAAGGATATCCTCTAATTTTATAGGAATTGGATGAAATCAATCTTACTAAATATTGTGCAAACATAAATATAAGCTGAAAAATCTTGGAGATTTGGGATCCAATATCTGTTGGAGACAGTGAGAGAATTTAGTTAGGAAGAGGAGATGCCTATGGACTTTTTAAAGGGTGGGTTAATTCGAGTTGGAGCATGTGACCAAATTCGGTCTTAGCCTTCTTGAAATGATCAGGAATGAAAGTAAACAGGAGGCCCAGATGTGGTGATATGGTGAACAGTTGAATACACCACTTTAGTGAAACTAAACATAGGATCTATTAATTTTGCATAGGATGACAGAAGACTATAAAACCAGTCAACAGTGGATGTGATAAAAATTTTGTGAGCATATACAGTGTTAGTTAAGGGATGTGCAAAAACACACAGGGATGTTCAATTATCCACAAGTCTCTGCTTTCTAACATCAACCAGCAAGTCAAAATGATCTAAGAAATCAGCACCTAGACTGGATAGGGTAGGTAGGGAGTACTTGGTGAAGTTTGAGGTCAAGGATCAATAAAACTTGACCACATGTGCCTATCTTCAATGAATTCATGGCAAATACAGAAATGGCGGATTTCTTCGGTTTATTAGAAACCAGATGTAATGACAAAATAGAGCATGAGGATCCTGTGTCTACCATGAACGAACTGTCCAGTATTATTTGTAATATACAGCCAAGAATTATTATGACCTTGATTCCTTACACAAAGAACTTGTCTGTCTCGCTACAACACAGCCAATTTGTGCATTAACAAGTCAAGCTTTGTTAATAATTCGTCATTAAACAAAGCCCCAGCAGCTGCTACAGTCTAAATTGACCCGGGTTGCTGGCTGAGTTTAGGTAATAATTCTAGAATCTTTTCTAACATGGTAGCCAGTTGTTCAGCAGTGTTCTTTTACATGTTCGGGACCAGTATAGCCTGGACTTCAGTAGGCAAACGTAAAAGAACATTTTTTTCTGCCGAGGAGTTCTAAAGTTCTTTTAACCATCTTAGAAACTTTGTAGGGGGCCTCTCACCTAGGTGTTTCTCATGTATGTGTTTGCCTGGACCAACCACAATTTTGCATCATTTGCATATGGAAGCAATGATATGAAACTTACCGCTGCTGTTTAGATACAATGTAAATTTATACAACAGCCAAACCAATACGTTCATTAAATATAAACCACAAAAGAAACTTTATGGACTAATTGTTCTTTAAAATTAGCAAAAAATTGCACACGTAAAATATTTTATGAGCAGGCACTTACAGGACAAAGGCCCAGTTGACCTCCCATTCACTAGAAATAAAAATAAAAATACTAATAACGAACAAGATAAATGAAACTACAGATGCCGCACACTTTGCCCACTAACATTAAAAAAAACACATTTAACATAGGTTACAAATAAGTCCGGTCACTAGATATCTAAGCTCCCCGCTAAAGTAGCACACACAAGAAACAGATGAACGGGAGTTTAACTGGACCATTGTCCTGTAAGTGCCTGCTCATTGGCTAGTCAGGAAGGGTGTGGTGGAAACTAGAAAGCTGATTGGCTAACTAGAAACTTAAAAGGTGCATATATAAAAACACGAGACAACCATAAAATCCTCGCATAAGCCGGATGAATCCTAGCGGGGATCAAATTTTTTTTTTTTTCTCACACAGTGATCACCACTTATCAAGGCCCGGAAGCCACTCAGGGATAAGGGTTATTGCAAGTACATTATGTTAGTGTGGAGATTTGATGAAGTGTTTAATTAGGGGGGCGGTTCATTAGGAATTTGTTAACATTGGACTTGAAGACATCCAAGTTGTAGTCCGGAGGGAAGCAGGCAGACGGAACAGAGTTCCACAGGCGTGCAGTTCTAAGAAAGAAGCTTTGTTCATGGAATCCGCGTTTTGATTTAGGCACAGATATAGAGTGAGGGAAATTTTTCACATGCAAATGCGAAATATTCTGTGTAGCTTAATTGCCATATATATTTTATAACTTACTACTTAGATCTACCTACATATTGAGCACTGTTGAAGTAAATACTTAAAGTTTACACAAATTTATACTTTCGTATATTAATTTATGGGATTAAATGAAGTAGTTACACACACCCACACATATTTATATATATACTAGCAATCGGTGCCCGGCGTTGCCCAGGTGTTTTGAAGGAAAAAAAACGGTCAATTTTTTTAAACTTTGACCCCTTTTATGACCTATTAATATTTATTGTTTAGGGATCAAGTAAAGTTAATAAGTTAGATCCATGTCCAAGGAATCTATATATAAAATATCACGTGTTCAGACATTAAATTTTAGGAGGAGTTTGGTAGAGTTGTCAAAGGTCTAATTGTTGAATATTGACCACTTAATCGCCAAATTTCTGTCGAAAACCTATCACATCGATGTTCCCAAATCTCAGTACCCTGTATATCAAATTTCGAATCTGTAGGCTTAAAATTGACAGAGTTTTAGCGCAGGGAAATGAGCACAGACACACACAGACACTATCACTTATACATATATATATAAACATAAACATCATATATATAAGGATAATAGTACGCCATATATATAACAGAAGACCATTATTTACTGTAGTGTAAGGAAAACCCGGGGGAACTTTACCCAAAAATAAATCTATATTTTTTTGTGTGTATTGATAGTCTGGTACTTATACAGTTTAGTGACGACATTAAAAAAATGGAAATATTGAAAAAAAAAATTTATTGTACGTAACTATTATAGACTGAAGTTCTCCGAAAAAAAATTTCACTTCATTTGATCAAGTAGTTTTTTTTTTTTACATCGAAAAAAATGATTTATCACGGCAACGTCAACGTGGCCATTTTGGAAATGTTATTGCAGGCCCAGGAATTCCCCAAGGGCAGGTAACTGCCGTACATAGCAGAATACCTCCATTTTAGGCCAATCTAGCCCTTTATTCCTCACCAGAATGAGATTTTTAATTTTTTTTGCGAAGACAGATGCCATTTTTGGGTTTTTTTTTTTTTTTTTTTTAATTTGTAACAGAAGTAAATAAACGAAGTTTCGAAGTTATCCATGCGTGTCCAACTGAGCATCTTTTGAAAATAATCTCGTATAAAAATTCTTCAATTCTTTGCATTCTTCAATTTCTTTGCATATTCAATAGTATTCTTATTTAAAAAAAAAAAAAACGCAAAAAAATTGCAGATTTAAAAAAAAAAAAGAAAAAAAAACGTAAAAAAATTGCAGATATGTTGTGCGCACTGCGCATCTCAATATGGCGAGAAAAAAAAAGGCTAGATTGCGAAATTTGGCCTAAAATTTTTTTTCAATATTTCCATTTTTTAATGTCGTCACTAAACTGTATCAGTATGGATAGTCTTATCAACACCCCTTTTTTCTATTTATTTAAAAAGAAAATACAACTTTATACAAATTCCCTATTAGTTTTTTTTTTCGGTTCTAACGATGATCATCTTTATTTACCTAATACGTGTAATTATATTCATACAGATATTCTATATGATTTATATTTGCGTAATATTTGCATAGAAATGAAGAAAATCAAATTTACTGTGTATTTATCGTGTTGCCATAACAACGTGACGTAGCCAGGAACGATAGTGGACGTGAGTGTGTGTGCGTGTGTGCGCGTGTTTTAATGCTGTATTGTTTCGTATCTTATCAACTTCTTCGAATCTATGTGTACAGTAATACAAACCCGTTTTTCGAGCTGAATAAATGTGTTACATTGAATAAAAACACGAAAAATATATCCAGTTTGGTAGAAAAGTAACTTATCTTGCCTTTGATAACATTTATTTGTTATATATTTGTTTTTTGACAACTTTTTCGAATCTATGTGTACAGTAATACAAACCCGAAATGAAAAGACCACGAGCGAACGCGCGTTTTACATAAAAATAAATATTTTTAAATTTTATCTTTCTAGCTTTTAAAAAAAGTTTAAAAATTTTATCAGCCGGCATAATTTATTTTTAAATATTGAAAAATTTCAGGAAAATTAATTTTTGCTAGATTTTCAAAACATTGTTTTCGTGTTGTGTACGTGTCTGCGGCTACACCAGAATGGCGGCCTTGATGTCGTAGGTTGGATTGTAAGATTGTGTAAGTTTCGTATTTTTTTAATTTGTAAATAACAATTTATAAAAGAATTAAACCCTTCCAAGATGGACAATAAATAAAGCCATAATATTTTATGGTAAAGTTAAGAGCCTACGAACCATAGTTTTTTAGGAGATGTGATTATTGGATTAACCAATCAGAAATCGTCTGTGGCACACACATCTCTGTTTTTATAGATATATAGATAGATAGATAGATATATTGTTTTAACACAATCAAGACATCAAGGAATAGATTGATAGCAACAAATAGTGTATTTCATCGTTAGTTACAATTCTTTTAAAACTATCCGGAAAAATTCATATACATATATATATATATATATATATATATATATATATATATACACACACACACACACACACACACACACACACATTCAACCCTACCAACGATAATTTAGATTCTGCGATTGGTCAACATTTATTGGATAATCCAGAATGTTTCCTGGCATATAATGATGACTTTTTTTCAATTCTATTTAGAGGCCGATCAAGTAATCATCTGAAAACTCTCGAATCTGTCTCCATTGCATGACTCAGACATTCTCTCTGTCGAAAGAAGAGGTTCATTAACACATTGCACCTTTTAGGTAACTTGTAGGAAGATAACTAAAGGGAATTTTGTCTGGAAAAATATCCCATTTTTCTGCACTTAATCTTAAGAAAAATAAAGATACTTATCTTTCCAGATTTGATAAAGGTGCCGCCGTAGTCGTTCTGAACCGTATTGACTATATTAATAAAATGTTATATTTTAGATGACACGAATAAATTTCTCAAACTTAATTCGATCGACTCTTATGATAATACTTTGAATATTGAAAGCAAATTTCAAAAACGCTTGTACTTCTTATTTAAAAAGAATTATCTCTCCAAAGATATTTATCAGAAAATATGACCCACTTCCCTGAGGCTTCGAATTTATGGTCTCCCTAAAATGCGCGAAGATAATGTGCCTTGTAGATCCATTTTATCCATGATTGGTTTCGCTCAACATGCCCTCACCTAATATCTCACTGACTTACTTTAGCCTGTCCGTACATTCTATTCCACTTACTGTGTCTCTGATTCTTTTACTTTTTCTAAAATCATTCGAGATACTAACACCAATCAAAATAATTCTTTCTTTTGCTCGTTTGATATTTCCAGTTTATTTACTAACGCGCCTCTTGATGCGACCATTGCTATTTGTTGCGGTGCACTTTATTAATTAACAATTATGCACTAGTTTAAAAACAACTAAAGTAAATAAAAATTATTCATTACATTGAAATGTTTGATTGATTTTAATTTTGCATGGAATTATTTATTAAATAAAACTGCATAAAACTTCGTTTCAAATAAATTTAAAAAAAAACATACTTGTTGTAGGTATAGTTGTAGGTACAGTGGTTGGAATCGTTGTTGGTATAGTGGTTGGAATAGTGGTAGGTATAGTTGTTGGAATAGTTGTAGGTATAGTGGTTGGAATGGTTGTTGGAATCGTTGTTGGAATAGTTGTTGGTATTGTTGTTGGTATAGTTGTTGGAATAGTAGTTGGTACAGTTGTTGGTATAGTAGTTGGTACAGTTGTTGGTATAGTAGTTGGTACAGTTGTTGGTATAGTAGTTGGTACAGTTGTTGGAATAGTTGTAGGTACGGTTGTTGGTATAGTAGTTGGAATAGTTGTAGGAACTGTGGTTGGAATGGTTGTTGGAATAGTTGTTGGTACAGTTGTTGGAATAGTTGTGACTGATATTATTGTTTGCAAATATTTTATCACAAAGATCATAACATTTTATTGCACAATGGTTGAAATTGTCATTTGAACGATGTATAAACAGATGTACAGTGGTTCAAATTGTTGGCAGTACATTAGTTGGAAAATGTAAAAAAAATAATTGTCATTAGAATATATTTCATCCAATTTATATTTTTTATGAAAAAAAAGCACAAAGGAGAAATACTTTTTACATATTACAAGTCCGTGTAAATCTATATATATAAAAAGCAAAATGGCGGCATACGTTTTTGTATGTCCATGGAAGGCTTTTTTCACCAGGATTCTCGAGATGGTTACTATTTTCGAGAACTTTTTATATACTCCCTAGATCATAATATCTACGATTTGTGAACGCATGTCATCTCTACATTTATTTTGATCGACTTTTATAAAATTCATGCTACTTCCGTCTTTTCACATGTTTGTTTGTCTTTTTCATATAAATAAACTGAGACTCAACAAAGCAAAGCTGTCAGCAGCCTTTCGTGCCAGGAAGTCTTGAAAGCAATTAGCTTTGATCAATTTTGGGAAAGCCCTTTATATCAAACAATTGCTTTTCATTTGAGAGTTCCCCCTTTTTCAGGGGAGCTTGGTTTCCCTAACATAATAAATAAATGGAATGGTGGAAAGCTCAACGTTCATTTCTGCACCTGCATGAACTCATTCACTTAGCAAATAAACTTTTTGATTGACATTCTAAATTTCAATGTTTTTCACTTCCTATGGCTTCATAGCATAGCGGTAAGATGTCATGTTTTCTTTCACTTTCTTTTTCACCTTCGTGTCATGGGTTTGTCACGAGTTCAAGCCTGCCTGCCTGCCTACTAACACTTTTTTTTTCTTTTACACCTCCAAACTCCCGCTAGTATATATATAGAAAATAATTAAATTTTTTTTAATATAATCACAACTTATAAACAAGCTACAAATAAGGAAAGGAATGTCAGAGCACTCACCCCTATGATAAATCTTCTTTTATTTTCTACACCGATTTATGCCTTCTTATATCATTTTTATATTTATTATCTTATATGGTTTTTTACTTTTTAAGCATTGCTTGTTTTAATGTCAAGCCATATTTCAAGTCTCTCACACACACACACACACACATACATGTTCCTGAAAGGATGAAACACTAGTGTCTGTAGGTATTAAAAATAATTATAGTAATTATTATATCAGCCTCTTTAAGAACTCGGTTCTTATTGTTGAGCACTCTAAATTGAAATTGAAGTCAGTCACTTAAAGACACATGTGCAGATTATGATGTTATAATCATAAGATCATTATCGCCATCTTGAAATTTATATAAATGTTAATTTCAACTATATTTCTCGCAGTTAATGTTAGACAGGTGGTTTGTTCCTTGCTAATGGGGTCAGAGATGGCTTTGTGCCTGCGTTCAACTCTTCCGACCAGCTGTAATCTGCACTGATGATTCCCAAAAGGATTAAACACTAGTGTCTATAGGTATTAAAAATAATTATAGCAATATTATATATATATATATATATATATATATATATATATATATATATATATATATATATATATATATATAGATAGATATAAATCTAATTATCTTAAGAGTATGAAAAAAGCAATCATCCCCAGTATATCAAAAAGAATATCTAAGATATCACAAAATGAAAATATATTCGATAAGAATAAGGATTAATATAATGAAGTATTACCTCAATCAGGATATCAAGGAAAGATCAAATACATAAAGGCGTTTGATAATTAAAATAGCAGGATAAATTATACAACATCATATAACATGGTGATGAAGGGAAGAAGAAATGTAAAGAATAAAATAGATAAAAAATAAACATAAGAATAAAAAGAATGAAATTAAAGAAGCATATAATAGTAATAATACAGTTAAGAATAAGAGAAATGGGTGCAAAAACAAGTCTGGTTTAATCATCCTTTTAGTGAACAGATACAAAATAATATCCCTAAAGAATTTTACAAAATAATTGATAAGAACTATATGAATTATAGTAGGATGGAATCAGGTGAATTAAATATTGAGAAAAAATGTAACTGTAGAATACCTAATGAATGTCCATTGGAGGGCAATTGCTTAATATATGAAATTGTATACAAATGTGCAGTTAGGGCAAATAATAGTAAAAAGATATACCGAAACCATATTGTATCATTTAACATTGAACCAGGAAAGGAAACAACTTGGAATGAGGATAAGGATAGAAATAATGATATGACAAAAATAAATATTAAAAATAAGAAGAGAAACACAACTGCGTGAGGTGATTGGCTTACAGAACCATGTAAGAAAAAATAGAATTTGAATTAAAATGGTCAATAGTAGATAAAGGTAGAAAATAGAATCCTAGTAAATCAAAAAGATGTAATTTATGTTTACTTGAGTAAACATAGTGAATTCTAAAGAGAAAATTTGGAACAAAAAATTTCATGTTATTAAAGCTGTCTTCAGAGAAATAAATTCCTATTACCATGCTCAAGACCTGATTAAACGTGTTTAAATTTTAAAAAAAAATTAAGATATATGTTGAGAGTGAAATGTAAGTGTTATAAGAGAATGTTAAATTTAATACAAAGATTTTAGGATAGTGCAATAAACAAATTAATGGGTCATTAACTTAACACATAAAAATAAACTAATTATAACCTAAATAAGGGAAATAGAATTAAATTTAAAGTTGATAATCGTTATTGGGAATAAACTAACACCTGAGAAATTTCATTAGCACAAAAAAAGAATCAAACATTAAGTAATTGCAAAATATTGAGACGAACAGATTATGATGGATTAAAATGGACTAAATAAGAAGTTTGAAGCAAACTAGGTGAAAAATTGAACCTAGACTGATATAAAGATAATAATATTAAAACTACAAATTTTAAAATTAAGCAAAAGAGATTAATGAATACTAAAGTCAAAATATTAAAGTAAGAATACACACGAATTTCGATAAAATTATGAATCGATAAATATAGGCAAACTTGAGTTATATCTCTTACACCATAATGATATACTGAATAATACAGAATAGTAAATATTAAAAAAAAAAAAAAAATAAAATGTTTATATTGAGATAAAACTTGAAAAGATAGATTTAACATTTAAATTATGTACATAACCAGTATGTGATGAAGATAAATTTTAATTGATATTATTTAAATAAACCTTTTAATTATAATTTAAAAAAAAAAAATAACATGTAAAGGAAAAAAAAATCAACAAATATATGGCAATATGTAAATAAATATTTATACGAAAGTCGGGAAAATACAGATATGAATAGTTGGACATATAAATAGAGACTACAATTTGAAGGGGTAGATTATAGAACTTGGGGAATAAATTGATAAAATAAATAAATTGGAGAGGGAGAAATAATTATAAGAATTAGAAAAAACATTAAAAGATTAAATGAATGTAAAACAGGAAATTGATGAAGTATCATATTAAAAGAAGAAATTCGAAAATGGGAGATTAATCAATTCGAAGGCAACCAAAAAATAAATAAACAAATAATAGAATAATATGATGAGAAAGAGGTGAGTCTAACCGCTTGATCCTTTAAAATAGGGATTATGAATATATTTATACATATATAACAAATATATTTTAGTGTCTGAAGCTATTTTTGGAATATTTTTAAATGATATAATGTTTAAATTTGTCCAAATAGTTATGAAACAATCGTAACACACAGAAATACACCATATGATGTTTTCATTTCATATTTTCTTGTCTTGATTTTGCAAAAATATTATGTATAAAGGAAAACAAATATATATATATATATATATATATATATATATATAGTATGAAAATATACTTATGGCTGGTAAGCTATAGAGAAACGTTTATGTTTCATTCCAGGAAATCATCAGACTAATTGCTCTACTAATATCTACTAATGTATAGAGCACAGTTGAAATAAATACTGAAAATATATACTAATACATCTCTTAATAAATTCTGAGCCTAATTAATAAAAACCACACCTTTTAGGCAAAATTCTACTTTATTACTCAGCATAATCTCCTTCTGAGATTCACTGATTACAATGCTTCTCTTACAATTTGATGCCTTTTTTTCATAAAACAATTTTTTTTGGGGGGGGGGGGAGAGTTTCTGATATCATGCCTTCACTATAACTAAAAAACAATGTGATTAGAGCAAACTATTTTAAAGTTAAAACCTACAAAGTAGACACATGTTTTTTGTTCGGGGATGAATAAAAGTTATAAAAACTAGTAAATGTAGACTTTGATAAAAAGTCGAAATGGTAAATCATATATTAAGTAAATGCAGCAAACTAGCTTCCAAAAATTACAAAAAGAGACACGACTGCTTGGGAAAAGCAGCTCACTGGAAACTATGCAAACGTCATTATTTTGAACATGCAGTACAAACAGACAAATTTATTTGGCCAAGGACACCGGACATCATAATAGTGAGCTGGAAGGAAAAAAACTTGCTAAATTGTAGATATAATTGTTTTAGCAGATGACTAAGTAAAGACCTAGAAGCTGAATATGAAATCCGAAGAAAAAATATATAATACCAATAATTGTAGGGGCACTAGGAATTTTCTTATACTAACTCCAAACAGTTTAAAATAGTAGTGGTATTTGCTGATATGCTATTTTTAAATCTATTTTTGTAAGAACGTTCATAACTGTCAGTTCATGTAATGCAACTTCAACATTAGGTATTGGATGTGAATTGAGAAAACTTTATGATTTATTGCTATTTTTAAATCTTAACATATACATCTATTTCCATCTGATTTTCTCAAAAATACAATAGGTGATGACTACTTGCTACACACAGGGGGAACATATTCAAGAAAGTCCTATTAGCTTTTGCAATTTTGCTCCTACAAATGCACTGATAATTTTCTTTGAATTTTAAACTCACTTCATAGTTTTTTAACTTTTTAATTTGTTCCTATTTTTATCTCATTTAATTAATTTGGTAGAATTTATGTCAATTATATCATTTCCAAGAAGCCTATATTGCACATAACTTAAATTAATCCTAATTGACTTAATTCCTCTCCGATCGTTTGTTCTTCTTGTCTAAGTTTTTCAAACTCACAATATTTATTCACATTTTTTAAACAGGATAGATATTTTATGATTGGTTCATCACTTTCTTCTTTCATCAACATGAACTTTGTTTTTTCTATTACGACCAACATTTTCTTAAGTCTCATATTTTTTCTTACGATTTGACTTATTTTTTAACAAAGTCAGGTCTTCCAGATTTATGGGATATGCCATAATGGATATTTTTATTATTGCTTCACATCCAGCTGTAGTCAAAAATAAATCTGTTATTTCATTTTCTCGTTTAGTTTCCTTGTAGTCTTTTAACATTTTAGTTCCTTCACTGGCAACAAAACATTGTAGCAATGTATCGATAATATTGGAATCCTCGAGAGACTATTGCAATTCTATCAGCGATGCCATTGTTATGAAGTGAAAGTTGGCCTTGTTCATAGATAGTCAAGCTTTTTCCTATATTTCTTAGAGAGAGAATCATATAGGCTCTCTCCTATGCTTATGCTAATTAGTCAAACAGAATTGTCAGTATCACTACAATCACTATATCACTATGTTTTGGTGGCTTTTTGTCCACCCACATGCCCAGTTTGTTACTTCCAACAGTATATCCTTCAGCTTGTTAGATAATTCCTGTTGTAAATATAGTATTCAAATGATCCACTATGTGATCTCTAAACCTACATTTTACAAGTTGCTCAAACCACATGTAGTGTAAATAAACACCAAGGCTGTCAATATTTTATTACTAATCATCTTCAGCAATATGATTCGCTCACTTACATAATTAACTTCAATAATAGTATCTATCCACCTTTCTGCAATAAAAATACCAACATTACCTGGTCCCTTTACATTTCAACCAAGTTTTCTGGATAAAACATGTAGTTAAGTAGAAAAAAAAGAAATTAAAAAAAAATATATAAGACACAGCTGTTCCTTCCAAAAGGTCGAGCTCTTAAATGTCCAAAAATAATTCACTGTCACAAAAATAATTCGCCGGCACTTCTTCCAACCATCATTTCACTCTCTGCGCTCTTCACCCCTGCTTAAAAAAAAAAAGTACCGTTTATATGCTGCTCATTTCTCCACTTATGCAAATTGACTATCAACCAGAGCCATCTAGTTTTCCATTTCTCCAAACAGCCAATTAGCAAAGGGGGACAACTCAAACCACACAGAGCCATCTAGTTTTCCATTTCTCCAAACAGCCAATTTGCAAAGGGGGACAACTCAAACCCCACACTCCCTTGATCTACACGATCATCACATGTCAACCCATCACGTAGGCGCTCGACCAACATGGCGGCCGTCTCTCTCACTGCAATTTCCGTGGAGCCTCTTCGTGAACGTCGCTACTTGGCTCAATGTCGCTGTCTTCCTCTGATAACACCACCACCGGCCGCACATCAAGGATGTGTCGAGGGATGCCGTCGATAGATACATTGTTCGGAGACTGGACACTTGCCACAATGCCCCTCCCCCAGCGTGTGGTACAGCGAGCATCAGGCGGTTTGATCCTCACTTCCTCTCCCACTCGCACAGTCGCTCGCTTCTCGCCTTCCTCCGCAGGTACATGTGCAGTTCGGGGATGCTGCCACTCGTACTTGAAGACTGCCCTCCTGTAGCTTCGGACTGGATCCAAGAGAACACAGTGGCTGAGTAGGTCCTCACCTCACTATTCTGTAGCCCCCATTTCAAGGCTAAGTTGATGCCCTTCATAACCGCATCCAGTTCCGCCACATTTATGTGAGCCACGTCGTCCTTCTTTCGCAACCAAGCAGCATCTTCTGCAGTAACACCACCTATCTCCAAGGTGACCCCCACTGCTATACAGCTTGACACACACAACACAACACCTTCTGCACTGTTGGGTACATGCCAAACGCCTCTCACTGGATACTCCCTCTTCACCTCTTCAATAATCTTTCTAATAATGTCCACAGTCTCTTTATCAACTCCATCCTCCCACTTCGCTCCACTAGCTAGCCTTTTGATATAACTACATGCAGTCCATAGCCATCCTGCAATAGGGTAATGGCCAACCAGTCTTCCGCATATTGAGAAGAGTTCTCCCCTGCTCAATTTTTCCGACACCTCCGGGATCTCATTTCCCCTCCAGAACACTAACCATCCTATCTGGTCCTTTCTTAGTTGGAGCCCTAACACAGCTCTTCCCTACAACGATTCCGGGCGTTTTGCAATTAGCCCAAAGCTGTTGAGGTCTTTTACTACGTCCTCTGCAGTTGTTACCGTCTCGTCCACCAAAATATCATCAATGTAGGAACTGGTGGCCCTTCTGACTGCGTCCACCTTGCTTAGCACCATTTTGAGGATCGCTGCCATGATTTTTGGTGCAGAATTCAGGCCAAAACCCAACCTAATCAGGTAGTACGTTCGGCCCTTGTATCTGACCAGCTGGTATTTTCAGAATTCCTGTGAAATGTGGATCTGTAGGTATGCAGATTTTAAATCCACAATCGTCACAGCCTTCTGAATCTGCCTGCACTCTCGCATGGTCTCTCCGCACACGTCCATCACATCGCCTCCCGTGTGACACGCAACGTGTACGTTCAGCTCCCTGAAGTCCTGTACTGGCCGAACTTTTTGTTTTGTGGGCTGAACAACCGCCATTAACGGCATCACACCTTCCACCTTCTCCGTCCATGGTCTTAAAATTCCCTCCGAGATCCATCGGTCCACATCCTTCTCAAATTCAACTCTTGTGCCTCCTCGTAACGTATGCTCGTAGCATTCCACTCTGTTGTTCAGTATCGGAGGTTCTCCCTTCCATGCCCACTGGACTGTCCATTTCTCACCATCAAAGTGTGCAGAGAAATCTTAGTCCTCTATCGTGCAACTTTTGTCTAACCCGGCCGTTCCTGTGACACATTTTTCGAATTGCACACCTGAAGCCCCTTGGTGTCCTCCAAATCTCACAGAGTTCCTATATACTGTAATGCTCCCTAGTTGAGCAATTGCGTACATCCCTAGCACCACATCGAAACCCGTGATAATTTTGTTAATAACAATCGCCTGGATTTTTAGTGACATCCCACGTACCATCAACCGAACGATACTTGTGCCATTGCACTTCACCTCTCTGCCGTCAACTGCCGTAATGCTGCTGGTTCCATTGCATGTGTCAACCATGTCTTTGGTGACAATTGTTGAAGTACAGCCCGTGTCGACAAGGGCTTTTGCACTTCGTCCATTTAGGGTCACCTCTACTTGTGGTGATATACCCTGAAGCGCCTTCATCGAATAAGTGGGGTAGCCACCAGCGCAGTGGCTTTCCCCTGTTCGTTTCCCTGGGAACAGAATCTGCTGATGTGGCCGAATTCCCCACAGCAGTAACACGTGACTTCTGGCTTTGACTACCTGCACTGCCTCGCCATATGGAGGCCTTGGCATCGGTAGCATCTGCCAGAGAACCTGGGTGTCTGCCACAGTCCTCTCTGCATTTCGTCCTTCACAATTTCCTGCTGCAGTTTGCTTCGTTGAGCGACAGCTACGATTCCCTGCTCACTCTCTTTTTTCCTGGCCAGCACCCTAGCCTGTGTAATCAACTCCGCCACCTCCATAGTATTTACACCGAGCAGTTGCTGCAGAGCTATAGAAATATAGTCCGGGAAGCCATGGATAAAGGCCAGTACTGGACTTCAGGGAGCTGAACGTACACGTTGCGTGTCACACAGGAGGCGATGTGATTGACGTGTGTGGAGAGACCATGCGAGAGTGGAGGAGATTTAGAAGGCTGCGACGATTGTGGATTTAAAATCTGCATACCTAAAGATCCACATTTCACAGGAATTCTGGAAATACCAGTTGGTCAGATACAAGGGCCGAACGTACTACCTGACTAGGTTGGGTTTTGGCCTGAATTCTGCACCAAAAATCATGGCAGCGATCCTCAAAATGGTGCTAAGCAAGGAGGACGCAGTCAGAAGAGCCACCAGTTCCTACATTGATGATATTTTGGTGGATGAGACGGTAACAACTGCGGTGGACATAGTAAAAGACCTCAACAGCTTTGGGCTAATTGCAAAACGCCCGGAATCGTTGTAGGAAGGAGCTGTGTTAGGGCTCCAACTAAGAAAGGACCAGATAGGACGGTTAGTGTTCCGGAGGGGAAATGAGATCCTGGAGGTGTCGGAAAAATTGAGCAGGGGAGAACTCTTCTCAATATGCGGAAGACTGGTGGGCCATTACCCTATTGCAGGATGGCTATGGACTGCATGTAGTTATATCAAAAGGCTAGCTAGTTGAGCGAAGTGGGAGGATGGAGTTGATAAAGAGACTGTGGACATTATGAGAGAGATTATTGAAGAGGTGAAGAGGGGGGATCCAGTGAGAGGTGTTTGGCATGTACCCAACAGTGCAGAAAGTGTTATGTGGTGTGATGCAAGCCGTATAGCAGTGGCGGTCACCTTGGAGATAGGTGGTGTTACTGCAGAAGATGCTGCTTGGTTGCGGAAGAAGGACGATGTGGCTCACATAAATGTGGCGGAACTGGATGCGGTTATGAAGGGCATCAACTTAGCCTTGAAATGGGGGCTACAGAATAGTTAGGTGAGGATCGACGCAGCCACTGTGTTCTCTTGGATCCAGTCTGGAGCTACAGGAGAAAGGAGGGTGAAGACGAAAGGCGCTGCCGAAATAGCTTGTAGTGAAGTAGAAAAAAAAGAAATTTAAAAAAAATATATAAGACACAGCTGTTCCTTCCAAAAGGTCGAGCCCTTCAACGTCCACAAATAATTCACTGTCACAAAAAGAATTCGCCGTCACTTCTTCCAACTGTCGTTTCACTCTCTGCGCTCTTCACCCCTGCTTAAAAAAAAAGTACCGTTTATATGCTGCCCATTTCTCCACTTATGCAAATTGACTATTAACCAGAGCCATCTAGTTTTCCATTTCTCCAAACAGCCAATTAGCAAAGGGGGACAACTCAAACCACACAGAGCCATCTAGTTTTCCATTTCTCCAAACAGCCAATTTGCAAAGGGGGACAACTCGGACTACAAAACACAAATCAATACATCTTCTTTCAAGCAAATCAACAATTAAACCAGCTATTCATTGCTACCTTCCAATATTTACATAGTCTGAAATGTATTCTTTTTTTATGACATTTCCTTATTTGAGGTAAGATTTTTTTAGTCCAGATATTCTTGTTGACATCAACCCAGTTATGTCATAAGAACCAATTTTTATAACAAAATATCATAGCAAGACTTAAAGTGCTACAACTGCATTTGGGATTTCTTAAAAATTAGTTTTCTCAATAAATAAATAAATAAATAAAAAAGGAATTATACACTGGTTCTCTGCACAGCTACACATCCAACATTATGTACAATGTACAAGGGGGAATTTCACTTATCTTAGTTGAGACAGTGATACAAAAGCACTCTACTTACACCGACTCCAATTTTAAGTATACTTTCAGAATTAGTATCCAAAAACTAATATTCAGTAACATGAACCAGTGATCAAGTCTTTTGTTTCCTTGGTATGAGTCACCCTCATCAACTACCTTCTAGCAATAAAAAGTTACAAAGCGATGGGTGTCTGATTGAATAAAGATAAAGGTTGTTTTTCTTTAGTACTAAGGCTTGTCATTACTTGTCATGACTTAGTAGGATCAAGTCTCTCTGACCTTCTATCTAGCCCAAGTAAGGGCCTAAGTGTGGTGTTGCAATTCATGCAATTATTTAGGCAACTGGAGTAAAGATTGCCCAGCTACATCATGATTTGCTATCTACAGTCAGCAGACTTTGAAAGTATTTTTAAAGTATTTAAAAAATGTTAAACTTTGAACAAAAATCACAAATCTATAAACTATTTGTAAAAGTATTACTCACCACGTGGACCACACAGATGAACACTAACTTCGGTTTCAACACGCCTTTCTGGATTTTCTTTTTCAATTGTAATTTCAAGCTCAAATAATGTATCAATTTGTGGAAGATATACTGTAGTAGTAGGATCAACATTCTGTAATGAAAAATAGAAAATTGAACATTTTATCAAAAAATACTTCAATAGTTCAGTTACAATTAATTAGTGTTGCATTTGCTTTATGATTTTCCTTTCCGACAACAAAATTTCTGTTTTTGAATTTTTGAAATAAACAATTGGTTATTCATATTATTTGGATTCATCAGACTACTGTTTTCATCTTCAGTGTCATTTTACAACGTTTTCATTCATACTCTGGCCCCATCAGGAAGATGTTCAAACATTACTAGACCACGTGAACTCTCTCCACATAACTATACAGTTCATGATGGAAAAACAACATAACAACAAACTATTCTTTCCAGATGTACTGATTATCCACATTGGTCAGGGTTTATGTTATCTATATACCGAAAGTCAACATTCACTGGACAGTACCTAAACTTCAATCTCACTATCCATATAATGTAAAGAAAGGAATAATCCATTGTTTAAAACACAGAGAAAAAGCAATATGTAATAACAGCAATGCATATCAAGAGGAGATGGACAGTTTAAGAGAAACACTCTGCTGAATCAACTATCCAGAGAGCATGAAAGCAGCTCCAAGAAATCTGGACCAGACACAAAAGGACATCACTCAAAAACTCACCACAGTTTGTATACCACACATGAAGGGCTTGTCTGAAAAAAAAAAATTCAATGAATCCATATCAAATCAGGACAGTATTTGAGAACGATTTAACTCTCCGGAAATAGCTTGTGAGAGTCAAGCCCCCTACAGAAAAAATTATGACTAACAACTGTGTATATGAAATCCCATGTAGATGTGGAAAACTATACAAAGGTGAGACGTGTCGACCACTAAAAGTATGGTTAGAAGAACGTCGAAAAGCCGTAACATATGGAGAGATTTAAAAATCGAGTATAGCTGACCATATTTGGAGGGAAAAAGGAAACCATTATAATTTACTACTATGGGACGAAGTAAAAATTATTGACGGAGAGGAACGATGAAGAGTAACGCAACTAAAAGAAGCTGCACATATGCTTGGAGACGATCAATTTCTAAGTATTCTATATGGAAATAAACATTACAAAAAACAGCTTCTACAGAGAAAATATCAAACCCAAAACTTCTGTTTTTGCATATATTGCTATCAGAAATGTTTATATTCTATACAAACTGCAACTTCTTAACAGAAAATTAAATATATATATATATATATAGATATTCGGTAAACTTACAATATATTTACATTCCTTATTATTTTTTAAATATATTTCTGACCCGCTTCTTTGTTTACATCTACATGTGTGCGTGTGTCCGTGTGTTCCCGCCAGCATGCGTTACCAAAGAAAAACGCTTTTGCTTTGCAAACATATTTATTAGATGTTAATAAACATTATGAACTGCAAGTTTTTTTTAGATAATTTAATATCTATCTAATCAGTATTATACATGCAAATAAACATTACAAAAATTTAAATGATATACAAAATGCAACTTCTCCTTAGAAAATTAAATATATATATAGATGTTCGGTAAACTTACAATATATTTACATTTTTTTAATTTTTTTTTTATTTCTCACCTGTTACTTTGTTTTACACGTGTTCCTGTGTGCATGTGTTTCCATCAGCGTGCATTATAGCGTGAAGTAAATAAAGGGTTCCATTCGAAATTCCATCCAAATTCTCGAGTTCGACAGAAACATTCCCAAGTTCGAGATTATACCGATCGAAACGTTGTAAAAATGATACTCCAGACGAAAACAGTAGTCTGATGAATCCAAATAATACGAAAGCAATTTCTAACAGAAATCACAATGTAAATGTAATATGTAGTAAATAATATTTTTGATGAAAGCAATTACTAAAACTCAATTCAATACAAAAAATTTCTTCTATAAAATTGAATTGTCAAAAAGGAAATTTGACTTACCGTAAAAGGCTCTACTTCACCAGCTGCATATGTTGCAATAACACTAAAACTTTGGATATTCTTTGTATTTAGAAGGCTAATCTTAACTGGAAGTCTTGGTTCATTGAAAGTGATCACAAGTCTTAGAATATTATCATTTACGTCAAACTTATAGGGTCCAGCACCAGGAACTAATTTTTGAATGGGATCATTTGTGCTTGATGAAATAATTTCCACATCATCATCACTGAGATTTTCCTGTGTGATTTCTTCAGCATGAATACAGATTTCTAAAATAAAGCATTAAAAAATAACTTATAGAAAGATAAATATAAATTTATGTTGAATTTTTATGAAAATACATTGATAACTGTCAGGTTAGCTTAATGAACCAATAACTTTTCTAATCACAATATATGAGGCAACATTCAATGACAATTATACAGTAAGTAATGCGCATGTATCATCACATAGTTCAATACATTTATAATTATATAAATAAGTTATATAATAAAAATTGCAACTACAAAATATTTTCTCCTTTATTGGCTACAGTTTTAAAGATTTTATATCCTTGTTCTTGTTAAGTAATATACTACAATGATGATTTAATGATAATTATAAAGTAAGTTATGCACGTGTATCATCACATATTTCAATATACTTTTAATTATATAAATAAATTATATAATAAAGATTTGCAGATACAAAATATTTCGTATATCGCATATAAACTACAGTTTAAAAGATTTTATAAGTTTATCCTTACAAATAAATATACTACAAAGATGATTTAAAGAAAATAAAAAGTCATGATAATACAATAATATAATCAGAAATACTCTACCATGTGTTGTAGTCATTCTTATAGGCCCTTTAGTAGGAAAAGTTGTTGTTGAGGTAACTGTGAATATAACCACAAAATGTCAACAATCATTAAAATTAAGATTTTTTTTTACAAACAAAATCTCATTAATTCTAACTAATCAAATGTTACACAAACAGAATTAGAATTGAGTTAAAATAACAAGTTATGCTGGTTCAAATAATATACCAAACAAACGTTCATTATTATTTAGAATTGCTTTTGCTGTCTTGTTCATATATTCATGCACAGAACCAGGTGCACTATTTTTCTTTTAACTTCCTTAAATATTTGCAACGTTTTGCTTCTATACTTCTCAAAGCTAATGAGGTTTTCTTTTGTTGGATATTTTGCAATTTTCTTAGAATTGGGTAGCATTTTTTACAGCTTTTCTACATCAATCATCAAACGATGGTTTACTGCGTTTTACAGAAGGTTATGTTTTGAGCATGTTTTCCTTTGCTGCTGATAATAATGTATTACTAACGTGTGTGGTACGATCTTTATTTTGGTTGTTTGATTATGGAATCAATTTGTAATGTTCATAACTTCTTAAATTTTTCCTAATTGGCTTTTTTGAAATCCCAATATGATATTTTTACGTCAGTTTGAGATGTAAAGACGTTATTCTAAGAAAATCGGGAAATGGTTGTTTTGGACTTTCCAGTTATAATTTAGGAATAGCTTAAAACGACATATTGTACAATATGTGACTGTTGCTGAATATGTTTACGTTGTTATTTTTGCAGAATATGTGTATAGACTCTATTATTTTTACTTTTTTCTCCGGTTTTCTTGCTTCCTCATATTTCATTATGGTTGTTAAAGTTCCCCATTATAATGAAATATTTGGACAGTTGTTTAATTAATTCACTTAGTTCTGATTCTTCGAGTTCTTTATTGCTGATATATATGTATTGGGCACACTTTTATACTTTTATGAAAAGATGCTGATATAGCGACTTCTTGCATATTTGTATTTCATTGTGTGAGATATTTTTAATGATTACTTATTATCTACATCTTTGAGTTTAATTTCTTGAAGGCAAACAATTGCTGGATAGTGGTTTATAATGTTCACAATAGTTGGTCCATATTTTTCTGATATTCCAATTATTTATGGGTTTTCATTTTAATTGTATTGTCTGTGAAACTTATATTCGCCTTTCTCGGTTTTCTTGCTTCCCTATTTTTATTATGGTTGTTCAAATCACTTATTATGATGAAGTATCTTGGCAGTTGTTCAATTGACTGCCTTGTTTTAATTCTTTCAATTGTCATTTGCTAGTATCTATAATAAGCACAATGTGATAGTTTTATGAAAAATGCCAATATGGTGACTTTTTGCATATTTGTATTTAATTTAATTAATTGATTTAATGGGATATTAATTTTATAATTTTATTACCCACATTTTTCAGTTGAGTTTCTTGAAGACAAACAATTACTGGACAGTAATTTTTTTGTATGGTGGTCTTAGAGGTTTTTTCTGTGGTTATTTTCATCTTGGGATGTGTGTTTTTCTTGCTATGTTTATTTTTTTTGTTTTAGAAATTGTGTTTCTATCTAGTTATTTTTGTTTGATCTCTTCTCTATATTTATAAAATGGAGACGATTTTTTCCTCCCTAGAAAAAAAAAAAATCTAGCAATAGAAACACAGCCGACAGATACAAATTCAATAGTCACACTAACTGCAAATATCTGCTGCATGTTTTCTGGATATTACCCATCGATTTTATTCAATATTGTAGATTCCTATAATATTTCTGAGTACATTCACTCTCCCCAACAAATCATATTCACAGGTAGTAGCAGGATACTTTTTCAGTCATTATTTTCTACTCTTACTCTCCTTGATGAGACCGGGAACTTTGATACATTTTTCAAAACTATTTCATATATGGTAGACATTACATATTTTCTTAATATCTGTGCTATATCCATGTGTTTATCAGTCAACAAATAAGTACTTATACAGAATACGGACATTGCTAAAATAATAATGTTATTATTTATAAACCCATTGTTAATATAGGAGATCAGAGCTCTTTGTAAATAGTATGTACTTTCAACTAACATTTTAATAAACAAACAATATTGTATGAAGTTAAATTTAACTTGAACATCATATCTAAAACAATAGCATGGTTCGTATTCTGCATAAGTACAAAAATCGCCTCAAAACAGCGGTAATCAACTAAAAATAGTAGTGCTTGTCAATGCCCACCCCTGTCATGAGTCAGAGTAACCATCTTAAAAGAGAACTGATCAACAGTTACTGTCGTAACCGCAAGTGGAGGACAGTGGCCACTACTGGATGAAAATGCCCAATAATTGAAGACAGGCAATTTCATTTCAGAGCAGTCTAATGGGGACTGACACCAATTATGACTGGTAGTGACCGATAGTTGCAGAGAAAACTAGTGCCTGCTAGTAAATGCAAGAAACAGTCTCAAAACGCTCCTAAACACCAGTGACGACCAGTACTCACAATTGAAGACAGAGAATTTCATTTTAGAGCAGTCCAATGGAGTCCAATACTAGTGATGGCTGCCAGTAAATACCAGGAATCAACAGTGATAGTTGTAAAGGTAGCCAGTGTCCACCAATAAACACAATCGCCTCAAAATACATTAGCACTAGTGATCATCAGTGCCTACCATAGGTATCCAGTGACAGCTAATGGATGCCAGTGACCAACAATGCCCAACAGTTGAAGATAGACGATTTCAATTCAGAGCAATCCAATGGAAGTCGACGCTAATCATTGTCACCAGTGACTGACAGTTGCAAAAACAGCTAGTAAATGCCAATACCCAAAAGTAACCGCCCCAAATTAGCACTGCTCGCCAGTAACCACCAGTGTTGACAATGACAGCCAGTAAATTTCACTAGTTGCTACTGCCAGGCAATGCCCAACAGTGGAAGGTAGATGATTTTTTTTTGGTTACAGATGCCAGTGCCCACTTTCTAGGGCCAACAGTGGCCCTCACTAACAACAATAGTTTTATTTGTTTTGTGAGGGAGGTTCTTTATTGAATCTCTTCTGGCTTTGTGCCATACTTCAACCAGGCAATGCTAGTACATGGGTTCTGTTCATTATTTATATGAGATAGATTAAAGCAATTGGGATGATGTTGGCTGTATTTTTGTTAGAAGTGTATCTGTTTCTGGTTTTATTTCTGTAGTTAACTGTATGAGTAGTATTTTTTTAATTGTTTATTGAGGAAATTAGTCTTCATGTTTATAAAGTGTGTCAATCGCTTTATTGCAGATTAGTAAAATATCAATATTTCACTAAATATATGTCACAAAAAATAAAATTGTATAATAAAATGACTGCTTTAAGGTTAGTTATTTCCCAAAATTTTATTCAAATTCATGTGATATTCACAAAGTTATGACATTTTTGTCTTTATCAAGGAATTTCCACTGTCCATCGCTTTATTGCAAATCTCTATAAATGTTGTATTAGGGCAAAAATACAATGTCTAATCATGAAAACGTTACTTTTTATTATATTTTTCTGTTAAAGAATAATAAACTAAAGCACATTCTAGGTGCTAAGCCTCAAATAAATTAATTATTTTTCACCATATCCAACAATTTTTTGAAATAACTTTAAATAACCTTTTGTCCACCAAAGAAGTCAATACTAGACATTTAAAAATTTTCACACTGACGTCTGATAGTTTAAATTCGTTACAGTGTTTATCAACCATGGCCGCATATGTTGCAAAGTCATCTTTGTCGTTTTTAACCAAATTCAAACATTTCCATAGTTTATAGAACATTTTAGACTTTTGGGCTAAAAAGTTCAGTAAGAAGCTCCACGATATCGGCAAAAGATAGCTCCGAAGTTTAACGTGGCAAAATAAAAACCACAAATTTATGTTCAACGGTCTCCAATTTGCATAATTGCAAACAAACTTTTTTCTGGTCGGACCGGTCTATAGACTAAAAAAAGTCCTCATTTCTTCGGTAGTAAGCTGAAAATGACTTAACTTCTTCTGGTATATAGCAGTTGTCAATCGCATTCCATATAGAGGCTTGTGAAAATAAGGTATTATTCTCAGTGAACACATTATATGTTACGACTTGAGCAAGTAACTCCTCCAGATGCTGTTTCCACTCAAATAACTGTTTTTTTTGTAGTTGTTCTCGCTTTTCGTCTGTATGTTGTTAATGTTTGAATAATTGTTGTTGTTGAATTTGTAATTATTCCCAAACATACAAAAAACGAACACGGCAGCCCTAATTCACTACGGCAGTGCGATCGACACATATTGTTATGCATCATCTATTCCATTTAAACTTACCCATCTTGCTATAAATTATTTAATCACTTTAAAATTACACATGCCATTTCCCATTTCTTACATTAAAATTATTTACATATTGTTAGATTTAAAACAATTACATCATAGCTTTTTATACATCACACCCGGTTTTAGAATCCTATATATACCTCAATTAGATTTAAACCAACTAGAAAACATGAAAAAATAATTAGCAACACATACAATATACTCCACATTTTCTTGTATTTTTCGTTTCCTTATATAATTTTTGATACCTCTGGTGGGGAAGGGGGGGTGATATTCATTATTTATAAATTACATGTTTTTCTTTTTTTTTCATTTATAAAACTTTCGATATCTGATTATTTCAGTTATATTTATTTATTTTGTTTTTTAGGGGGCTTTGTATTTATTTTGTTTTTGCAGATAGAAACGAAAAACCTTCATTTGTTTTGGGTGTGTTTTTGGGGGGTTATTTAAAATATTCTTCGATTTAAACAATTACGTTGCAGATTTCTTTACATCATATCAGGTTTCACTATCCTATATTTATCTCGATTACATTCTAACCAACGAAGCCACATTTCTTGTCTTTTTACTTTCTATTTTTTTGTGGAGGGAGGGGTCATTTGTTTAAAAATCATTTTCTTTCTTTAAAGATTGTAATGCAGGGTATGGGGCAGCATAACCAGCTGCCAACATTCCCCTGCTTTTTACTAAAGTCAACCGAGAGCTCTTTTTAGTATCCTCGTTGTTCCCTTAAGTGTAATTGTCTGGATTTCTTTTGCACTTTGTTCACCAGGAATATTAGTTAGGTAGGACTTCAGGTTCTTCTTCATAAGCCCTGTAGCACCTATAATAACTGGTATGTGGAATGGTTGATATCTCCCTATGCTAACGTGTCTCGCCCCCCATTTTTATAAACACAGCGAATTCAACAAGGGCTTGCGTTCTTTCTTGATTTTGTTTTAATAGTAAAAAAAAAAATATGACGTTATTTCAATTTCGTCACTGTGGACCAGTGGATAAAGGAGCAGAGTCAAAGTATAGGGGTTTCAGGTTTGCGCCAATATAACATAGTCTTTTTTCTTCTTTTTTTTTGATGGAGAATGTTTTAACATTGAAAAAGAGTTATGTACTCATTCTACATTCTGATAAGTGAAATTATTGTAGTAATTGATAAAAACAATATTCAAGAATAAATACACTTAAGAAGTTTTATTTCATTTCATTAGGATCGGATTACATATTTTACTTCTTAAATAAAATTTTTGCTTCTTAATAAAACTTTGAGACCAACTATTTTTAAGCATGGAGGGCGGTAATTAACCAGTCAACATTACCACATCTTTAACAACTAAATGGATGTTTTTTGTTTTTTTCCCCTCTCTTCACCCGGCATGCTTACTGCGTCAATTTTTTTTTGCTTCCCTCCCCTTGCTGCTATTTATTTATTTATTTTTTTTACGGCTGGGAGTTGATCGATATTCTCTCCAACCGTCTTTGACATTCTTACCATGAGGAGTTGGGAATGTCTATTCTGAATGTCGTTTGTAACATTGAGGAGGTTAGGGGTTGGGCAGCAACAACAGCAACCGTACTTTAACTTTCTTCGAAAGGGGAGCACGCTTCTATCGAGCAACACCAGTTAGCGGGTACTGCTGATCATTTTTAACCAATCAAATGTTACTCAACTTCACCCAACAATTATTTTATTTTTGACAATCAATCATGTTAAGTTTTTTTTTCAGCCAAGTGCGTGTTCATGTCAAGTGCACCTATTTCTGTTAAATGATCTTCCAGTACATCTGACTTTGATATTTAACATTTCCAATCAGCAAGTATTTTATGTTTGAGAAACACCAAACTTGTTTTACTGACCTGATGCATGTCTATACCAATTGCTCCTAGTTCTGTTAGGTAACCTTTTTTAACATTACTCATTATTCTATTTTCCAAAATGTTTATACATGAACATTTTCATTGTATCTCTCTCTCTTTACCACCCCCAACAGATTGCAATAAAATAATTAAAGAATATCAACTAATGTGTGCTCTGTAATAATCTATTATATAAAAGTGAAAATGTGTGTGTGTTTCTGTGTGTGCGCACTTTTATTGTATGTCCGGCAAAGGTTTTTTTCGAGTGAGGAGTGCTCGGGAGGGTTACTGTTTCTTAGAACTTTTTATATACTCCCTAGATTATAATATCTATGATTTACGAAAGGAGGTCATGTCTATCTCTTATTTGAGCGACTTTGACATGCTATTTTTGTGCTATTTTTGACTCTCCATGTATTTGTTTGGCTTTTCCGTATACATAAGCGAAACTGAATCCATAGCAAAGGAAGCTTTCTGGCATGTGTGCCAGGGACATCCATAAAGTAATGAGCTTTGATTAATGCGGGCAAAACCCGTCATATCAGACAATCGATATTCATTTGGTGACTCCCCCTTTTATAGGGAGCTGGCTTTACAACAAGATGTTGGGGAAACAAACAAATATGCAAAAAACTGGCTTGCAGCCAAACTTAAGTGCGGCATTACATTTCTCTATGGCGTGATGTTTTACCTTATTAAATTTATGCACCTGCCACTTAACCTTTTACTCATTAAATTTCAACCATTCTCACTTCGGCTACCCTCGTAGCATCGTGGTAAGTTATCAGGCTACCACTTTCGGTTCCACCATCGCTTTAAGACTTCAGGTTCGAGCCTACATGTTTGCCAAAACTCCCCCCCCCCACAACCACTAGAAAACACTCGGGCAATGCTGGGACCTGCCCCGCTAGTCTATATATATAAAAGACAAAATGTCGGCGTGTGTTTTTATATGTCCAGTAAAAGCTTCTTTTACAAGGTTTTATGGGGGGCAGGGGAGGGTTACTATTCTTTAAAACTTTTTATATACTCCCTAGATTATAAATCTACAATTTGTGAAGGGACGTCGTATCTAGATTTATTTTGATCGACTTTTATAAAATTCACATTATTCCATCCTCTCGCGTGTTTGTTTGGGCTTTTCGTATAAAAGTGAAACTAATCAAAAGCGAATACTGACTTTTCATGCCGGGATGCCCAGAAAGCAATTAGCGTTGATCAGTATTGAGAAAACCCATCATATCAGACAATTGCTATTCATTTGGACACTACTTTTTTGTGGGGAGCTGGTTTCCCAACATCGTGGGGAAATGAAACGGCAGAAAGCTTAACTAGCCTCCAGCCAACGTTCGTTTCTGCAAGCCAACTTTTTCATTGACATCGCTAAATTTCAATGTTTTTTCACTTCCTATGGTCTTGCAGTGGTAAGATCTCACATTTTCTTTCACTTTCTTTTCCGCCTAAGGGTTTGTCATGGGTTCGAATTTTGTTTTTCTTTTACACCTACAAACACCTGGGCAATGCTGGGTAACTCTGCTAGTAATAAAATAAAATAGAATGAAAAGAAAAAGAAATGATAAAGTTTCTGAGGTCCATTTTTATATGCTAATAAATAAAAGATAACAACAAAAAAGAAAATAGAAGTGATCCTTAGTATTTAGTTCAGGTTCCTTCTTCTCCAGGCTATATCATATAAAAGTAAACATCCTGATGCATGACTGTCTGATCACTGGCGCTAATTGCTAAACTGATATCTAGTAAATGATATTTGACAAATCCACATGTGTTTATGCTCAAGTTTTATGTTTACATGTAATTTATCTTCCAATTTCAAGCATACTATGCACTCAGGCTATTATCATGTGTAGTACATGTTGTTAACAGTCTGACCCATGGAAAAGAAAATCATAGGGTCTTAATTTTTTTTCAAGATGGTGGATATGCAGCTTAACAATAGGACTAGTTGTATCAGCTTAAATATCACAATTAAAATGTTGTAAATTCCTACTCTATCATGAAATTTCCACTTACCTCCCTTCAGATCAGTATAAAACTTATCAAACGGTATTTCTCTCTTTTATTTAGCAATTTTCAACATCGATATGTTAATTTGTTTTTCCATTAAATGAAATCTATTTGTTCTTTATCCAGCAATTTATCATTGTAACTAGTAATCCTGTAATCAGTCTGATGCATCTTATTATGCCAATTAAGCCCATGCGACTCCTTACATAACTATGAATCCTCCAGACCTCTCTGAAAATCTACCAACATTTATTTGTTCTAGAGTATCAAGCATATGAAGATTAGAGTAAGAAACAATATATCAATTATATCTAAAGTATTGAATAATTTTTCTTATTTTATTAAATGATTAAATAATCTAGAAAAAAGTTAACAAATATTTTTCAATGAAAGATAAAAGATCTACCTGTAGTTGGTATAGTGGTAGGTATTGTAGTTGGTATAGTGGTAGGTATTGTAGTTGGTATAGTGGTAGGTATGGTAGTTGGTATAGTGGTAGGTATGGTAGTTGGTATTGTGGTAGGCACTGTAGTTGGTATTGTAGTAGGCACTGTAGTTGGTATTGTGGTAGGTATTGTAGTTAGTATAACAGTAGGCACGGTGGTTGGTTAGGTAGTAGGTATGGTAGTTGGTATAGTAGTAGATATGGTATTGTGATAGGTATTGTAGTTAGTGTTGTGTTAGGTATGGTATTTTGTATTGTAGGTATGATAATTGCCATTATTGTAGGTATGGTAGTTGGAATTGTGGTAAGCGCGGTAGTTTGTATTATGGTAGACACAGTGGTAGGTATGGTAGTCGGTATAGTTGTTGGAACAATAGTAGGAACAGTGTGATTAATATTGTAGTTGGAAAAAACGTTATCGCAAAGATTGTAATATTTTATCAACATAATGTAAATGTAAATCTTTTAAAATATTTAAACATTATAGATATATATATATTTTGATAAGATATACAAGTGATTTTAATGACATATGTACCTTGATTAAATTATCTTAAAAAATGTTAATATTTTCTTAAAGAAATTAATTAAGAGAAATGGTATAAGAGTCAGGGTCAATGACATATATTCATTGAGAAAATTATTATTCCAAAAGATATATTTTATTACAAGAAATTAGCAGTAAAGGAGAAGTGATGGATATGGAGGAGAGAGGGGTATCACTGAGTGAAACAGAAAAAAGTGTATATATATATATATATATATATATATTATGGAATAAGCGCACATCAGTAGATGTTAGCATATATTGATTTGTTTGGTAGTTAATAACTTAATAACAGATAAGAAGCAATTTTTTATCTAAAATTATTTTTCATTGCCTCAGAGATGCGTGTTTTTTTTTTGTTTTTTTTTTTACATGGGTGTCACCACTTATCAAGGCCCAGAGGCCACTCGAGGATAAGGGTTAATAGGTATACATTAATCATTGTGATTTTAGCATAGTAAACAGTGAGAATTTTGTAACTTGGATTACTTAGGGGGGCGATTCAATTAGAACTTGTTCACATTGGACTTTTTCTTTTTTTTTTTTTTCATAGGTATCAACACATTATCAAGGCCAAGAGGCCACTCAAGGATAAGGGTTAAAGAGTGTACAGTAGAAATTGGACAATATAATAATCATTAGTAATGAAAATTTGTTAAATTTGATAACTTATATGGAACGGCTCATCAAGAACTTATTTACGTTAGACTTGAAGACAACCATATTGTAGTCAGCCGGAAAGCAGGAAAACGGAAGACAATTCCACAGGCGTGCAGTTCTAAGAAAAAAGCTTTGTTCATGGAATCTACGTTTAGGTTTAGGCACAGATAAAGAGTGGGGGGAATTATTGATAGTGTTTACAGCTAGACGAGTGTTTCTTGTGAAAGTTTTGCGAGGGGGGACCATAGATTGAAGCTCAGTCGAACACTTTCCATGAAAATAACGATACATCAGAGACAAACTCGCAACATCTCTACTGTGAGATAGAGGTTGCAAGGAAGAGAAAAGGACATCTCCTACGAGGCTACAAAGTCTATTTTGAACTCTATCAAGGCAGGACAAGTCCTTTCTAGCAGCTCCTGCCCAGATGTGGCAACAGTATTCCACCCTTGGACGTACCTGGCTCTTATATAGATAGAGAATTGCATCAGCAGTGAGATATCTACTGGATCGATAGAAAGATCTCACCATTTTTCCAGCGGCCTTGGCAACAGATTTGATGTACGTGTTCCATTTAAGATCAGGAGTAATGGTCAAGCCCAGAAGCTTGTCAAAACTTGAGGCCTCCTGAAGACGAGAGCCATTCATTTCAATTGATGCCAGATGGGGATCAGAATGTTGATGATGTAAAGAGAGAAGCTTGGTTTTAGATGCATTAAAAGTAACCAGTCACTCCTTTCCCCATTGTACTACATGCTCAAGATCAGAGGAGAGAGAATTGGAGAGAACTTGGTCGTTTACTGTCTTAGATGTGCTACCATAAATGGTAGTGTCGTCAGCATAAATGTCTACAAATGATGTAAGGATGTGATTTGGAAGATCGTTAATGTAGATCAGGAAAAGAGTTGGACCCAGGATGGACCCCTGAGGGACACCGGCATTATTACTGTGGGCTTCTGATTTTTGTCCCTCAACTACTACTCTTATGAACCTATCAGAAAGAAATGATTTAATAATTGAAAGACATTTCCAGCTATACCATAGCTAGAGATCTTATGAAGTAAACCTTTATGCCATACCCTATCAAAGGCCTTAGATATGTCAAGAGCAATTGCCCTAGAAAGGTTGCCTCCGTCGAGAGATTTGCTAATCCTATGAGATATAACTGTAAGCACATCTGCTGCAGATCTAGCAGAACGGAAACCATATTGAGTGTCGCTAAGAAGGTTATTTTTGTTGAGATGGTTGATTACTTCTGTATTTAACACAGATTCCAGCAACTTACTTATGACGCACAGGAGACTTATTGGCCTGTACTGAGAGGGGGATGAGCGGTCACCTGAATTCTTAAATACAGGGCATACTGATGAAATTTTCCAGGGAGATGGCAAACTATTATCCTTAAGACAACGTTTAAATACTTTTGTAAGTATAGGCGCTAGTTCAGGTTGAAGTTTTTTGAGTAATATAATTGGAATATAGTCGTGTATTTCAATATTGTGATGAAACGTTTATAATTAATGTTTTTTCTATGTTGCTTGTGTGATTCACAATTCCATATAATCAGACGTCTTCTACAGGTTTTAATGTCTAAAAGGCATTGCTAGCAAACTGTAAGATGAACATAAATGCTAGCTTTAATAACTGTTTATTTTATGATTCTGCCTGGCACACATGTTGTATCATTAATATGGCAAAACATATGAAAATCGTGTCCACATAAAGAATAAAATATTCCAAACACGTCTGCAGCTATTTATAAATTAAATAGTAAATAATTTTACTTTAACAGAAACTATCCAGATTAATCTTTATTAATAATATATTTATCCTTGTTTTTTTACACATAGTCAGTCTCTCCGTTCTTCCCTTTTTCTGTGACATTCACATAAACTCTAACATATTTCTAGTTTGTTCACTATATTCACTGCACTAGCAAAAAAAAACAACAAAAAAAAAAACAAAAGAAGAAATAAAGAAAATTCAGTACATTTGGTTAGTTTTCACTTCAGAATAATACATAGTCATAACTATTGGCCATTTGCCATATATATTTCCAACTCTTGGCCATTTGCCAGATATATTTCCTGGCTATACTATAAGTACTTTACAAATTTTTAGTGAATCTCAATTAAATAAGAAATGATAAAGTAAACCGAAATTCCACTTTTAAGTTCAACTTTTTGGCCATGTGGTACTGGTACATTTAATATGAAAATCCTGGTGGCAACTTTCTATGATAGTGGTTCTTTAACTTTCCAGGGATCATAGCACACTGCAGCTATACACCACATTTTATTTAAATATTATTTTTACTCAGTTAAAAAGAACAAGATGGAAATAATAATGGAACTGTCTGTTTAAAACTATGCAGGTAGAGACTTTTGGTTCCATGACTTAACAGAGTTTAATTTTGAAATATTAAACTAAATCTACAAAACATTTTTAATAAGAAAAATATCGAAGAACTAACAGATGTATTTGGCGTTGTCTGGCATTAAATGTAACGTTAGATTTCTAAAAAAAAAAAAAGAAGTAAAAAACGGAAAGAAAGTGAGACATGTGCATACAAGTATTATGTTTTTTCTAAACAGTTAACTTCTTGTAAGTAAAAACAAGAAAAATACTTGAGCTGAGATTGAAATCAAAACCTAAAGTCAGTGAGTCAAGTATAATAACAATTAGATCAGCTTGCTGCAATCTTTAAAAGTGTTTTCAAACCTACTTATTTTTAACGTAAGGAAGCTGTCATGTGAACGATTCACGCATGTGCAGTCGTGAAATAGTTGACAAATAAAAATCCGATGACCACCCCCCCAAGTACTAATTTTTCCATTTTGACCCCCTTAGCAACCCATTTGTCCATTTGTATGTATTCGATTCACTCCTAAACTAATTAACCGATCATTGTGCATTATAATTATGTTTATATGTTTGTATATTTCTATGGATTCACTCCTAAAATAATTAAGCGAATATTATCAATGATTAGTATACGTATATACTTATATATTTGTATGTATTGGATTCACTCCTATACTAATTATCTGATCATAATAAATTTAATGTATTATATATGTTTGTATATTTGTATAGTCATATGCCAAAAACCACATACAATGATCACTTTTTAATGTATTTATGTGTAGAAGAAATTCTATCAAAGTAATAAGGTACTTATGTAGTATAGTACTCATGAAAAAGCAAAGAAAATCTTACATGTGACATACATGAAAGTTATTAAAACCAAATATCCCGTTTAATATTCGAGTAGTATGACTTACATATGAGAAATAAGGTGCTTCTTCACTATAGCACCCAGATAACAAAATAAACAAATTCTTACCCATGGCGTACAGAAAATATATCACAACAGAAAATTATATAAACGTATAGAGTTCTTTCATTTTTACATTAGAAAAAAGGTACTTGTACAGTATCCTAACTAAGAAATAAGGTACTTGTACAGTATAGTACCCATATAAAAAACAAAGAAAATCTTACCTGTGGCGTACATAAAGGTAATCTAAACCGAAAAATAATATATTCGAGTAGTATGACATTTATATAAGAAATAAGGTGCTTTATTATAGCACTCTATTATAAAAACAAACTCTCACCTATGACATACGGAAATGTTCGCCCAACAGAAAATTATGTAAAGTCATCGAGTAGTTTCATCTATATATTATAAATAAGGTACTTGCACATTATCTTACCCAAGAAATAAGGTGCTTGTGTAGTATAGTACTCATATGAAAAACAAATAAAATCCTACCTGTGACGTGCATAAAAGTGATTAAAACCGAAAATCGCATTATATATTCAAATAGCATGACTTTTAAATGAGAAATAAGGTGCTTCTTCACTATAACAATAGATGAAAAAACAAACAAATTCTTACTCTAGACGCACAGAAAATTTAGCACAACAGAAAATTACTTATAAGTATCGAGTTTTTACATTTTTAAGTTAGAAAAAATGGTACTTCTACAGTATTTGTAGGGAAGTCAACAGAAACTCAAACAGCACCAGTGCTTCCATTTTTGCAAGAGCTAGAATCGCTCCAAGGTCCAGGCAGGCCTGATGTAATATGCTGAATGAGATGGCAAGGAACATCAAAACTATTCCAAGGCCTCCATTGAGCAAACAACATAGGGAAAAACGAATGGCTTGACCACAGAATTAAAATTCATAATGATCGGTTAATTGCTTAAGGAGTGGATCCAATACATAAATATACAAGCATATAAACATAATTATAATGCACAATGATCAGTTAATTAGTTTAGGAGTGAATCGAATACATACAAATATATAACATATACACATAATTAAAATTAATAATGATCGGTTAATTAGTTTAGGAGGGAATCCAATACATACAAATATATAAACATATACACATAATTAAAATTCATAATGATCGGTTAATTGCTTAAGGAGTGGATCCAATACATACAAATATACAAACATATACACATAATTAAAATACATAATGATCGGTTAATTAGTGTAGAACTGAATCCAATGCATACAAATATATAAACATATACACATAATTAAAATTCATAATGATCGGGTAATTAGTTTAGGAGTAAATCCAATACAAATGCCATTACTTGATCTAGTTACGTGATTTTTTGGAATGTAACAAATAAGCCGATATATCATATATATATATTTGAATATGACATTTTCGTTACGTAAAGCAAAAACATTCCTTCATTTTTTTTTTAATAAAAGTGTTATTGTGTATTCATTATATAACATTTAAAAATCAAGAATATCGAAATGTAAAAAAAAAGAAAGAAAAGAAATGATGGGGATTGAAACCGCAACACTTGTGCTAGTAATCGGTCGTTAGCCGCTGCACCAAAGAGACAATCGCTTTCAAACCGTTGTGAAATATCTTAATAAATACATTTCTCTTTTACTCGATGTAACGTATGAGCATAATGACGCCATTGTTCTACGCTCGTCAAGGTGTTATTGCTTTCAAGTTTGAACCCTTTTTGAAGCCCTTAGCAATTATCTTACTCGATTAAATCCCCTAATAAAATTATGCACCAAAAATGCAATCTTTTGAGCTATTGCACATCGTCTAACGGTCATCCGTCTAGGAGAAGATACAAATTAAAAAACGGACACACACACACATAGTGAGATTTATATATTAGATTACTGAAGCATCCGTCACAAAAGTAATGTCTAATGATGGATTGTAGTGTATCAGCAATAGACTAGAACTAAGAAGTGTTTTTTAGTAGAGGTATCGGAATTACAAATTAGTATATAAATGAAGTATATATATTTCAACACTACTTTGCCCTCAACAACGACCTCAAAACTTTGGATAACATCTCAACTCCTTTGCTTAAGAACTTTCACTCATTGTAATTTTTTTTCCTTATTGTTGTATATTCATGTTATTTTATTTCATTTTTTTATTTTATATTTTACTTGGCTTTTTTACTTATGTTTTATATTTATTTTTTTATTCTTTTGTATTTAATAACTTTGTACTTCTTATACCTTTATTATTATTTTGTAATTTTATACTTTTTATCCCACATTCCTTTGTATTTTTAACCCCCCTATTCTATCATTTATTTATCCTCTATCTTATTCACTTACAATTTTTATTTTATCCTTTAAAATTTACCCTCTTACCTTTATTCCTTTATTATATACATTATTTCTAATAATTTATACTTCATTTAAATACTAAGCTGTAATTCCGATACCTTACTAATATATACTAACCTAGCCTAAATCCCCTATTTCAAGTAAACCTCCTTCGATAGTTATAACCCATTAATACATATAATTAAACATTCTCTTTCAATCACTTATTCTATATTCTTCCCGAGAGTTTAGATGCACATATGCACACATATATTAAACCCACCATGGCATATGTGGTATAAACCTACCTACATTATATAATAAAAACTATATTCCTCCTATATCATAGAGATCACTTTAGTTCTCTCATTCCCTACCAAAACAGTCTCAATATTTTATCGCACACATTTTACTTCTAATGTAGCTATTGCTAGACGTTGCATCCCTAATATGTTACCTAGCATTTCTCCATTTTGATGAGAAACATTAGACTTCGAAATACCATGGTATAAGGAGTTTTACTTATCCTACACTTCTAATAGATGTATAATCTTTATTGAATAAACGAATAAATCTATATACATTAGTATATATTTTTATATTGTTTTTTTTATTTCATTCATACTACCCCCCCTCTCTCTCTCTCTCTCTATATATATATATATATATATATACATAAATGTCTATATATATATATATGTATATATGTGTATATATATATGTATATATATATGTATGTATATATATATATATATATATATAGATATATGTATAGATGTATGTACATGTGTATGAATATATATATATATATATATGTATATATATATATGTGTGTGTATGTAAGTTTGGTGGTTAAATTTTAAATTCTGAAAAAGCAACAACATATAGACCCATATATTTGAATTAAGAATTTATTGTTTGACAAAAGGAATATATAGAAGGGGTTATGTTAATTTCCTTAATCCATGGATTTTCAATAATGGCTCATAACATCAGAGGAAATGAAAGCAAAATGTTCAGCTGTGAGTGGACGCTTATTTTGCTTTTCAGCACAAATATTGAAAATAGTTTTTTTAGTGGTTATGGATAATTATATGGAAAAAATTATACAAAAAGAGAATTTGATACAACCTGGGAAATCAGAAGGAGTACAATGTCCTTCGGGATTATAAATCAAGGTGGGCAGAAAATAGGTCCAGAGGAGAAAGTAATCTTCCCATATAACAAAAGCATATTGCTCCTTATTGAATTTTCGAAAGGTATACGAGGCAGCCTTATTCGTTGGTGTGTTGAGTGTAGGCCAAAAGCTTTCTCAGTGTTGACAAAGTGTATCCGATGTTGGGTAGATATATCATTCCATTGTAATTATCCCCGTGAGTAATAGAATTTGAACATTGAATTATGTATGCATGGTCTGAAATTTTGAAATGCTAGGAGGGTTATTTATTTAAGTGAGTTTAAGGTTGGGTTCTTTTAAATTTGAGTGTATATTTAAAGGTAACTTGATGAACTGAGATACAGTTAGTTCAATATGCTTGTTGTCATAGTGTGGTCTGGTTTAATTACGTTTATTTAAAATTTATTTAAAATGTATATTTCTGTTTAGAGGCGATCTATAGATGAGTTTGTTTTGCTGTTCGTTGGGTTTGAATCGATGTTTGAGTGAGTGCTTTATATACTGTGGTTAATTAGCTGTTTTTATAATGGGGATATTTGATTTACATGCGGGGCTGGGTGTGGGGTTGACCAAACGTGGTTGAATTTAACTATTTATATAATAATTATAGTAATAAGTCTGCAATGACAGATGCCACATACGAATTTATTTCATTTAAACTTTTACCCACCATCTTATGTAACTTATAAACGCCGTTACAGACACATTTATTAGATATAATAAAATCTTATCTAATTGCTTAGGAGTGACATCATCACCAAGACCTAAGACAAGGGGATTGCCAAGAGCTAAAGACAAAGTAGCTCATATTTCCCCCTCTAACTGAAAAGTCCTCCCACGCTCCTAAACAGGACTGGATACTTCCATAACCATTATAACTATATTGCTCTTAAACCCACATTAGCTGGATTGCACACTCATACACTTACAACTACCAGTACACTTTGCTATTCAAAAGTACCGATTTCTTCCCCATAACAATCCGGCTATTTTCATTGCCTGCAACGATGCCATTCTATTATTCTAGATTATACACAAACATACAAAAAACGAACACGGCAGTCCTAATTCACTATGGCAGTTCAATAGACACATATTGTTATGCATCATCTATTCCATTTAAACTTACACATCTTGCTATAAATTATTTAATCACTTTAAAATTACACATGCCATTTCCCATTTCTTACATTACAATTATTTACATATTGTTAAATTTAAAACAATTACATCATAGCTTTCTATACATCAAATCCTGTTTTAGCATCCTATATTTACCTCAATTGGATTTAAACCAACTAGAAAACATGAAAAAATAATTAGCAACACATACAATATACTCCACATTTTCTTGTATTTTTCGTTTCCTTATATACTTTTTGATACATCTGGTGGGGAAGGGGGGGTGATATTCATTATTTATAAATTACATGTTTTTCTTTTTTTTTTTTCATTTACAAACTTTCGATATCTGATTATTTCAGTTACATTTATTTATTTTGTTTTTTAGGGGGCTTTGTATTTGTTTTGTTTTTGCAGATAGAAATGAAAAACCTTCATTTGTTTTGGGTGTGTTTTTGGGGGGTTATTAAAGATATTCTTAGATTAAAACAATTACGTTGCAGATTTCGGTACTCCTGCAGTATTTTACCCACCGGTTTCACGATCTTAGCCGAGGGTTGATCGACATCCGTCGGAAAACGCCGGAACATGGCGAGCGGTACGATACTCTATCAGCCAATCAGGGCGCTTCAAACGAACGCGCAGCAGACGAATAATTTTCATTGGAATTACACACATAGCGTTTCATTTCAGTTATTTTATTGTTCAAAGTAAAAATACACAGCCTTTCATTTCAGCTATTTAATTTAGCGATAAAAAACCCCAAAAAACCGGGAGCTGTTGGAAACATATTTATGCGAATTTATGTGGAGACAAAAATTTGGACACAACCCTTTTGTCTCCATAATAAATCAAATCGCGGAAGGCTACCCGGTTTGGGAAGGAGCTTCTTTCCACATCCTCTGAAAACCCTTTGCTCCCTACTTTGCCTCTCTACAGTCAGTAGAAAATCTTCCAGTCGGAACTAAAGATAAACAGTAATTGTTGCCCCCCCCTACAAACATTACTGAAAAAAACAAAAACAAAAAAAAAACATTGTTGTTACTGTTTAATAACGTTTTGTTAAAAACAAACAAACAAAAAAAAAAAACATTGAAGTGTTTATTACTGTTGCTTACCCCCCCCCAAAAAAAAGCTATCGGAAAACAAAATGAACCAAAAAAAAAAAAATATTCAACAAAATAAATTTATTTTACTTTAAAAAAAACTTACGGTAAGTGTTTGTGATTTATTTTATCCAAATTTTTTGTGAATAATTTTATCCATTTTGTTGTGTGTGTGTGTAATATCTTTTCCTTGTAATGTTGTTGCTATTCACATACTTTTAGCGTTCTTGCACCGTCGGCGTAGCTCCGAATTCTCGGCTTTCGTCGGCGTTAACGCCGAAAGCGTTCGTCAACGCTCGGCAAAGATCGTGAAATCGGTGGGTAAAATACTGCAGGAGTACCCAGATTTCTTTACATCATATCAGGTTTCACTATCCTATATTTATCTCGATTACATTCTAACCAACTAAGCCACATTTCTTGTCTTTTTACTTTCTATTTTTTTGTGGAGGGAGGGCTCAATTTTTTTAAAATCATTTTCTTTCTGTAAAGATTGTAATGCAGGGTATGGGGCAGCCAAACCAGCTGCCAACATTCCCTTGCTTTTTATTGAAATCAACCTGGAGCTCTTTTTAGTATCCTCGTTGTTCCCTTAAGTGTAATTGTCTGGATTTCTTTTGCACTTTGTTCACCAGGAATATTAGTTAGGTAGGACTTCAGGTTCTTCTTCATAAGCCCTGTAGCACTTATAATAACTGGTATGTGGAATGGTTGATATCTCTCTATGCTAACGTGTCCCCCCCCCCCCATTTTTATAAACACAGCGAATTCAACAAGGGATTGCGTTCTTTCTTGATTTTGTTTTAATAGTAAAAAATGATATGACGTTATTTCAATTTCGTCACTGTGGACCAGTGGATAAAGGAGCAGAGTCAAAATATAGGGGTTTCAGGTTTGCACCAATGTAACATAGTCTTTCTTCTTCTTTTTTTTTGATGGAGAATGTTTAACATTGAAAAAGAGTTATGTACTTATTTTACATTCTACATTCCGATAAGTGAAATTATTGTAGTAATTGATAAGAACAATATTCAAGAATAAATACACTTAAGAAGTTTCATTCGGATTACATATTTTACTTCTTAAATAAAATTTCTGTTTCTTAATAAAACTTTGGGACCAACTATTTTTAAGTGTGGAGGGCGGTAATAAACCAGTTAACATTACCACTGCTTCAACACCTAATGGATATTTTTTTTTCCCCTCTCTTCACCCGATATGCTTACTGCTTACATTTTTTTTCTTCCCTCCCCTTGCTGCTATTTTTTTATTTATTTATTTTTATTTTTTTACGGCTGGGAGTTGATCAATACTCTCTCACACCGTCTTTGACATTCCTACCAGGAGGAGTTGTTATGTCTATTCAATGACCTTTGATAAATGCTGGCAAAACCCGTCATATCAGACAATCGATATTTATTTAGAGACTCCCTCTTTTATAGGGAGCTGGCTTTACCCCAAGATGTTGGGCAAACAAACAAATATGCAGAAACTGGCTTGCAGCCAAACTTAAGTGCGGCATTATATTTCTCTATGGCGTGATGTTTTACCTTATTAAATTTACGCACCTGCCACTTAACTTTTTAATCATTAAATTTCAACCATTCTCACTTCCACTACCCTCGTAGCATCGTGGTAAGTTATCAGGCTATCACTTTCGGTTCCTCCATCGCTTCAGGTTCGAGCGTACCAGCCTACAAAAACTCTCCCCACCCCCATCACAACCAATAAACACTCGGGCAATGCTGGGCATCCCCGCTAGTTTATATATATAAAAGACAAAATGTCGGAGTGCGTTTTTATATGTCCAGCAAAAGCTTTTTTTCACAACGTTTTACGGGGGGCAGGGGAGGGTTACTATTCTTTAAAACTTTTTATATACACCCTAGATTATAAATCTACAATTTGTGAAGGGACGTCGTATCTAGATTAATTTTGATCGACTTTTATAAAATTCACACTATTCTATCCTCTCGCGTGTTTGTTTGTGTTTTTCGTATAAAAGCTAAACTAATCAAAACCGGAGGCAGTTTCCTGACTTTTCATGGCGGGACGGCCAGAAAGCAATTAGCGTTGATCAATGTTGGGGAAATCCCTCATATCAGACGATTGCTATTCATTTGGACACTCCCTTTTTGTGGGAAGCTTGTTTCCCAACATCGTGGGGAAATGAAATGGCAGAAAGCTTAACTGGCCTCCAGCCAACATTTGTTTTTGCAAGTGAACTTTTTCATTGACATCGCTAAATTTCAATGTTTTTCACTTCCTATGGTCTTGCAGTGGTAAGATCTCACATTTTCTTTCACTTTCTTTTCCGCCTAAGGGTTTGTCATGGGTTCGAATTTTGTTTTTCTTTTACCCCTACAAACACCTGGGCAATACTGGGTAACTCTGCTAGTAATAAAATAAAATAGAATGAAAAGAAAAAGAAATGATAAAGTTTCTGAGGTCCATCTTCATTATGTCTTCAGCAGCAGGTTCTTATCAATATTTCTCTTTCTTTTTTTTTATATGCTAATAAATAAAAGATAACAACAAAAAGAAAATAAAAGTGATCCTTAGTTTTTAGTTCAGGTTCCTTCTTCTCTGGGCTATATCATATAAAAGTAAACATCCTGATGCATGACTGTCTGATCACTGGCGCTAATTGCTAAACTGATATCTAGTAAATGATATTTGACAAATCCACATGTGTTTATGCTCAAGTTTTATGTTTACATGTAATTTATCTTCCAATTTCAAGCATACTATGCACTCAGGCTATTATCATGTGTAGTACATGTCGTTAACAGTCTGACCCATGGAAAAGAAAATCATAGGGTCCTATTTATTTTTCGAGATGGTTGATATGCAGCTTGACAATAGGACTAGTTGTATCAGCTTAAATATCACAATTAAAATGTTGTAAATTCCTACTCTATCATGAAATTTCCACTTACCTCCCTTCAGATCAGTATAAAACTTATCAAACGGTATTTCTCTCTTTTATTTAGCAATTTTCAACATCAATATGTTGATTTGTTTTTCCATGAAATCAAATCTATTTGTTCTTAATCCAGCAATTTATAATTGTAACTAGTAATCCTGTCATCTGTCTAATGCATCTTATTATGGCAATTAAGCCCATGCTACTCCCTACGTAACTGTGAATCCTCCAGACCTCTCTGAAAATCTACCAACATTTATTTGTTCTAGAGTATCGAGCTTATGAAGATTAAAGTAAGAAAGAATATATCAATTATATCTAAAGTATTGAATAATTTTTTCTTATTTTATTAAATGATTAAATAATCTAGAAAAAAGATTATTTTTCAATGAAAGATAAAAGACCTACCTGTAGTTGGTATAGTGGTAGGTATTGTAGTTGGTATAGTGGTAGGTATGGTAGTTGGTATAGTGGTAGGTATGGTAGTTGGTATAGTGGTAGGTATGGTAGTTGGTATTGTGGTAGGCACTGTAGTTGGTATTGTAGTAGGCACTGTAGTTGGTATAGTGGTAGGTATTGTAGTTGGTATAGTAGTTGGTATAGTGGTAGGTATTGTAGTTGGTATAGTGGTAGGTATGGTAGTTGGTATAGTGGTAGGTATGGTAGTTGGTATAGTGGTAGGTATGGTAGTTGGTATAGTGGTAGGTATGGTAGTAGGTATAGTGGTAGGTATGGTAGTTGGTATTGTGGTAGGCACTGTAGTTGGTATTGTGGTAGGCACAGTAGATGGTATCGTGATAGGTATATTAGTTAGTATATTAGTAGGCACGGTGGTTGTTGCGGTGGTAGGTATGGTAGTTGTATAGTAGTAGATATGGTATAGTGATAGGTATTGTAGTTAGTGTTTTGGTAGGTATAGTAGTTGGTATTGTAGGTATGATAATTGCCATTATTGTAGATATGGTAGTTGGAATTGTGGTAAGCGCGGTAGTTTGTATTATGGTAGATACAGTGATAGGTATGGTAGTTGGTACAGTTGTTGGAACAATAGTAGGAACAGTGTGATTAATATTGTAGTTGGTAAACAAGTTATCACAAAGATTGTAATTTATCAACATTATGTAAATGTAAAACTTGTAAAATATTTAAACATTATATATTTAGATATTTTGATAAGATATCCAAGTTATTGTAAGGACATATGTACCTTGATTAAATTATCTTAAAAAAATGTTAATATTTTCTTAAAGAAATTAATTAAGAGAAATGGTATACGAGTCAGGGTCAATGACATATATTCATTGAGAAAATTATTATTCCAAAAGATATATTTTATTACAAGAAATTAGCAGTAACAGAGAAGTGATGGATATGGAGGGGAGAGGGGTATCAGTGAGTCAAACAGAAAAAAGTGTGTATATATATATATATATATATTATGGAATTAGTACACATCAGTCGATGTTAGCATATATTGATTTGTTTGGTAGCTAATAACTTAACAGATAAGAAGCAATTTTTTATCTAAAATTATTTTTCATTGCCTCAGAGATTCGTGTATTTCAATATTGTGATGAAACGTTTATAATTAATGTTTTTTCTATGTTGCTTGTGTGATTCACAATTCCATATAATCAGACGTCTTCTACAGGTTTTAATGTCTAAAGGGCATTGCTAGCAAACTGTAAGATGAACATAAATGCTACCTTTAATAATTTATTTTATGATTCTGCCTGACACACATGTTGTATCATTAATATGATAAAACATATGAAAATCGTGTCCACATAAAAAATAAAATATTCCAAACACGTCTGCAGCTATTTATAAATTGAATAGCAAATAATTTTACTTTAACAGAAACTATCCAGATTTATCTTTATTAATAAATATATTCATCCTTGTTTTTTACACATAGTCAGTCTCTCCGTTCTTCCCTTTTTCTGTGACATTCACATAAACTCTAACATATTTCTAGTTTGTTCACTATATTCACTGCACTAGCAAAAAAAAAAAGAAGAAATAAAGAAAATTCAGTACATTTGGTTAGTTTTAACTTCAGGATAATACATAATCATAACTATTGGCCATTTGCCATATATATTTCCAACTCTTGGCCATTTGCCAGATATATTTCCTGGCTATACTATAAGTACTTTACAAATTTTTAGTGAATCTCAATTAAATAAGAAATGATAAAGTAAACCGAAATTCCACTTTTAAGTTCAACTTTTTGGCCATGTGGTACTGGTACATTTAATATGAACATCCTGGTGGCAACTTTCTATGATAGTGGTTCTTTAACTTTCCAGGGATCATAGCACACTGCAGCTATACACCACATTTTATTTAAATATTATTTTTACTCAGTTAAAAAGAACAAGATGGAAATAATAATGGAACTGTCTGTTTAAAACTATGCAGGTAGAGACTTTTGGTTCCATGACTTAACAGAGTTTAATTTTGAAATATTAAACTAAATCTACAAAACATTTTTAATAAGAAAAATATCGAAGAACTAACAGATGTATTTGGCGTTGTCTGGCATTAAATGTAACGTTAGATTTCTAAAAAAAAAAAAGAAGTAAAAAACGGAAAGAAAGTGAGACATGTGCATACAAGTATTATGTTTTTTCTAAACAGTTAACTTCTTGTAAGTAAAAACAAGAAAAATACTTGAGCTGAGATTGAAATCAAAACCTAAAGTCAGTGAGTCAAGTATAATAACAATTAGATCAGCTTGCTGCAATCTTTAAAAAGTGTTTTCAAACCTACTTATTTTTAACGTAAGGAAGCTGTCATGTGAACGATTCGCGCATGTGCAGTCGTGAAATAGTTGACAAATAAAAATCCGATGACCACCCCCCCAAGTACTAATTTTTCCATTTTGACCCCCTTAGCAACCCATTTTTCCGGATGAAAACCGATTAAAACGTTTTCCATATGTCTGAAGACATTATATACCAAATTTCAAGTCTGTAGATAAGACATTCGTTGACTATCAATATATAGGTTGAGTAGCGTCCTCACACACTTACACTCCCACACACATTCCCACTTTTATAGATATATAGTTAGATTATTAGCAATTAATCCTTATGTACAATAATACTTGAATATTAAATCAATATTATAAAAGGGATTTTAATTTAAAAAAATAATTCATAAAATGACTTACCTGTTGGAGCTGTGATAAATAGAATAAATAAAAATATTAATTGAAAATATACATTTTTTTATTAATAAAACTTACAATTAAATATTCAAGCAATAAAACAATACATTTTTATTCATCAATTTTAAGCAAGTAAAATTTTATATAATTTTAAGGCAAAAAATATTTGAATTATCAGGGAAGGAGACATCCTTACGGACTGAGAATTTTTTTTGTATCAATTCAGGGTGCCCTTTTTTTTTTTTTTTTTTTGGGATGGGATTTTACCCACATTAAAAGCTGACCATATGCCTAACTCGTCCCTCTTGGAAAGACAAGCAAATATGAACACTGGTTGAGTCATAATAACACTATATCCTTTTGGTTCGGAGCCAAGTGTAGTACTTGCTCTGATGCTGCACATAGTTTTTCAGTTAAGGTGAAATACTTCTAGACCGAGGCAATATTTATGCTTGCTCCAATCCAGGGTGTTTTCTTTTCTTTTAAGGAACTGGATATTTTCCCACATAAAAAATGACCTTGTGTCAGACTATTCCCTCGTGAGGAGGCAAGTAAATAGGAACATTAGCTGATCCTTGTTGAAAAAACTGTCCACCAGATTACGAATTGGTTTGGATTACAACAATAAGTGATAAAAATGTCCACTATTATAATGGGTAATATCTACCTGTTACAGTTTTAATTCATGTATGACTCTCATTGATTCCAATGATTTGGTGCTTAATCAGTTGACTGATACACTTCACAGGCTCTGACATCCAATTTGGTCATTTTCTTAGACATCGATGAGTCAACAAACCGTACAAACTACAATGTCTTTTTTCATACTTAATATTTCCACAATGTTTTAATTTGTTTCTAATACCATTCTCATAGCAACTAAACCTGCATTCACCTAGACCTTCATTTGATGCACCATTTGTCATACTCTTCATTAAAATCATTAAAAATAAACGATTCGCTTGATTTTGACAAGTTATTTCATTATTTTCTTGGAAATTAAACGAAAATGTTATTTTTAATTTTGAAATAATTTTTTTTATAAGTTTAAACAGATAGTGAATATAAATAATATTTTAAAATCATATTTATAGAAATAAATCTATTGCATTTGACACATATGCAATATTAAAATTTACAACAATTGTTAGAACAATGTTAGTATTAATGACAAATATACTCACTTAACTTGCTACAAAGTTCTACACTCAATTCTGTTTCCACTGGTCTGTTTGGAAATGTCTTCTCAATTGTAATAACAATCTCAAGCAATTCACTTGTCTGATTTAATGTAATTATGTCAGTTGGATTGACATTCTGAAATTGAATCAAACAAAAAATTGTATATTAGAATCAAGTTAAAATATAGTTTTGAACAATTAAAAATTGCATCATGCCATGAAAAAAATAATGTCATATACACCCAATATTGCACAATCTGATTTTAATGATGCTTACAAAAATAAAAAAAAAACACACACACACGATTGCATATCTGTACATACACACAGACACACACACACATATATATATATGCATAATCCTAATCCTACACTAGAAAACATCAATGATAGCTCTACATCTTTTACACCTCAAATTAAAAAAACTAAAGTTCAAATTAAAAAAACACAACTTCAAATTAAAAAACACAACTTCAAATTAAAAAAACTAAACTTCAAATTAAAATACACAACTTCAAATTAAAAAAATCCAAGTTCAAATTAAATTAAAATTTTATTACATGATAGATAAACCATTTATTCTCCAACAGGGAGGTCCTCTTCCCTGAGACATCTAGCGTGATGGCGTTGAACCCGATTACAGAATGCCTGAGACATGGCAGGAGTTACCACTTGGTAGGCTCGGTCGATGGCGGTCTCCACAAGACGAAGACGGTGCTCCACTTTTGTGATATCTTCCGGTTGTGGCACATGTATAACGCTCGGTAGATCCCTCTTGATGACGGCTTTGATGGCTGACCAGGCCATTTCGATGGGGTTGAGAGCCGGGCTGTATGGAGGCAAGCGAATAAACTCCACTTCTGCAAAAGCTGCCTGGTCGTGTAGTTGTTCCACTCGGGAATGGCACGGGGCGTTGTCAATTACGAAGGCTACCTGTCCGGCATCATATCCCATTGCGAAGACAGAATTGAGTAGTTCTGCAACCCATTGGTTGACATCCGGGTGCTTGTAGGCGCCACGCCTGCGGGTGAAGTTGATGAGTCCCTGTTGACTAATACCAGCAACCATGTGAATATTTGGACCTTTCGAGCCTGGAACATGTAGCACCACTCTCTGGCCCCTCGCGGATCGTCCAACGGTCCGAGTACAAAATAAGTTCACGTTTGACTCATCCAAATACACCACATGTTTACCAGCTCCCAATGCGGCCATAACCCTTTCTACATAGATACGACGTTTTACCTTATTCTCTGGAGTGTTGACATTCTCGGCTTGCTTGTGAACCCGTTTTACAGTGAAGAGTCTACCATCGAGATGGTTATTTATGGAAGTAACGCTGATTGGGGGGTTGATTCCATGCATCTCCGAAATCTTCAAGGCCAACTCCTTGAGAGTGATGGTAGGATCTTCTCCGATTATATCAAGCATGTTGTTGACCATGTCCGGATTCACTTTCCCATGTCGCCTTCCACCCCGCGGCTTATCCTCCACGTCTTGCCCCTTGGCCTGTTTATTCACCCAGGCGTACGCGGTGTTCCTATTTATCCCACAGTTCTCTGCGACAGTTGTCCAGTCCCTGCTATTTCGAGCGGCTTCCAGAATCCGACGCTTAGGAGAATTTCGATTGCGTTTGTACTGACCACGTACTGTGCCTCTCTTGACTCCTCTACTTGATCGCACAACTACCGGAGATCCATTGTTATTTTCCATATTTTAAATTATTGTAATGTTAATTGTTAGAAACTTTTCTTTTTTTATTGTTGCGAGCAACTACAAGTAATAGTGGGTAATTTGCATAAGTGATGTTATGCAAATTACCTTACAAAGTTTGAGTATGAATAATTCTAACATAATGTCACGTGCTTTTAAATTGAACTTGGGTTTATTTAATTTGACGTTGTCTTTTTTTAATTTGAAGTTATGTTTTTTAATTTGAAGTTTAGTTTTTTTAATTTGAAGTTGTGTTTTTTAATTTGAAGTTGTGCTTTTTTAATTTGAGGTGTAAAAGGTGTAGAATGCTGTATCCTCAATGGCCATATTTCATTTGCATACATTAGCACCTTGTACACTCATGCTGGATAAATTCTACCCTTAGTCAACAACATTAAAAATCTACTGGTTAATTATGACAAAACATCTTTAAACTTTCCCAATCCATTCCTAACTCTTGCTATCACACCAGTCTAAGCTACTCTCTTTGTTTCTGTGGTGTTACTAAGCTTACAAAATTCTAGATATTCTCAACAGTTACCCAAATATATTTTCTTCACATCAGGGTTCTCATTGACTCAACTCAAATTGCCTGTAATACTCCTGAATTCCTTGAATATCCAATGCTTAAAAGTACAAAAAAAATTTTGTTGCTCCCAACTCACTTTCTACAAACTGAGCATGAAACTTGTCTATTTCTTGGGGCTTTTCAGTACTATAACCATTAATAATCAATTTGTTCTGTGTAATTTTCACTTTCAGAACATTACTTTCCATAGCATTAATTTAAAAAAGTAAACCTTACATTATTTCACAGGTAATAATTAAATTATCAGCATAAAACATCTCTTCGCTTGGGCAGGAAACCAATCAACTTATTTCTTATTACTTATTCAATTAACTTATTTCTTATTAATTATTTACTGATTCTCGTACCGGTTTCTGGACTTCAATAATTTTTACCCCTATTTAGAGGGTTTCACTCTTAACCTTGTAACAGTTGACAACTTTACTAAATTCCCAGTCTTTCAGAACACACTCTTTTATGATCTGATTTGTCAAGTGTGTGATCCTCTCAGTCCCTGTTCCATATACAACCTTAAACATTTATGCAACAACACTTATTCCTGAAACTCATCTTTTGTATCTTCATTCAAACCACATTTTGATGCATAAACAGTTATTTTTATGAGATTTTTCTCTGTAAACATCAACTTAAACATTATAATACGATCAATAACATAATTAGCATAAATCATTTTATTTACTTATTTCCCTGCAATGAAAATCCAACATCACCTATTTACTTTTCATTTTCAATCCAAAACCGCTTATATCTTGCATCCTCTTCAACAATCATTTTGACAGAATTTACCTTTTCTTTCAGTTTCTTAGAAACAACATAAGTCAATACATATTTGCTCAAGAGACTAAACAATCTGTCCTTATCTTGAATGTAAAGGGCTACTATTTGGGATAATGCCTACAGGAAGAGATTAGCAGTGAGATGTCTGTTCACATTACATTTAAACTCCTGCAGTACAGTCAGGAAGCAGAAAAACAGTTCTACTACTAGAGTAGAAGACTTTCCGGCATCTAGAGATCTCAACACTGAAGGAGTGGAATTTTGCTGTTTGATAGGTTAGTTGGGGGTATGTACATTGTATGTATATTGTACAACTGTGCTATGAGTCCATCAAAGCACATTCTATTAAAGTACTAGTAAAACAAGCACAGGGATACAATATTGCACTGATGGGACAGGAGTGTGAGCTTTATTGATTGTGCGAGGCCTATTAGATTGGAGACTTTTTCTTGGACCTTGTCCAAGAGGAAGATACTAGTGGTAGATGCACCATCCCACATGTGGCAACAGTACTCCATGCAAATGGTGGCTTTGTAGAAATACAGAATACTCTCAAGTGTGAGTAATTTTCTAGCACGATATAGGGAACCCCTCACCTTCTTTGCTCAGCATTGGCAATGTCCTCGATGTATGTTTTTCAATTCATGATCAAGTCAAATATATATTTATTTTTATTTATTTTTTTTTGCAAGGGCATGTTGTGACCAATCACTTTTAATGGCTGCAAACCGCATAACAATTTAAGTAAGAAAGGCACTGATCCTGTGCTGAGACATCATGATTAATAGAGAGCCTTATGGAGAGGGTGTGCAGTTGACATATTTTATAGCCCTAGAAAATATTTCAGCATTCTACATGTGTGCATGTAACATCTGTTTTAATAGATTATGGTTCATAATGAAGTAAATAGTATTTGTATATAAATTAGTATTTTCATTTATATACACACATAAGAAGAGAAAATATTTCCAATTTATTCATTAAGCTAAACAACAAACACATATATTTAATCATAATATATTCAAAGAACAATAGCATTTTATTTAAAAAATTTTTTTACTCACCTTATATTCAATAACTAAACCATTTATATAAGTAACAGTCAGATTATAAGAAAGTATATTTGTTGTATTCACAAGACTCATCCTAACTGGAACTTTTGGCTTCAGAAAAGTTACAGTGATTCTTGGACCATCATCTTGTACATCAAAACTGAACACACCATCACCAACAACAAGCTCTCGGAAATGATCTTGATTGGTTGAGGTACGTATATCCAGAGCATCATTATCAATATTCTCATATGTTATTTCTTCATCATGAGCACATATTGCTGCAAAAAGATAAAATAATTATTACCATCTTTTATATGCATACACCAATGGAAGCATTTTACAATGATTTCTGTTTATTAATCATCAATCATGTACAAGTTTAAAAACAATTGAAATTTACTGTCAGAATAAACATTCTCCCATTATTAATTAAAATTTTCTAATGGATTTCATAATCATGAAATAGAATAGGTTTTAGGGAAATTTATAAATCATAACTGCAAGACTAAGCTCTAACATATTCACATTCATATGCTCTATAAAAGCACTGCAGAAAAATATCATGACTATAGATTAATTCAGTAAAACATCTTTTTAAAAACTAGCAAAAACAGATTTGGTGGCTGAATCAGATAAGAACCTAGCAATTTAACTGCAATGTTTGTTTTATTTTTACGTTTTATTGAATTAATGTTCCGTGATTTTAGAATATTCTCTTATCTGTATTTTGTTCTGATATTTAAGGCAATAAGCTTTAGAGTGGAATGTGGACACAGTGGTAGTAGTCCTTATCAAAAGATATAATAATTTTAGTTTTAAATAAATGAAAAAAACATAATTGTTGTTGGAATAGTTGTTGGTACAGTTAGAATAGTTGTTGGTACTGTCGTTGATATCGTTGTTGGAATTATTGTTGGTACAGTGGTTGGTATCGTTGTTGGAATAGTTGTTGGTATCGTTGTTCGAATAGTAGTTGGAATAGTTGTAGGAACTGTGGCGGATTAGGTTGTTCGAACAGTTAGATGTGATTAGTATTGTGGTTGGCAAATATTGTAAAATTTTATTCTACAATAGTTGAAATTGTTATTTGAATATTGTGTAAACAGTTGTATGTGCAGTTATTGAAATTGTTGGTGGTACATTGGTTGCAAAAATTGTAGAGAAAATTGGCATTAAGGAATATTTAATGCTTTTTTACATTTATTTATGAAAAAGAATAATTCATTTTAGAAAAAGTAAAATAAAAAGCAGAAATATTTAATGAACCTTTCTAAACATTTCCAAAGTAAAATAATTAATTCACTTTGAAAATAATGTCTATATAAACAATGATATTTGGCTTCATCAGATATGAATATAAGGGAGAAGCAAACCTTGTTAAATAAAAGTTAATCAAATGAGAAGTCATTATATACATAAAAGATTTATTATGTTTGACGGTGATACACAACTAAGTTGAGTTCATATATATATATATATTTATATATATATATATATTTATATATATATATATATATATATATATAATTTAATTACATTTTAATCCCCAAACAAGGCACATTGGGGCTACTATTGGGGACACAGGCTACAGGGGTACTAAGTGGGGAGTTGGGTAGCAAGATGTCGGGTCACGTTAATGATGGATAGGTAGATATACATTTCCATGGTAACATAATTAATTCACTTTGAAAATAATTGCTATATACACAATGAGATATGGCTCTGAGAAAACAAACTTAAGTATTTATATTAAATTAGAAAAGCTAATCAAATAAAAATGCATTATATATTTCTTTCAGTTTTTATGTCTTAATTCAAATTATTTTTGTCTACACAATATAAAAGACCATCTTATAAAATGTTATATCCCAAAATTTTACAAAGTAAGGTATAAAAATTTAATTTAAATTGCATAAAACAATTACCTTGAATTTATTTTATATAATGTACATTCTGTTGCACTCTCTAAAAAAATTAAGGCTAGACAATCGAAAGCGGCGGATATCTTTAAAAAATATCGGCGAAAAAAGCGAACCCTCCTGTAGAAAAGTGCCTAGTTGAAGGTGAAGATGTTAATGTTTTCGCTAATATTTCGATATTTGTCGTATGAAAAGTCGAAGTTCAAAATGATACTGATCTTGTGAAAATCCATCGCCTCTGTTGGAAGTTTTAGGCAGACATGCAAACATACATACATAATGACATTTATATATTGGTAACTAAAAATTTTCAACCCAAACCAATGAAAAAGCTTGCCCTATATCTGAGTAGCCTTTATGTAAAATTTCAAATGTTTAGACCAAAAATTGTCTGAGTAATTAGGTAGAGACCTCAGAGTCAATTTTTTTTAACTTTGACCCCTATTATGTCCCCAAATTGTCGGAGGAGCTTGGTAGAGGTCTCAAAGGTCAAATCGTTGAACTTCGACCCCCTTAACAGCTAAATTTCTAGCCGAAAACCGATCATATAGATTTTTCCCAAATCTCAATACTCTGTATATCAAATTTCGAGTTTGTAGACTGAAAATTGACAGAGTTATTGCGTAGGGAAATGTACACAGACACACAGATGGACACACAGACAGACACACAGACACGTTCACTTTTATAGATATATAGACTAGCATTTCAGCCCAGAGTGGTAGTAGGAAGGCAGGCTCGATACCTCGAAGGAGGAAAAGGAAGGGAAAAAACCTGACATCTTTACTGTTACAACCGCTGCCAAACCGGATGGTGACGTAGGTTTTAAAATTACGGCTAGACAACCAAAAGGAGAGAATGATTTTATCGGCAGAAAAAGCAAGTACCCCCTGTAGAAAAGTGCCCAGTTGAAGGTGAAGATATTAATGTTTTTAGCTAATTTTTCGATATCTGTTGTCTGAAAGGTCGAACTTCAAAATAATACTGATCTTGTGAAAATCCGTCGCCCCTGTCGAAAGTTTTAGGTAGACATGCAAACAAACATACATACACACATTTATCTGTTGGTAACTAAACATTTTCGACCGAAACCAATTACAAAGCTTGCCGTATCTCTGAATACCCTTTATGTCAAATTTCAAATGTTTAGACTAGAAATTGTCTGAGTAATTAGGTAGAGACTGCAGAGGTCAAATTCTTTTTAAATTTTGACTCCTATTATGACCCCTTATATCAAATTCTTTTTAAACTTTGCGTCCTATTATGACCCCTGTATATCAAATTTCGAGTCTGTAGACTAAAAATTGACAGACTTATTGCATAGGGAAATGTACACAGACACGTTCACTTTTATATATATACTAGCATGGGTGCCCGGCGTTTCCCGGGTGTGAGGTGTATGCTAAAAAAAAAACAAAAAAAAAACGGTCAATGTTTTTAACTTTGATCCCTATTATGTCCCCTTAACATTTGTTTGGAGCTCAAATAAAGTTATTCAGTTAGATCCAATGTCCAAGGAACCTATATCTAAAATTTCAAGTGTTTAGACCCCAAATTGTCGGAGGAGTTTTGGTAGAGTTCTCAAAGGTCAAATCGTTGAAATTTGACCCCTTACCAGCAATATTTCTGGCCGAAAACCGCTCCAATGGATGTTCCCACATGTCAGTACCCTGTATATCAAATTTCGAGTCTGTAGACTCAAAATTGACAGAGTTATTGCATAGGGAAATGTACACAGACACACACACAAACACACAGACACGTTCACTTTGATAGATAGATAGATAGATAGATAGATAGATAGATAGATTTCCCTTTTTTACATTTAACTGCAGATAGTTCACTTCCCTTAAATGAATATGACTTTTTTGGTAATTTTGAGAATTGCTCTTTTTTGAACAAACACTCTTAAGAGCAGGAATAACTTCTTCACCATACTTAAGGTTTCCTTAAGTTTTGTATTTTTAAAAAGTTTTATATGAGACCATTGGGAATTATTACTTTGTCTGGAGAATTTTTCTTCTAGCTTTGAAATTTTGAGTTGCTGCGATTTTAGCCTGTTTTGTTTTTTCTTTTTTGAAAAGGAATACCATTTGGTTGCTGATTTTTACTTCGGAATCCTGAAGCTGATTTGATCGAATCTTAAGAGAATTTAGGTCAGCAGATTTAAACTGAGTCATAATTTGTATTGTTTTCTTGTTGTTGTTGTTATTATTAATGAAATATATTCTGCTTTTCTACAGAACATTGATATGAATAAAATTCATGTATCCAGTCCGAACAGAGTACATTCGTGGTATTCCTTAATACATAGATTTTTAATTTGTTGTTTTTCCCAATAGTGTAACATAGATCAAAAGTTCTCCTTGAAAGTTCATTTGCTGTTTTGTGTGATCTCAACATTGTGGGTCTAGACGATTTTTTCCATGTATTAAATTTAAATTTAATATCGAAAAGTCTGAACCTAAGTTTAATTACATTTTAATTTCTTGATCTCAAATTTTTACCATCACATATTTGCATTACCCTTTGTTGTTTTTGGTTTCCATGAAATGCACCCAGGTTTTATTTTTATTTCTGCAATGAGATCTTTTGTGTCCCATTGTTTACATGCCAAACATTTTTTCACAGATATGGGCAGTCTCTAACCCAATACAGATTTCCACATCGATTACAAGGGGATGAAATTTTCCTTTCTGAAAATTCTTTTTTGGATATGTGTGGCCATTTTCCTAGTTTGTGTGTTATTTGTTACATGTATTTTCGATCGTTTAGCTACTTTTTTTTTCAATGCCATATTCAGTATCCTCTGAGTCTTTTTTAATAATTTCTATTTTCTGGTAGTTTTCTGTTAATTTTTGTAGAGTTAAACTCGATTTAAGCTTTCTGATTTCAGCATCTTAGTTTGATGTCAGTCCTTGCGAAAATACTAGACATTTAAAAATTTTCACACTGACGTCTGATAGTTTAAATTCGTTACAGTGTTTATCAACCATGGCCGCATATGTTGCAAAGTCATCTTTGTCGTTTTTAACCAAATTCAAACATTTCCATAGTTTATAGAACATTTTAGACTTTTGGGCTAAAAAGTTCAGTAAGAAGCTCCACGATATCGGCAAAAGATAGCTCCGAAGTTTAACGTGGCAAAATAAAAACCACAAATTTATGTTCAACAGTCTCCAATTTGCATAATTGCAAACAAACTTTTTTCTGGTCGGACCGGTCTATAGACTAAAAAAAGTCCTCATTTCTTCGGTAGTAAGCTGAAAATGACTTAACTTCTTCTGGTATATAGCAGTTGTCAATCGCATTCCATATAGAGGCTTGTGAAAATAAGGTATTATTCTCAGTGAACACATTATATGTTACGACTTGAGCAAGTAACTCCTCCAGATGCTGTTTCCACTCAAATAACTGTTTTTTTGTAGTTGTTTTCGCTTTTCGTCTGTATGTTGTTAATGTTTGAATAATTGTTGTTGTTGAATTTGTAATTATTCCCAAACATACAAAAAACGAACACGGCAGCCCTAATTCACTACGGCAGTGCAATTGACACATATTGTTATGCATCATCTATTCCATTTAAACTTACCCATCTTGCTATAAATTATTTAATCACTTTAAAATTACACATGCCATTTCCCATTTCTTACATTACAATTATTTACATATTGTTAAATTTAAAACAATTACATCATAGCTTTCTATACATCACATCCGGTTTTAGCGTCCTATATTTACCTCAATTGGATTTAAACCAACTAGAAAACATTAAAAAATAATTAGCAACACATACAATATACTCCACATTTTCTTGTATTTTTCGTTTCCTTATATACTTTTTGATACCTCTGGTGGGGAAGGAGGGTGATATTCATTATTTATAAATTACATGTTTTTCTTTTTTTTTCATTTATAAAACTTTCGATATCTGATTATTTCAGTTACATTTATTTATTTTGTTTTTTAGGGGGCTTTGTATTTATTTTGTTTTTGCAGATAGAAACAAAAAACCTTCATTTGTTTTGGGTGTGTTTTTGGGGAGTTATTTAAGATATTCTAAGATTTAAACAATTACGTTGCAGATTTCTTTACATCATATCAGGTTTCACTATCCTATATTTATCTTGATTACATTCTAACCAACGAAGCCACATTTCTTGTCTTTTTACTTTCTATTTTTTTGTGGAGGGAGGGGTCATTTGTTTAAAAATCATTTTCTTTCTTTAAAGATTGTAATGTAGGGTATGGGGCAGCATAACCAGCTGCCAACATAACCCTGCTTTTTACTAAAGTCAACCGAGAGCTCTTTTTAGTATCCTCGTTGTTCCCTTAAGTGTAATTGTCTGGATTTCTTTTGCACTTTGTTCACCAGGAATATTAGTTAGATAGGACTTCAGGTTCTTCTTCATAAGCCCTGTAGCACCTATAATAACTGGTATGTGGAATGGTTGATATCTCCCTATGCTAACGTGTCCCGCCCCCCCCCCATTTTTATAAACACAGCGAATTCAACAAGGGCTTGCGTTCTTTCTTGATTTTGTTTTAATAGTAAAAAAAAACATGACGTTATTTCAATTTCGTCACTGTGGACCAGTGGATAAAGGAGCAGAGTCGAAATATAGGGGTTTCAGGTTTGCACCAATATAACATAGTCTTTTTTCTTCTTTTTTTTTTTGATGGAGAATGTTTTAACATTGAAAAAGAGTTATGTACTCATTCTACATTCTGATAAGTGAAATTATTGTAGTAATTGATAAAAACAATATTCAAGAATAAATACACTTAAGAAGTTTTATTTCATTTCATTAGGATCGGATTACATATTTTACTTCTTAAATAAAATTTTTGCTTCTTAATAAAACTTTGAGACCAACTATTTTTAAGCATGGAGGGCGGTAATTAACCAGTCAACATTACCACATCTTCAACACCTAAATGGATGTTTTTTGTTTTTTTCCCCTCTCTTCACCCGGCATGTTTACTGAGTCAATTTTTTTTTTGCTTCCCTCCCCTTGCTGCTATTTATTTATTTATTTTTTTTTACGGCTGGGAGTTGATCGATATTCTCTCCAACCGTCTTTGACATTCTTACCATGAGGAGTTGGGAATGTCTATTCTGAATGTCGTTTGTAACATTGAGGAGGTTAGGGGTTGGGCAGCAACAACAGCAACCATACTTTAACTTTCTTTGAAAGGGGAGCACGCTTCTATCGAGCAACACCAGTTAGCGGGTACTGCTGATCATTTTTAACCAATCAAATGTTACTCAACTTCACCCAACGATTATTTTATTTTTGACAATCAATCATGTTAAGTTTTTTTTCAGCCAAGTGCGTGTTCATGTCAAGTGCACCTATTTCTGTTAAATGACCTTCCAGTACATCTGACTTTGATATTTAACATTTCCAATCAGCAAGTATTTTATGTTTGAGAAACACCAAACTTGTTTTACTGACCTGATGCATGTCTATACCAATTGCTCCTAGTTCTGTTAGGTGACCTTTTTTAACATTACTCATTATTCTATTTTCCAAAATGTTTATACATGAACATTTTCATTGTATCTCTCTTTACCACCCCCAACAGATTGCAATAAAATAATTAAAGAATATCAACTAATGTGTGCTCTGTAATAATCTATTATATAAAAGTGAAAATGTGTGTGTGTTTCTGTGTGTGCGCGCTTTTATTGTATGTCCGGCAAAGGTTTTTTTCGAGTGAGGAGTGCTCGGGAGGGTTACTGTTTCTTAAAACTTTTTATATACTCCCTAGATTATAATATCTATGATTTACGAAAGGAGGTCATGTCTATCTTTTATTTGAGTGACTTTGACATGCTATTTTTGTGCTATTTTTGACTCTGCATGTATTTGTTTGGCTTTTCCGTATATATAAGCGAAACTGAATCCATAGCAAAGGAAGCTTTCTGGCATGTGTGCCAGGGACGTCAATAAAGCAATGAGCTTTGATTAATGCGGGCAAAACCTGTCATATCAGACAATCGATATTCATTTGGAGACTCCCCCTTTTATAGGGAGCTGGCTTTACAACAAGATGTTGGGGAAACAAACAAATATGCAAAAATCTGGCTTGCAGCCAAACTTAAGTGCGGCATTACATTTCTCTATGGCGTGATGTTTTACCTTATTAAATTTATGCACCTGCCACTTAACCTTTTACTCATTAAATTTCAACCATTCTCACTTCGGCTACCCTCGTAGCATCGTGGTAAGTTATCAGGCTACCACTTTCGGTTCCACCATCGCCTTAAGGCTTCAGGTTCGAGCCTACATGTCTACCAAAACTCCCCTCCCACAACCACCAACAAACACTCGGGCAATGCTGGGACCCGCCCCACTAGTCTATATATATAAAAGACAAAATGTCGGTGTGTGTTTTTATATGTCCAGCAAAAGCTTTTTTCACAAGGTTTTACGGGGAGCAGGGGAGGGTTACTATTCTTTAAAACTTTTTATATACTCCCTAGATTATAAATCTACAATTTGTGAAGGGACGTCATATCTAGATTTATTTTGATCGACTTTTATAAAATTCACATTATTCCATCCTCTCGCGTGTTTGTTTGTGCTTTTCGTATAAAAGTGAAACTAATCAAAAGCGAAGGCAGTTTCTTGACTTTTCGTGCCGGGATGCCCAGAAAGCAAATAGCGTGGATCAGTATTGAGAAAACCCATCATATCAGACAATTGCTATTCATTTGGACACTCCTTTTTTGTGGGGAGCTGGTTTCCCAATATCGTTGGGAAATGAAATGGCAGAAAGCTTAACTAGCCTCCAGCCAATGTTCGTTTCTGCAAGTCAACTTTTTCATTGACATCGCTAAATTTCAATGTTTTTCACTTCCTATGGTCTTGCAGTGTTAAGATCTCACATTTTCTTTCACTTTCTTTTCCGCCTAAGGGTTTGTCATGGGTTCGAATTTTGTTTTTCTTTTACACCTACAAACACCTGGGCAATGCTGGGTAACTCTGCTAGTAATAAAATAAAATAGAATGAAAAGAAAAAGAAATGATAAAGTTTCTGAGGTCCATTTTTATATGCTAATAAATAAAAGATAACAACAAAAAGAAAATAGAAGTGATCCTTAGTATTTAGTTCAGGTTCCTTCTTCTCCAGGCTATATCATATAAAAGTAAACATCCTGATGCATGACTGTCTGATCACTGGCGCTAATTGCTAAACTGATATCTAGTAAATGATATTTGACAAATCCACATGTGTTTATGCTCAAGTTTTATGTTTACATATAATTTATCTTCCAATTTCAAGCATACTATGCACTCAGGCTATTATCATGTGTAGTACATGTTGTTAACAGTCTGACCCATGGAAAAGAAAATCATAGGGTCTTATTTTTTTTTCAAGATGGTGTATATGCAGCTTAACAATAGGACTAGTTGTATCAGCTTAAATATCACAATTAAAATGTTGTAAATTCCTACTCTATCATGAAATTTCCACTTACCTCCCTTCAGATCAGTATAAAACTTATCAAAGGGTGTTTATCTCTTTTATTTAGCAATTTTCAACATCGATATGTTAATTTGTTTTTCCATTAAATGAAATCTATTTGTTCTTCATCCAGCAATTTATCATTGTAACTAGTAATCCTGTAATCAGTCTGATGTATCTTATTATGCCAATTAAGCCCATGGGACTCCCTACGTAACTGTGAATCCTCCAGACCTCTCTGAAAATCTACCAACATTTATTTGTTCTAGAGTATCAAGCATATGAAGATTAGAGTAAGAAACAATATATCAATTATATCTAAAGTATTGAATAATTTTTCTTATTTTATTAAATGATTAAATAATCTAGAAAAAAGTTAACAAATATTTTTCAATGAAAGATAAAAGATCTACCTGTAGTTGGTATAGTGGTAGGTATTGTAGTTGGTATAGTGGTAGGTATTGTAGTTGGTATAGTGGTAGGTATGGTAGTTGGTATAGTGGTAGGTATGGTAGTTGGTATAGTGGTAGGTACGGTAGTTGGTATAGTGGTAGGTATGGTAGTTGGTATAGTGGTAGGTATGGTAGTTGGTATTGTGGTAGGCACTGTAGTTGGTATTGTAGTAGGCACTGTAGTTGGTATTGTAGTAGGCACTGTAGTTGGTATTGTGGAAGGTATTGTAGTCAGTATAATCGTAGGCACGGTGGTTGGTGCGGTAGTAGATATGGTAGTTGGTATAGTAGTAGATATGGTATTGTGATAGGTATTGTAGTTAGTGTTGTGTTCGGTATGGTATTTTTTATTATAGGTATGATAATTGCCATTATTGTAGGTATGGTAGTTGGAATTGTGGTAAGCGCGGTAGTTTGTATTATGGTAGATACAGTGGTAGGTATGGTAGTCGGTATAGTTGTTGGAACAATAGTAGGAACAGTGTGATTAATATTGTAGTTGGAAAAAAAGTTATCGCAAAGATTGTAATATTTTATCAACATAATGTAAATGTAAATCTTATAAAATATTTAAACATTAAAGATATATATATTTTGATAAGATATCCAAGTGATTTAAAAGACATATGTACCTTGATTAAATTATCTTAAAAAATGTTAATATTTTCTTAAAGAAATTAATTAAGAGAAATGGTATACGAGTCAGGGTCAATGATATATATTTATTCAGAAAATTATTATTCCAAAAGATATATTTTATTACAAGAAATTAGCAGTAACGGAGAAGTGATGGATATGGAGGAGAGAGGGGTATCACTGAGTGAAACAGAAAAAAGTGTATATATATATATATATATATATATTATGAAATAAGCGCACATCAGTAGATGTTAGCATATATTGATTTGTTTGGTAGCTAATAACTTAATCACAGATAAGAAGCAATTTTTTATCTAAAATTATTTTTCATTGCCTCAGAGATTCGTGTATTTCAATATTGTGATGAAACGTTTATAATTAATGTTTTTTCTATGTTGCTTGTGTGATTCACAATTCCATATAATCAGACGTCTTCTACAGGTTTTAATGTCTAAAAGGCATTGCTAGCAAACTGTAAGATGAACATAAATGCTACCTTTAATAACTGTTTATTTTATGATTCTGCCTGGCACACATGTTGTATCATTAATATGGCAAAACATATGAAAAGCGTATCCACATAAAGAATAAAATATTCCAAACGCATCTGCAGCTATTTATCAATTGAATAGCAAATAATTTTACTTTAACAGAAACTATCCAGATTTATCTTTATTAATAATATATTTATCCTTGTTTTTTTACACATAGTCAGTCTCTCCGTTCTTCCCTTTTTCTGTGACATTCACATAAACTCTAACATATTTCTAGTTTTTTCAGTATATTCACTGCACTAGCAAAAAAAACAAAAAAAAAAACAAAAACAAAAAAAAAACAAAAGAAGAAATAAAGAAAATTCAGTACATTTGGTTAGTTTTCACTTCAGAATAATACATAGTCATAACTATTGGCCATTTGCCATATATATTTCCAACTCTTGGCCATTTGCCAGACATATTTCCTGGCTATACTATAAGTACTTTACAAATTTTTAGTGAATCTCAATTAAATAAGAAATGATAAATAAACCGAAATTCAACTTTTTGGCCATGTGGTACTGGTACATTTAATATGAAAATCCTGGTGGCAACTTTCTATGATAGTGGTTCTTTAACTTTCCGGGATCATAGCACACTGCAGCTATACACCACATTTTATTTAAATATTATTTTTACTCAGTTAAAAAGAACAAGATGGAAATAATAATGGAACTGTCTGTTTAAAACTATGCAGGTAGAGACTTTTGGTTCCATGACTTAACAGAGTTTAATTTTGAAATATTAAACTAAATCTACAAAACATTTTTAATAAGAAAAATATCGAAGAACTAACAGATGTATTTGGCGTTGTCTGGCATTAAATGTAACGTTAGATTTCTAAAAAAAAGAAAAGAAGTAAAAAACGGAAAGAAAGTGAGACATGTGCATACAAGTATTATGTTTTTTCTAAACAGTTAACTTCTTGTAAGTAAAAACAAGAAAAATACTTGAGCTGAGATTGAAATCAAAACCTAAAGTCAGTGAGTCAAGTATAATAACAATTAGATCAGCTTGCTGCAATCTTTAAAAAGTGTTTTCAAACCTACTTATTTTTAACGTAAGGAAGCTGTCATGTGAACGATTCGCGCATGTGCAGTCGTGAAATAGTTGACGAATAAAAATCCGATGACCCCCCCCCCCCAAGTACTAATTTTTCCATTTTGACCCCCTTAGCAACCCATTTTTCCGGATGAAAACCGATTAAAACGTTTTCCATATGTCTGAAGACATTATATACCAAATTTCAAGTCTGTAGATAAGACATTCGTTGACTATCAATATATAGGTTGAGTAGCGTCCTCACACACTTACACTCCCACACACATTCCCACTTTTATAGATATATAGTTAGATTATTAGCAATTAATCCTTATGTACAATAATACTTGAATATTAAATCAATATTATAAAAGGGATTTTAATTTAAAAAAATAATTCATAAAATGACTTACCTGTTGGAGCTGTGATAAATAGAATAAATAAAAATATTAATTGAAAATATACATTTTTTTATTAATAAAACTTACAATTAAATATTCAAGCAATAAAACAATACATTTTTATTCATCAATTTTAAGCAAGTAAAATTTTATATAATTTTAAGGCAAAAAATATTTGAATTATCAGGGAAGGAGACATCCTTACAGACTGAGAATTTTTTTTGTATCAATTCAGGGTGCCCTTTTTTTTTTTTTTTGGGGGGGATGGGATTTTACCCACATTAAAAGCTGACCATATGCCTAACTCGTCCCTCTTGGAAAGACAAGCAAATATGAACACTGGTTGAGTCATAATAACACTATATCCTTTTGGTTCGGAGCCAAGTGTAGTACTTGCTCTGATGCTGCACATAGTTTTTCAGTGAAGCGAAATCTTCTAGACCGAGGCAATATTTATGCTTGCTCCAATCCAGGGTGTTTTCTTTTCTTTTAAGGAACTGGATATTTTCCCACATAAAAAATGACCTTGTGTCAGACTATTCCCTCGTGAGGAGGCAAGTAAATAGGAACATTAGCTGATCCTTGTTGAAAAAACTGTCCACCAGATTACGAATTGGTTTGGATTACAACAATAAGTGATAAAAATGTCCACTATTATAATGGGTAATATCTACCTGTTACAGTTTTAATTCATGTATGACTCTCATTGATTCCAATGATTTGGTGCTAAATCAGTTGACTGATACACTTCACAGGCTCTGACATCCAATTTGGTCATTTTCTTAGACATCGATGAGTCAACAAACCGTACAAACTACAATGTCTTTTTTCATACTTAATATTTCCACAATGTTTTAATTTGTTTCTAATACCATTCTCATAGCAACTAAACCTGCATTCATCTAGACCTTCATTTGATGCACCATTTGTCATACTCTTCATTAAAATCATTAAAAATAAACGATTCGCTTGATTTTGACAAGTTATTTCATTATTTTCTTGGAAATTAAACGAAAATGTTATTTTTAATTTTGAAATAATTTTTTTTATAAGTTTAAACAGATAGTGAATATAAATAATATTTTAAAATCATATTTATAGAAATAAATCTATTGCATTTGACACATATGCAATATTAAAATTTACAACAATTGTTAGAACAATGTTAGTATTAATGACAAATATACTCACTTAACTTGCTACAAAGTTCTACACTCAATTCTGTTTCCACTGGTCTGTTTGGAAATGTCTTCTTAATTGTAATAACAATCTCAAGCAATTCACTTGTTTGATTTAATGTAATTATGTCAGTTGGATTGACATTCTGAAATTGAATCAAACAAAAAATTGTATATTAGAATCAAGTTAAAATATAGTTTTGAACAATTAAAAATTGCATCATGCCATGAAAAAAATAATGTCATATACACCCAATATTGCACAATCTGATGTTAATGATGCTTACAAAAATAAAAAAAACACACACACACACACGATTGCATATCTGTACATACACACAGACACACACAGACACACACACATATATATATATGCATAATCCTAATCCTTCACTAGAAAACATCAATGATAGCTCTAGAATGCTGTATCCTCAATGGCCATATTTCATTTGCATACATTAGCACCTTGTAGACTCATGTTTGATAAATTCTACCCTTAGTCAACAACATTAAAAATCTACTGGTTAATTATGACAAAACATCTTTAAACTTTCCCAATCCATTCCTAACTCTTGCTATCACACCAGTCTAAGCTACTCTCTTTGTTTCTGTGGTGTTACTAAGCTTACAAAATTCTAGATATTCTCAACAGTTACCCAAATATATTTTCTTCACATCAGGGTTCTCATTGACTCAACTCAAATTGCCTGTAATACTCCTGAATTCCTTGAATATCCAATGCTTACAAGTACAAAAAAATTGTGTTGCTCCCAACTCACTTTCTACAAACTGAGCATGAAACTTGTCTATTTCTTGGGGCTTTTCAGTACTATAACCATTAATAATCAATTTGTTCTGTGTAATTTTCACTTTCAGAACATTACTTTCCATAGCATTAATTTAAAAAAGTAAACCTTACATTATTTCACAGGTAATAATTAAATTATCAGCATAAAACATCTCTTCACTTGGGCAGGAAACCAATCAACTTATTTCTTATTACTTATTCAATTAACTTATTTCTTATTAATTATTTACTTATTCTCGTACCGGTTTCTGGACTTCAATAATTTTTACCCCTATTTAGAGGGTTTCACTCTTAACCTTGTAACAGTTGACAACTTTACTAAATTCCCAGTCTTTCAGAACACACTCTTTTATGATCTGATTTGTCAAGTGTGTGATCCTCTCAGTCCCTGTTCCATATACAACCTTAAACATGTATGCAACAACACTTATTCCTGAAACTCATCTTTTGCATCTTCATTCAAACCACATTTTGATGCATAAACAATTATTTTTACGAGATTTTTCTCTGTAAACATCAACTTAAACATTATAATACGATCAATAACATAATTAGCATAAATCATTTTATTTACTTATTTCCCTGCAATGAAAATCCAACATCACCTATTTACTTTTCATTTTCAATCCAAAACCGCTTATATCTTGCATCCTCTTCAACAATCATTTTGACAGAATTTACCTTTTCTTTCAGTTTCTTAGAAACAACATAAGTCAATACATATTTGCTCAAGAGACTAAACAATCTGTCCTTATCTTGAATGTAAAGGGCTACTATTTGGGATAATGCCTACAGGAAGAGATTAGCAGCGAGATGTCTGTTCACATTACATTTAAACTCCTGCAGTACAGTCAGGAAGCAGAAAAACAGTTCTACTACTAGAGTAGAAGACTTTCCGGCATCTAGAGATCTTAACACTGAAGGAGTGGAATTTTGCTGTTTGATAGGTTAGTTGGGGGTATGTACATTGTATGTATATTGTACAACTGTGCTATGAGTCCATCAAAGCACATTCTATTAAAGTACTAGTAAAACAAGCACAGGGATACAATATTGCACTGATGGGACAGGAGTGTGAGCTTAATTGATTGTGCGAGGCCTATTAGATTGGAGACTTTTTCTTGGACCTTGTCCAAGAGGAAGATACTAGTGGTAGATGCACCATCCCACATGTGGCAACAGTACTCCATGCAAATGGTGGCTTTGTAGAAATACAGAATACTCTCAAGTGTGAGTAATTTTCTAGCACGATATAGGGAACCCCTCACCTTCTTTGCTCAACATTGGCAATGTCATCGATGTATGTTTTTCAATTCATGTTGTCTGTGAATGTTAAACCAAAGAATTTGAACAAGAAGCTCTCATGCGATGTGTTATTAGTTATGGCTATTGGTGGTTGAGAAGGTTTCTTGTTATTGTTGAAGAAAAGCAGCTTAGTTTTCGTAGCATTTAATGTTATCATCCATTTCACTACAGACTGGAGGTCATTTTCTAGGGTTTCTGCCATTACCAACATATATTTCCATTCAGTTTTTCCTTCATGTCTATTATAAAGCATGGTGTCATCAGCAAATATACTCGTTTCAGATATAATTTTATCTGGGAAGGCGTTTATGAAAATCAGGAATAATAAATGTCCAAGGATCAACCCCTCAGGCACTTTTATATTAATATCATGTTGCTCGGCTGTACACCTATTGAGAACAATCTAAATTTTTCTCTTGTCTAAACAGGACCTGATTATATTTAACATTTTTTCAGTAATACTGCATGATTTAATTTTCATGAGAATACCATTCATACCAGATCATGTTAAAGTCTTTGGATATATTAAGGGATACTGCCCTGTAGAATGGACTTGCTTAAATCGATATTGTAGGTGAGAGAGAAGAAAGAAGATTGGCTTTTACAAGGTGGTGAACTAGAGCTTGACTGATTAATGACCCAAAGATTTTAGCAAAGAGGGAGAGGAGACTGACGGGGCAGTAATTGAGCAGATCAGTTCTTTCACCAGAATTCTTGTATACTGGTACCATAGAGGTAATTTTCCAGCTATCTGAGAAACAAGAGTTAGTAGAATACATGGACTAGCTCAATGGAAGATTATTTTAATAGTAGTTCAGGGATGAGATCAGACCCACATGCCTTGGAGGTATCTAAGTTTTTATGATATAACAAATATGAGAAGGGGTAATTTTCAGATCATCAAATGTGGCTTTTGTCCACATAGGAAAATCTGGAGGGAGTGATTTCTGGGTTCTAAGGTGGAGTTCGAGGCAAATAGCCAGACAATAGTTCAACCTCATCATGGTTGTTGGATAGTGGAGGACCTATTGATCGTCCTTTATATACTATACTATTAAAGATTGTCTTAAAATCGAAAGTTTCTAAAAATGAAGCAGTGATTAAGACTTTTGTTTCTTTTCCTCAATTCAATCTAGGCCATTGTTTTATAATATTTAGAAGTTACAGAAAGATAAAGTCAAATATTTATTTATTTATTTATTTTTTTTTTTTGCAAGGGCATGTTGTGACCAATCACTTGTAATGGCTGCAAACCGCATAACAATTTAGGTAAGAAAGGCACTGATCCTGTGCTGAGACATCATGATTAATAGAGAGCCTTATGGAGAGGGTGTGCAGTTGACATATTTTATAGCCCTAGAAAATATTTCAGCATTCTACATGTGTGCATGTAACATCTGTTTTAATAGATTATGGTTCATAATGAAGTAAATAGTATTTTTATATAAATTAGTATTTTCATTTATATACACACATAAGAAGAGAAAATATTTCCAATTTATTCATTAAGCTAAACAACAAACACATATATTTAATCATAATATATTCAAAGAACAATAGCATTTTATTTAAAAAAATTTTTTACTCACCTTATATTCAATAACTAAACCATTTATATAAGTAACAGTCAGATTATAAGAAAGTATATTTGTTGTATTCACAAGACTCATCCTAACTGGAACTTTTGGCTTCAGAAAAGTTACAGTGATTCTTGGACCATCATCTTGTACATCAAAACTGAACACACCATCACCAACAACAAGCTCTCGGAAATGATCTTGATTGGTTGAGGTACGTATATCCAGAGCATCATTATCAATATTCTCATATGTTATTTCTTCATCATGAGCACATATTGCTGCAAAAAGATAAAATAATTATTACCATCTTTTATATGCATACACCAATGGAAGCATTTTACAATGATTTCTGTTTATTAATCATCAATCATGTACAAGTTTAAAAACAATTGAAATTTACTGTTAGAATAAACATTCTCCCATTATTAATTAAAATTTTCTAATGGATTTCATAATCATGAAATAGAATAGGTTTTAGGGAAATTTATAAATCATTGCTGCAAGACTAAGCTCTAACATATTCACAATCATATGCTCTATATAATTACTGCAGAAAAATATCATGACTATAGATTAATTCAGTAAAACATCTTTTTTAAAACTAGCAAAAACAGATTTGGTAGCTGAATCAGATAAGAACCTAGCAATTTAACTGCAATGTTTGTTTTATTTTTACGTTTTATTGAATTAATGTTCCGTGATTTTAGAATATTCTCTTATCTATATTTTGTTCTGATATTTAAGGCAATAAGCTTTAGAGTGGAATGTGGACACAGTGGTAGTAGTCCTTATCAAAAGATATAATAATTTTAGTTTTAAATAAATGTAAAACACATAATAGCTGTTGGTACAGTAAGAATAGTTGTTGGTATCGTTGTTAGAATTGTTGTTGGTACAGTGGTTGGAATAGTTGTTGGTATCGTTGTTGGAATAGTTGTAGAAACTGTGGTGGATTAAGTTGTTTGAACAGTTAGATGTGATTAGTATTGTGGTTGGTAAATATTGTAAAATTTTATTCTACAATAGTTAAAATTGTTATTTGAATATTGTGTAAACAGTTGTATGTGTAGTTATTGAAATTGTTGGTGGTACATTGGTTGGAAAAGATATAGAGAAAATTTTCATTAAGGAATATTTAATGCTTTTTTACATTTATTTATGAAAAAGAATAATTCATTTTAGAAAAATTAAAATAAAAAGCAGAAATATTTAATGACCCTTTATACACATTTCTAAAGTAAAATAATTAACTCACTTTGAAAATAATGACTATATAAACAATGATATTTGGGAGAAGCAAACCTTGTTTAATAAAAGTTAATCAAATGAAAAGTCATTATATACATAAAAGATTTATTATTTTTGACGGTGATAAACAACTAAATTGAGTTTATATATAATTTAATTACATTTTGACCCCAAACAAGGCACATTGCCACTTTGATGTAGGGGGCTACTATTGAGGACACCGGCTACAGGGGTACTAGGTGGGGAGTTGGGAAGCAAGATGTCGGTTCACGTTATGGATGGATAGATAGATATACATTTCCATGGTAACATAATTAATTCACTTTGAAAATAATTGAAGATATGGCTCTGAGAAAAAAAACTTAAGTATTTATGTTAAATTAGAAAAGCTAATCAAATAAAAATGCATTATATATTTCTTTCAGTTTTTTATGTCTTAATTCAAATTATTTTTGTCTACACAATATAAAAGACCATCTTATAAAAGGTTATATTCCAAAATTTTACAAAGTAAGGTATAAAAATTTACTTTAAATTGAATAAAAAAATTACCTTGAATTTATTTTATATAATGTACATTCTGTTGCACTCTCTAAAAAAATCATTGAAAATTTTATTTCATGTAAGGTACATTTTGTTGCAATTTAAAAACATTATCTTTCATCTAGCAATTAATAATATAGATATAAAATTTTCAATGATTTTTTTAGAAAGTGCAACAAAATGTACATTACATAAAATAAATCCAAGGTAATTTGTTTATTCAATTTAAATTAAATTTTTATACCTTACTTTGTAAAATTTATAAATTTTTGTTTTTGTTGTTGTTGTTGTTGTTGTTTTTAATGGAATTGATTCTGCTTTTCTACAGAACATTGATATGAATTAAATTCATGCATCCAGTCCGAACCGAGTACGTTCATGGTATTCCTTAATACATAGATTTTTAATTTGTTGTTTTCCCAATCGTGTAACATTGATCAAAAGTTCTCCTTGAAAGTTCATTTGCTGTTTTGTGTGATCTCAACATTGTGGGTCTAGACGATTTTTTCCATGTATTAAATTTAAATTTAATATCGAAAAGTCTGAATCTAAGTTTAATTACATTTTAATTTCTTGATCTCAAATTTTTACCATCACATATTTGCATTACCCTTTGTTGTTTTTGGTTTCCATGAAACGCACCCAGGTTTTATTTTTATTTCTGCAATGAGATCTTTTGTGTCCCATTTTTTACATGCCAAACATTTTTTGACAGATATGGGCAGTCTCTAACCCAATACAGATTTCCACATCGATTACAAGGGGATGAAATTTTCCTTTCTGAAAATTCTTTTTTAGATGTGTGCGGATATGTGTAGCCATTTTCCTAGTTTGTGTGTTATTTGTTACATGTATTTTCGATTGTTTAGCTACTTCTTTTTTTCAATGCCATATTCAATATCCTCTGAGTCTTTTTTAATAATTTCTATCTTCTGGTAGTTTTCTGTTAATTTTTGTAGAGTTAAACTTGATTTAAGCTTTCTGATTTCAGCATCTCGATTTGATGTCAGTCCTTGCGCAAATACTATTCATTTTTCAAAATAATCAAAATACAAATCAATAAATATGAACTTACTGTTTGATATAAATGGAATGGTGAAGGTCTTATTATTTTAAGGCTATGATCTCTTTTTAAAAGAAAAGGGATCAAAGAATGTCCTTAAAAAAAGAAAAACATTGAAATATTGTATTGCATTGCTATGTCCTTCTGATACTCATCCATATCTATTTACCAGCAATGCTTCAAACATGCAAACTACCTTTTCTATTATACATACTATATATATATATATATACAGCCATGGTAAAAATTATGGAGCACCTATAAAAAAAAACTTAGATAATAGTTTAAACCTACGCATTTAAAGGTTAAGAACTATACAGTGAACAGTTGAGAGTAAATGTAAAATATTTAGAAGTTTAAAAACCAGTATTTATAAAATTTATAAACAGTAGATTGTAGGTATTTATTTGCTTTAAAGCATCTTCAAGAGTTTTAGCTGAGTTTTATACTAAATTCATTCCAATATTCAAAATGATTCACTGTCATATACTAAAAGTTGTTTCTTAGTTTTCAGGTAATATTTGATTCCGGCCAGTGCTTTAATAGTATATTTAATTGAAGATGCCTCCAAAGCTTTCAGAGATTAAAAAGGCACAACTTATTACTTTATCTCGTGAAGGATATTCTCAGGTAGAAATTGCTAGGGAGATGGAATATTCAAGGAAGGGAGTTCAAACGATTAAAAGGTACAAGGAAAAATTTTTTTCAAAAACAGAAAAGGATAAGGCCGTAAAAAGTCTACAAAAGCCATGGAAGACAGATCTTTGAAAAGAGCATCCCTTGCAGAGAGGAAGAAAAATTATCTGGAGCTTGCTGCTGAACTTAGAGGGGAAGCAAGCAAAAACATATCAGCTCAAACAGTGAGTAGAAGGTTATTAGAATCGGGATTAAAAGGATGCAAAGCAAGGAAGAAGTCTCAGGCCAACAAGAAAAAAACGACTCCAATTTGCAAAATAGCATAAAAATTGGACACTTGATGATTGGGCCAAAATTGTTTTGTCTGACGAAAGTAACTTTGAGGTAATTAACAGCTTCTATTTTCTAAACTTTGAACAGAACAATTGAAATTTTTATGTGAATACACATCCATAACACCTATTCAAAAATTTTAGCAAATTCTCATTTTTTTCATCAGACTTTTGGCACATCTGGAGCGGTAGGGAAGGCATTTCATTCTGATTGTGTGGTCCCAACTGTCAAATTTGCAGGATGAAGCATAATGGTTTGGGGCTTCATAGCTTCCTCTAGGCACTGGACTGTTGTACATATGTAAGAGCAGAATGAACTCCACAATTTATACTAACATGCTGGACCAGGTTTACTAAACCTCTTTGACTAAAATATTTAATAATAACATTTCAAGTGATGTAATCTTCATACAAAACAATGCCCCAAGCCATACGTTAAAAGTTTCAATGGGTTGGTTTGAGATAAAAGGGATTACAGTGATGAAGTGGCTCTCTCAATCCTTGGACTTAAATCCCATTAAAACTTTGTGATCCCATCTAAGGATAAGAGTGAGAATGCATAAATGTTTATCAAAAAAAGAATTAAAGGCCAAATTTCATGAAGAGTGGCAGAAAATAGATCCTACTATTTGCAACAATTTGGCCAATAATATGAAAAAACGAATAAAAGCTGTTATAAAGGCAAAAGCAGGACATGCCAAATATTGATTGTTATTAAAATAGATTTATCAATGTTTACTTCACTATTTTTAACCTTTAAATATATAAGTTTGAATCATAATTTTGACTTTTCATTGGTATATAATATAATTTTGACCATAGCTGTATATATATGGAGGGAACCAAGAAGAATTAGAGAAATTCTTTACAAGGAGACTTCTTGGGATGATGCAAAGCTCGATAATCGAGGTTGGGGCTTATATACAGAAGCATTTGCATTAGTATATATCTTTATAATGAACGAAAAATGTATATGCATTAGTATATATCTTTATATTTTCGTCTTTTCCGTTATCTTTCTGTATATATATATATTGTTCATTGTGTCTCTTTGCGAGATATCAAGTTGAGTGTGTCATGTCGACTGAAAGTATGTTTGCGAGTCTTCACAATGAATGAGTTGGTAGTGAGTTGCGTTTCTCTCTTTGTAGGTAAGAACTTTTTTTGATTCTTGCTGATGGGATTAAAATCCCGCAGCCAAAATATCACTCTGCTACCAGGTTCTTCATCCAGAACAATTGTGAGTATCACAAATGTTTAAAAAAATTATTGATTACGTAGGTGAAGGAGATTGAAAATTTAAGTATAGTAATCTTTTGAAAGTTTCTTGGGCCAGTTGACCGTCCTCCCTGCTCTTGCTTTGTATAGATGGGTCGACTGTTCAGATGTGTGTGTGGTGTGTGTCAGTGAGTGAAACTGGGTGGTCGAGTGCGTCCAATCCAGCAGAGTCGCACTTTAATATGCAACCATTCATATTCACCTTAAAGTGTTTTCTTTTTCATGTCAAAACATTGCATGATCCAAGGCAAGATGGGTTGAGAGGTCTATGAACCGCTTCATTTGATAAGGATATCCTCTAATTTCATAGGAATTTGATAGTAAGGATATCCTCTAATTTTATAGGAATTGGATGAAATCAATCTTACTAAATATTGTGCAAACATAAATATAAGCTGAAAAATCTTGGAGATTTGGGATCCAATATCTGTTGGAGACAGTGAGAGAATTTAGTTAGGAAGAGGAGATGCCTATGGACTTTTTAAAGGGTGGGTTAATTCGAGTTGGAGCATGTGACCAAATTCGGTCTTAGCCTTCTTGAAATGATCAGGAATGAAAGTAAACAGGAGGCCCAGATGTGGTGATATGGTGAACAGTTGAATACACCACTTTAGTGAAACTAAACATAGGATCTATTAATTTTGCATAGGATGACAGAAGACTATAAAACCAGTCAACAGTGGATGTGATAAAAATTTTGTGAGCATATACAGTGTTAATTAAGGGATGTGCAAAAACACACAGGGATGTTCAATTATCCACAAGTCTCTGCTTTCTAACATCAACCAGCAAGTCAAAATGATCTAAGAAATCAGCACCTAGACTGGATAGGGTAGGTAGGGAGTACTTGGTGAAGTTTGAGGTCAAGGATCAATAAAACTTGACCACATGTGCCTATCTTCAATGAATTCATGGCAAATACAGAAATGGCGGATTTCTTCGGTTTATTAGAAACCAGATGTAATGACAAAATAGAGCATGAGGATCCTGTGTCTACCATGAACGAACTGTCCAGTATTATTTGTAATATACAGCCAAGAATTATTATGACCTTGATTCCTTACACAAAGAACTTGTCTGTCTCGCTACAACACAGCCAATTTGTGCATTAACAAGTCAAGCTTTGTTAATAATTCGTCATTAAACAAAGCCCCAGCAGCTGCTACAGTCTAAATTGACCCGGGTTGCTGGCTGAGTTTAGGTAATAATTCTAGAATCTTTTCTAACATGGTAGCCAGTTGTTCAGCAGTGTTCTTTTACATGTTCGGGACCAGTATAGCCTGGACTTCAGTAGGCAAACGTAAAAGAACATTTTTTTCTGCCGAGGAGTTCTAAAGTTCTTTTAACCATCTTAGAAACTTTGTAGGGGGCCTCTCACCTAGGTGTTTCTCATGTATGTGTTTGCCTGGACCAACCACAATTTTGCATCATTTGCATATGGAAGCAATGATATGAAACTTACCGCTGCTGTTTAGATACAATGTAAATTTATACAACAGCCAAACCAATACGTTCATTAAATATAAACCACAAAAGAAACTTTATGGACTAATTGTTCTTTAAAATTAGCAAAAAATTGCACACGTAAAATATTTTATGAGCAGGCACTTACAGGACAAAGGCCCAGTTGACCTCCAATTCACTAGAAATAAAAATAAAAATACTAATAACGAACAAGATAAATGAAACTACAGATGCCGCACACTTTGCCCACTAACATTAAAAAAAACACATTTAACATAGGTTACAAATAAGTCCGGTCACTAGATATCTAAGCTCCCCGCTAAAGTAGCACACACAAGAAACAGATGAACGGGAGTCTAACTGGGCCATTGTCCTGTAAGTGCCTGCTCATTGGCTAGTCAGGAAGGGTGTGGTGGAAACTAGAAAGCTGATTGGCTAACTAGAAACTTAAAAGGTGCATATATAAAAACACGAGACAACCATAAAATCCTCGCATAAGCCTGATGAATCCTAGCGGGGATCAAATTTTTTTTTTTTTCTCACACAGTGATCACCACTTATCAAGGCCCGGAAGCCACTCAGGGATAAGGGTTATTGCAAGTACATTATGTTAGTGTGGAGATTTGATGAAGTGTTTAATTAGGGGGGGCGGTTCATTAGGAATTTGTTAACATTGGACTTGAAGACATCCAAGTTGTAGTCCGGAGGGAAGCAGGCAGACGGAACAGAGTTCCACAGGCGTGCAGTTCTAAGAAAGAAGCTTTGTTCATGGAATCCGCGTTTTGATTTAGGCACAGATATAGAGTGAGGGAAATTTTTCACATGCAAATGCGAAATATTCTGTGTAGCTTAATTGCCATATATATTTTATAACTTACTACTTAGATCTACCTACATATTGAGCACTGTTGAAGTAAATACTTAAAGTTTACACAAATTTATACTTTCGTATATTAATTTATGGGATTAAATGAAGTAGTTACACACACCCACACATATTTATATATATATATATATATATATATATATATATATATATATATATATATATATATATATATATTGTTTTAACACAATCAAGACATCAAGGAATAGATTGATAGCAACAAATAGTGTATTTCATCGTTAGTTACAATTCTTTTAAAACTATCCGGAAAAATTCATATACATATATATATATATATATATATATATACACACACACACACACACACACACACACACACACACACACACACACATTCAACCCTACCAACGATAATTTAGATTCTGCGATTGGTCAACATTTATTGGATAATCCAGAATGTTTCCTGGCATATAATGATGACTTTTTTTCAATTCTATTTCGAGGCCGATCAAGTAATCATCTGAAAACTCTCGAATCTGTCTCCATTGCATGACTCAGACATTCTCTCTGTCGAAAGAAGAGGTTCATTAACACATTGCACCTTTTAGGTAACTTGTAGGAAGATAACTAAAGGGAATTTTGTCTGGAAAAATATCCCATTTTTCTGCACTTAATCTTAAGAAAAATAAAGATACTTATCTTTCCAGATTTGATAAAGGTGCCGCCGTAGTCGTTCTGAACCGTATTGACTATATTAATAAAATGTTATATTTTAGATGACACGAATAAATTTCTCAAACTTAATTCGATCGACTCTTATGATAATACTTTGAATATTGAAAGCAAATTTCAAAAACGCTTGTACTTCTTATTTAAAAAGAATTATCTCTCCAAAGATATTTATCAGAAAATATGACCCACTTCCCTGAGGCTTCGAATTTATGGTCTCCCTAAAATGCGCGAAGATAATGTGCCTTGTAGATCCATTTTATCCATGATTGGTTTCGCTCAACATGCCCTCACCTAATATCTCACTGACTTACTTTAGCCTGTCCGTACATTCTATTCCACTTACTGTGTCTCTGATTCTTTTACTTTTTCTAAAATCATTCGAGATACTAACACCAATCAAAATAATTCTTTCTTTTGCTCGTTTGATATTTCCAGTTTATTTACTAACGCGCCTCTTGATGCGACCATTGCTATTTGTTGCGGTGCACTTTATTAATTAACAATTATGCACTAGTTTAAAAACAACTAAAGTAAATAAAAATTATTCATTACATTGAAATGTTTGATTGATTTTAATTTTGCATGGAATTATTTATTAAATAAAACTGCATAAAACTTCGTTTCAAATAAATTTAAAAAAAAACATACTTGTTGTAGGTATAGTTGTAGGTACAGTGGTTGGAATCGTTGTTGGTATAGTGGTTGGAATAGTGGTAGGTATAGTTGTTGGAATAGTTGTAGGTATAGTGGTTGGAATGGTTGTTGGAATCGTTGTTGGAATAGTTGTTGGTATTGTTGTTGGTATAGTTGTTGGAATAGTAGTTGGTACAGTTGTTGGTATAGTAGTTGGTACAGTTGTTGGTATAGTAGTTGGTACAGTTGTTGGTATAGTAGTTGGTACAGTTGTTGGAATAGTTGTAGGTACGGTTGTTGGTATAGTAGTTGGAATAGTTGTAGGAACTGTGGTTGGAATGGTTGTTGGAATAGTTGTTGGTACAGTTGTTGGAATAGTTGTGACTGATATTATTGTTTGCAAATATTTTATCACAAAGATCATAACATTTTATTGCACAATGGTTGAAATTGTCATTTGAACGATGTATAAACAGATGTACAGTGGTTCAAATTGTTGGCAGTACATTAGTTGGAAAATGTAAAAAAAATAATTGTCATTAGAATATATTTCATCCAATTTATATTTTTTATGAAAAAAAAGCACAAAGGAGAAATACTTTTTACATATTACAAGTCCGTGTAAATCTATATATATAAAAAGCAAAATGGCGGCATACGTTTTTGTATGTCCATGGAAGGCTTTTTTCACCAGGATTCTCGAGATGGTTACTATTTTCGAGAACTTTTTATATACTCCCTAGATCATAATATCTACGATTTGTGAACGCATGTCATCTCTACATTTATTTTGATCGACTTTTATAAAATTCATGCTACTTCCGTCTTTTCACATGTTTGTTTGTCTTTTTCATATAAATAAACTGAGACTCAACAAAGCAAAGCTGTCAGCAGCCTTTCGTGCCAGGAAGTCTTGAAAGCAATTAGCTTTGATCAATTTTGGGAAAGCCCTTTATATCAAACAATTGCTTTTCATTTGAGAGTTCCCCCTTTTTCAGGGGAGCTTGGTTTCCCTAACATAATAAATAAATGGAATGGTGGAAAGCTCAACGTTCATTTCTGCACCTGCATGAACTCATTCACTTAGCAAATAAACTTTTTGATTGACATTCTAAATTTCAATGTTTTTCACTTCCTATGGCTTCATAGCATAGCGGTAAGATGTCATGTTTTCTTTCACTTTCTTTTTCACCTTCGTGTCATGGGTTTGTCACGAGTTCAAGCCTGCCTGCCTGCCTACTAACACTTTTTTTTTCTTTTACACCTCCAAACTCCCGCTAGTATATATATAGAAAATAATTAAATTTTTTTTAATATAATCACAACTTATAAACAAGCTACAAATAAGGAAAGGAATGTCAGAGCACTCACCCCTATGATAAATCTTCTTTTATTTTCTACACCGATTTATGCCTTCTTATATCATTTTTATATTTATTATCTTATATGGTTTTTTACTTTTTAAGCATTGCTTGTTTTAATGTCAAGCCATATTTCAAGTCCCTCACACACACACACACACATACATGTTCCTGAAAGGATGAAACACTAGTGTCTGTAGGTATTAAAAATAATTATAGTAATTATTATATCAGCCTCTTTAAGAACTCGGTTCTTATTGTTGAGCACTCTAAATTGAAATTGAAGTCAGTCACTTAAAGACACATGTGCAGATTATGATGTTATAATCATAAGATCATTATCGCCATCTTGAAATTTATATAAATGTTAATTTCAACTATATTTCTCGCAGTTAATGTTAGACAGGTGGTTTGTTCCTTGCTAATGGGGTCAGAGATGGCTTTGTGCCTGCATTCAACTCTTCCGACCAGCTGTAATCTGCACTGATGATTCCCAAAAGGATTAAACACTAGTGTCTATAGGTATTAAAAATAATTATAGTAATATTATATATATATATATATATATATATATATATATATATATATATATATATATATATATATATAGAGATATAAATCTAATTATCTTAAGAGTATGAAAAAAGCAATCATCCCCAATATATCAAAAAGAATATCTAAGATATCACAAAATGAAAATATATTCGATAAGAATAAGGATTAATATAATGAAGTATTACCTCAATCAGGATATCAAGGAAAGATCAAATACATAAAGGCGTTTGATAATTAAAATAGCAGGATAAATTATACAACATCATATAACATGGTGATGAAGGGAAGAAGAAATGTAAAGAATAAAATAGATAAAAAATAAACATAAGAATAAAAAGAATGAAATTAAAGAAGCATATAATAGTAATAATACAGTTAAGAATAAGAGAAATGGGTGCAAAAACAAGTCTGGTTTAATCATCCTTTTAGTGAACAGATACAAAATAATATCCCTAAAGAATTTTACAAAATAATTGATAAGAACTATATGAATTATAGTAGGATGGAATCAGGTGAATTAAATATTGAGAAAAAATGTAACTGTAGAATACCTAATGAATGTCCATTGGAGGGCAATTGCTTAATATATGAAATTGTATACAAATGTGCAGTTAGGGCAAATAATAGTAAAAAGATATACCGAAACCATATTGTATCATTTAACATTGAACCAGGAAAGGAAACAACTTGGAATGAGGATAAGGATAGAAATAATGATATGACAAAAATAAATATTAAAAATAAGAAGAGAAACACAACTGCGTGAGGTGATTGGCTTACAGAACCATGTAAGAAAAAATAGAATTTGAATTAAAATGGTCAATAGTAGATAAAGGTAGAAAATAGAATCCTAGTAAATCAAAAAGATGTAATTTATGTTTACTTGAGTAAACGTAGTGAATTCTAAAGAGAAAATTTGGAACAAAAAATTTCATGTTATTAAAGCTGTCTTCAGAGAAATAAATTCCTATTACCATGCTCAAGACCTGATTAAACGTGTTTAAATTTTTAAAAAAATTAAGATATATGTTGAGAGTGAAATGTAAGTGTTATAAGAGAATGTTAAATTTAATACAAAGATTTTAGGATAGTGCAATAAACAAATTAATGGGTCATTAACTTAACACATAAAAATAAACTAATTATAACCTAAATAAGGGAAATAGAATTAAATTTAAAGTTGATAATCGTTATTGGGAATAAACTAACACCTGAGAAATTTCATTAGCACAAAAAAAGAATCAAACATTAAGTAATTGCAAAATATTGAGACGAACAGATTATGATGGATTAAAATGGACTAAATAAGAAGTTTGAAGCAAACTAGGTGAAAAATTGAACCTAGACTGATATAAAGAGAATAATATTAAAACTACAAATTTTAAAATTAAGCAAAAGAGATTAATGAATACTAAAGTCAAAATATTAAAGTAAGAATACACACGAATTTCGATAAAATTATGAATCGATAAATATAGGCAAACTTGAGTTATATCTCTTACACCATAATGATATACTGAATAATACAGAATAGTAAATATTAAAAAAAAAATAAAAATAAAATGTTTATATTGAGATAAAACTTGAAAAGATAGATTTAACATTTAAATTATGTACATAACCAGTATGTGATGAAGATAAATTTTAATTGATATTATTTAAATAAACCTTTTAATTATAATTTAAAAAAAAAAAAATAACATGTAAAGGAAAAAAAAAATCAACAAATATATGGCAATATGTAAATAAATATTTATACGAAAGTCGGGAAAATACAGATATGAATAGTTGGACATATAAATAGAGACTACAATTTGAAGGGGTAGATTATAGAACTTGGGGAATAAATTGATAAAATAAATAAATTGGAGAGGGAGAAATAATTATAAGAATTAGAAAAAACATTAAAAGATTAAATGAATGTAAAACAGGAAATTGATGAAGTATCATATTAAAAGAAGAAATTCGAAAATGGGAGATTAATCAATTCGAAGGCAACCAAAAAATAAATAAACAAATAATAGAATAATATGATGAGAAAGAGGTGAGTCTAACCGCTTGATCCTTTAAAATAGGGATTATGAATATATTTATACATATATAACAAATATATTTTAGTGTCTGAAGCTATTTTTGGAATATTTTTAAATGATATAATGTTTAAATTTGTCCAAATAGTTATGAAACAATCGTAACACACAGAAATACACCATATGATGTTTTCATTTCATATTTTCTTGTCTTGATTTTGCAAAAATATTATGTATAAAGGAAAACAAATATATATATATATATATATATATATATATATATATATATATATATATATATATATATATATATATATAGTATGAAAATATACTTATGGCTGGTAAGCTATAGAGAAACGTTTATGTTTCATTCCAGGAAATCATCAGACTAATTGCTCTACTAATATCTACTAATGTATAGAGCACAGTTGAAATAAATACTGAAAATATATACTAATACATCTCTTAATAAATTCTGAGCCTAATTAATAAAAACCACACCTTTTAGGCAAAATTCTACTTTATTACTCAGCATAATCTCCTTCTGAGATTCACTGATTACAATGCTTCTCTTACAATTTGATGCCTTTTTTTCATAAAACAATTTTTTTTTGGGGGGGGGGAGTTTCTGATATCATGCCTTCACTATAACTAAAAAACAATGTGATTAGAGCAAACTATTTTAAAGTTAAAACCTACAAAGTAGACACATGTTTTTTGTTCGGGGATGAATAAAAGTTATAAAAACTAGTAAATGTAGACTTTGATAAAAAGTCGAAATGGTAAATCATATATTAAGTAAATGCAGCAAACTAGCTTCCAAAAATTACAAAAAGAGACACGACTGCTTGGGAAAAGCAGCTCACTGGAAACTATGCAAACGTCATTATTTTGAACATGCAGTACAAACAGACAAATTTATTTGGCCAAGGACACCGGACATCATAATAGTGAGCTGGAAGGAAAAAAACTTGCTAAATTGTAGATATAATTGTTTTAGCAGATGACTAAGTAAAGACCTAGAAGCTGAATATGAAATCCGAAGAAAAAATATATAATACCAATAATTGTAGGGGCACTAGGAATTTTCTTATACTAACTCCAAACAGTTTAAAATAGTAGTGGTATTTGCTGATATGCTATTTTTAAATCTATTTTTGTAAGAACGTTCATAACTGTCAGTTCATGTAATGCAACTTCAACATTAGGTATTGGATGTGAATTGAGAAAACTTTATGATTTATTGCTATTTTTAAATCTTAACATATACATCTATTTCCATCTGATTTTCTCAAAAATACAATAGGTGATGACTACTTGCTACACACAGGGGGAACATATTCAAGAAAGTCCTATTAGCTTTTGCAATTTTGCTCCTACAAATGCACTGATAATTTTCTTTGAATTTTAAACTCACTTCATAGTTTTTTAACTTTTTAATTTGTTCCTATTTTTATCTCATTTAATTAATTTGGTAGAATTTATGTCAATTATATCATTTCCAAGAAGCCTATATTGCACATAACTTAAATTAATCCTAATTGACTTAATTCCTCTCCGATCGTTTGTTCTTCTTGTCTAAGTTTTTCAAACTCACAATATTTATTCACATTTTTTAAACAGGATAGATATTTTATGATTGGTTCATCACTTTCTTCTTTCATCAACATGAACTTTGTTTTTTCTATTACGACCAACATTTTCTTAAGTCTCATATTTTTTCTTACGATTTGACTTATTTTTTAACAAAGTCAGGTCTTCCAGATTTATGGGATATGCCATAATGGATATTTTTATTATTGCTTCACATCCAGCTGTAGTCAAAAATAAATCTGTTATTTCATTTTCTCGTTTAGTTTCCTTGTAGTCTTTTAACATTTTAGTTCCTTCACTGGCAACAACACATTGTAGCAATGTATCGATAATATTGGAATCCTCGAGAGACTATTGCAATTCTATCAGCGATGCCATTGTTATGAAGTGAAAGTTGGCCTTGTTCATAGATAGTCAAGCTTTTTCCTATATTTCTTAGAGAGAGAATCATATAGGCTCTCTCCTATGCTTATGCTAATTAGTCAAACAGAATTGTCAGTATCACTACAATCACTATATCACTATGTTTTGGTGGCTTTTTGTCCACCCACATGCCCAGTTTGTTACTTCCAACAATATATCCTTCAGCTTGTTAGATAATTCCTGTTGTAAATATAGTATTCAAATGATCCACTATGTGATCTCTAAACCTACATTTTACAAGTTGCTCAAACCACATGTAGTGTAAATAAACACCAAGGCTGTCAATATTTTATTACTAATCATCTTCAGCAATATGATTCGCTCACTTACATAATTAACTTCAATAATAGTATCTATCCACCTTTCTGCAATAAAAATACCAACATTACCTGGTCCCTTTACATTTCAACCAAGTTTTCTGGATAAAACATGTAGTTAAGTAGAAAAAAAAGAAATTTAAAAAAAATATATAAGACACAGCTGTTCCTTCCAAAAGGTCGAGCTCTTAAATGTCCAAAAATAATTCACTGTCACAAAAATAATTCGCCGGCACTTCTTCCAACCATCATTTCACTCTCTGCGCTCTTCACCCCTGCTTAAAAAAAAAAAAGTACCGTTTATATGCTGCTCATTTCTCCACTTATGCAAATTGACTATCAACCAGAGCCATCTAGTTTTCCATTTCTCCAAACAGCCAATTAGCAAAGGGGGACAACTCAAACCACACAGAACCATCTAGTTTTCCATTTCTCCAAACAGCCAATTTGCAAAGGGGGACAACTCAAACCCCACACTCCCTTGATCTACACGATCATCACATGTCAACCCATCACGTAGGCGCTCGACCAACATGGCGGCCGTCTCTCTCACTGCGATTTCCGTGGAGCCTCTTCGTGAACGTCGCTACTTGGCTCAATGTCGCTGTCTTCCTCTGATAACACCACCACCGGCCGCACATCAAGGATGTGTCGAGGGATGCCGTCGATAGATACATTGTTCGGAGACTGGACACTTGCCACAATGCCCCTCCCCCAGCGTGTGGTACAGCGAGCATCAGGCGGTTTGATCCTCACTTCCTCTCCCACTCGCACAGTCGCTCGCTTCTCGCCTTCCTCCGCAGGTACATGTGCAGTTCGGGGATGCTGCCACTCGTACTTGAAGACTGCCCTCCTGTAGCTTCGGACTGGATCCAAGAGAACACAGTGGCTGAGTCGGTCCTCACCTCACTATTCTGTAGCCCCCATTTCAAGGCTAAGTTGATGCCCTTCATAACCGCATCCAGTTCCGCCACATTTATGTGAGCCACGTCGTCCTTCTTTCGCAACCAAGCAGCATCTTCTGCAGTAACACCACCTATCTCCAAGGTGACCCCCACTGCTATACAGCTTGACACACACAACACAACACCTTCTGCACTGTTGGGTACATGCCAAACGCCTCTCACTGGATACTCCCTCTTCACCTCTTCAATAATCTTTCTAATAATGTCCACAGTTTCTTTATCAACTCCATCCTCCCACTTCGCTCCACTAGCTAGCCTTTTGATATAACTACATGCAGTCCATAGCCATCCTGCAATAGGGTAATGGCCAACCAGTCTTCCGCATATTGAGAAGAGTTCTCCCCTGCTCAATTTTTCCGACACCTCCGGGATCTCATTTCCCCTCCAGAACACTAACCATCCTATCTGGTCCTTTCTTAGTTGGAGCCCTAACACAGCTCCTCCCTACAACGATTCCGGGCGTTTTGCAATTAGCCCAAAGCTGTTGAGGTCTTTTACTACGTCCTCTGCAGTTGTTACCGTCTCGTCCACCAAAATATCATCAATGTAGGAACTGGTGGCCCTTCTGACTGCGTCCACCTTGCTTAGCACCATTTTGAGGATCGCTGCCATGATTTTTGGTGCAGAATTCAGGCCAAAACCCAACCTAATCAGGTAGTACGTTCGGCCCTTGTATCTGACCAGCTGGTATTTTCAGAATTCCTGTGAAATGTGGATCTGTAGGTATGCAGATTTTAAATCCACAATCGTCACAGCCTTCTGAATCTGCCTGCACTCTCGCATGGTCTCTCCGCACACGTCCATCACATCGCCTCCCGTGTGACACGCAACGTGTACGTTCAGCTCCCTGAAGTCCTGTACTGGCCGAACTTTTTGTTTTGTGGGCTGAACAACCGCCATTAACGGCATCACACCTTCCACCTTCTCCGTCCATGGTCTTAAAATTCCCTCCGAGATCCATCGGTCCACATCCTTCTCAAATTCAACTCTTGTGCCTCCTCGTAACATATGCTCGTAGCATTCCACTCTGTTGTTCAGTATGGGAGGTTCTCCCTTCCATGCCCACTGGACTGTCCATTTCTCACCATCAAAGTGTGCAGAGAAATCTTAGTACTCTATCGTGCAACTTTTGTCTAACCCGGCCGTTCCTGTGACACATTTTTCAAATTGCACACCTGAAGCCCCTTGGTGTCCTCCAAATCTCACAGAGTTCCTATATACTGTAATGCTCCCTAGTTGAGCAATTGCATACATCCCTAGCACCACATCGAAACCCGTGATAATTTTGTTAATAACAATCGCCTGGATTTTTAGTGACATCCCACGTACCATCAACCGAACGATACTTGTGCCATTGCACTTCACCTCTCTGCCGTCAACTGCCGTAATGCTGCTGGTTCCATTGCATGTGTCAACCATGTCTTTGGTGACAATTGTTGAAGTACAGCCCGTGTCGACAAGGGCTTTTGCACTTCGTCCATTTAGGGTCACCTCTACTTGTGGTGATATACCCTGAAGCGCCTTCATCGAATAAGTGGGGTAGCCACCAGCGCAGTGGCTTTCCCCTGTTCGTTTCCCTGGGAACAGAATCTGCTGATGTGGCCGAATTCCCCACAGCAGTAACACGTGACTTCTGGCTTTGACTACCTGCACTGCCTCGCCATATGGAGGCCTTGGCATCGGTAGCATCTGCCAGAGAACCTGGGTGTCTGCCACAGTCCTCTCTGCATTTCGTCCTTCACAATTTCCTGCTGCAGTTTGCTTCGTTGAGCGACAGCTACGATTCCCTGCTCACTCTCTTCTTTCCTGGCCAGCACCCTAGCCTGTGTAATCAACTCCGCCACCTCCATAGTATTTACACCGAGCAGTTGCTGCAGAGCTATAGAAATATAGTCCGGGAAGCCATGGATAAAGGCCAGTACTGGACTTCAGGGAGCTGAACGTACACGTTGCGTGTCACACAGGAGGCGATGTGATTGACGTGTGTGGAGAGACCATGCGAGAGTGGAGGAGATTTAGAAGGCTGCGACGATTGTGGATTTAAAATCTGCATACCTACAGATCCACATTTCACAGGAATTCTGGAAATACCAGTTGGTCAGATACAAGGGCCGAACGTACTACCTGACTAGGTTGGGTTTTGGCCTGAATTCTGCACCAAAAATCATGGCAGCGATCCTTAAAATGGTGCTAAGCAAGGAGGACGCAGTCAGAAGAGCCACCAGTTCCTACATTGATGATATTTTGGTGGATGAGACGGTAACAACTGTGGTGGACATAGTAAAAGACCTCAACAGCTTTGGGCTAATTGCAAAACGCCCGGAATCGTTGTAGGGAGGAGCTGTGTTAGGGCTCCAACTAAGAAAGGACCAGATAGGACGGTTAGTGTTCCGGTGGGGAAATGAGATCCTGGAGGTGTCGGAAAAATTGAGCAGGGGAGAACTCTTCTCAATATGCGGAAGACTGGTGGGCCATTACCCTATTGCAGGATGGCTTTGGACTGCATGTAGTTATATCAAAAGGCTAGCTAGTGGAGCGAAGTGGGAGGATGGAGTTGATAAAGAGACTGTGGACATTATGAGAGAGATTATTGAAGAGGTGAAGAGGGGGGATCCAGTGAGAGGTGTTTGGCATGTACCCAACAGTGCAGAAAGTGTTATGTGGTGTGATGCAAGCCGTATAGCAGTGGCGGTCACCTTGGAGATAGGTGGTGTTACTGCAGAAGATGCTGCTTGGTTGCGGAAGAAGGACGATGTGGCTCACATAAATGTGGCAGAACTGGATGCGGTTATGAAGGGCATCAACTTAGCCTTGAAATGGGGGCTACAGAATAGTTAGGTGAGGATCGACGCAGCCACTGTGTTCTCTTGGATCCAGTCTGGAGCTACAGGAGAAAGGAGGGTGAAGACGAAAGGCGCTGCCGAAATAGCTTGTAGTGAAGTAGAAAAAAAAGAAATTTAAAAAAAATATATAAGACACAGCTGTTCCTTCCAAAAGGTCGAGCCCTTCAACGTCCACAAATAATTCACTGTCACAAAAAGAATTCGCCGTCACTTCTTCCAACTGTCGTTTCACTCTCTGCGCTCTTCACCCCTGCTTAAAAAAAAAGTACCGTTTATATGCTGCCCATTTCTCCACTTATGCAAATTGACTATTAACCAGAGCCATCTAGTTTTCCATTTCTCCAAACAGCCAATTAGCAAAGGGGGACAACTCAAACCACACAGAGCCATCTAGTTTTCCATTTCTCCAAACAACCAATTTGCAAAGGGGGACAACTCAGACCACAAAACACAAATCAATACATCTTCTTTCAAGCAAATCAACAATTAAACCAGCTATTCTATGCTACCTTCCAATATTTACATAGTCTGAAATGTATTCTTTTTTTATGACATTTCCTTATTTGAGGTAAGATTTTTTTAGTCCAGATATTCTTGTTGACATCAACCCAGTTATGTCATAAGAACCAATTTTTATAACAAAATATCATAGCAAGACTTAAAGTGCTACAACTGCATTTGGGATTTCTTAAAAATTAGTTTTCTCAATAAATAAATAAATAAATAAAAAAGGAATTATACACTGGTTCTCTGCACAGCTACACATCCAACATTATGTACAATGTACAAGGGGGAATTTCACTTATCTTAGTTGAGACAGTGATACAAAAGCACTCTACTTACACCGACTCCAATTTTAAGTATACTTTCAGAATTAGTATCCAAAAACTAATATTCAGTAACATGAACCAGTGATCAAGTCTTTTGTTTCCTTGGTATGAGTCACCCTCATCAACTACCTTCTAGCAATAAAAAGTTACAAAGCGATGGGTGTCTGATTGAATAAAGATAAAGGTTGTTTTTCTTTAGTACTAAGGCTTGTCATTACTTGTCATGACTTAGTAGGATCAAGTCTCTCTGACCTTCTATCTAGCCCAAGTAAGGGCCTAAGTGTGGTGTTGCAATTCATGCAATTATTTAGGCAACTGGAGTAAAGATTGCCCAGCTACATCATGATTTGCTATCTACAGTCAGCAGACTTTGAAAGTATTTTTAAAGTATTTAAAAAATGTTAAACTTTGAACAAAAATCACAAATCTATAAACTATTTGTAAAAGTATTACTCACCACGTGGACCACACAGATGAACACTAACTTCGGTTTCAACACGCCTTTCTGGATTTTCTTTTTCAATTGTAATTTCAAGCTCAAATAATGTATCAATTTGTGGAAGATATACTGTAGTAGTAGGATCAACATTCTGTAATGAAAAATAGAAAATTGAACATTTTATCAAAAAATACTTCAATAGTTCAGTTACAATTAATTAGTGTTGCATTTGCTTTATGATTTTCCTTTCCGACAACAAAATTTCTGTTTTTGAATTTTTGAAATAAACAATTGGTTATTCATATTATTTGGATTCATCAGACTACTGTTTTCATCTTCAGTGTCATTTTACAACGTTTTCATTCATACTCTGGCCCCATCAGGAAGATGTTCAAACATTACTAGACCACGTGAACTCTCTCCACATAACTATACAGTTCATGATGGAAAAACAACATAACAACAAACTATTCTTTCCAGATGTACTGATTATCCACATTGGTCAGGGTTTATGTTATCTATATACCGAAAGTCAACATTCACTGGACAGTACCTAAACTTCAATCTCACTATCCATATAATGTAAAGAAAGGAATAATCCATTGTTTAAAACACAGAGAAAAAGCAATATGTAATAACAGCAATGCATATCAAGAGGAGATGGACAGTTTAAGAGAAACACTCTGCTGAATCAACTATCCAGAGAGCATGAAAGCAGCTCCAAGAAATCTGGACCAGACACAAAAGGACATCACTCAAAAACTCACCACAGTTTGTATACCACACATGAAGGGCTTGTCTGAAAAAAAAAAATTCAATGAATCCATATCAAATCAGGACAGTATTTGAGAACGATTTAACTCTCCGGAAATAGCTTGTGAGAGTCAAGCCCCCTACAGAAAAAATTATGACTAACAACTGTGTATATGAAATCCCATGTAGATGTGGAAAACTATACAAAGGTGAGACGTGTCGACCACTAAAAGTATGGTTAGAAGAACGTCGAAAAGCCGTAACATATGGAGAGATTTAAAAATCGAGTATAGCTGACCATATTTGGAGGGAAAAAGGAAACCATTATAATTTACTACTATGGGACGAAGTAAAAATTATTGACGGAGAGGAACGATGAAGAGTAACGCAACTAAAAGAAGCTGCACATATGCTTGGAGACGATCAATTTCTAAGTATTCTATATGGAAATAAACATTACAAAAAACAGCTTCTACAGAGAAAATATCAAACCCAAAACTTCTGTTTTTACATATATTGCTATCAGAAATGTTTATATTCTATACAAACTGCAACTTCTTAACAGAAAATTAAATATATATATATATATATATAGATATTCGGTAAACTTACAATATATTTACATTCCTTATTATTTTTTAAATATATTTCTGACCCGCTTCTTTGTTTACATCTACATGTGTGCGTGTGTCCGTGTGTTTCCGCCAGCATGCGTTACCAAAGAAAAACGCTTTTGCTTTGCAAACATATTTATTAGATGTTAATAAACATTATGAACTGCAAGTTTTTTTAGATAATTTAATATCTATCTAATCAGTATTATACATGCAAATAAACATTACAAAAATTTAAATGATATACAAAATGCAACTTCTCCTTAGAAAATTAAATATAGATATAGATGTTCGGTAAACTTACAATATATTTACATTTTTTTAATTTTTTTTTTATTTCTCACCTGTTACTTTGTTTTACACGTGTTCCTGTGTGCATGTGTTTCCATCAGCGTGCATTATAGCGTGAAGTAAATAAAGGGTTCCATTCGAAATTCCATCCAAATTCTCGAGTTCGACAGAAACATTCCCAAGTTCGAGATTATACCGATCGAAACGTTGTAAAAATGATACTCCAGACGAAAACAGTAGTCTGATGAATCCAAATAATACGAAAACAATTTCTAACAGAAATCACAATGTAAATGTAATATGTAGTAAATAATATTTTTGATGAAAGCAATTACTAAAACTCAATTCAATACAAAAAATTTCTTCTATAAAATTGAATTGTCAAAAAGGAAATTTGACTTACCGTAAAAGGCTCTACTTCACCAGCTGCATATGTTGCAATAACACTAAAACTTTGGATATTCTTTGTATTTAGAAGGCTAATCTTAACTGGAAGTCTTGGTTCATTGAAAGTGATCACAAGTCTTAGAATATTATCATTTACGTCAAACTTATAGGGTCCAGCACCAGGAACTAATTTTTGAATGGGATCATTTGTGCTTGATGAAATAATTTCCACATCATCATCACTGAGATTTTCCTGTGTGATTTCTTCAGCATGAATACAGATTTCTAAAATAAAGCATTAAAAAATAACTTATAGAAAGATAAATATAAATTTATGTTGAATTTTTATGAAAATACATTGATAACTGTCAGGTTAGCTTAATGAACCAATAACTTTTCTAATCACAATATATGAGGCAACATTCAATGACAATTATACAGTAAGTAATGCGCATGTATCATCACATAGTTCAATACATTTATAATTATATAAATAAGTTATATAATAAAAATTGCAACTACAAAATATTTTCTCCTTTATTGGCTACAGTTTTAAAGATTTTATATCCTTGTTCTTGTTAAGTAATATACTACAATGATGATTTAATGATAATTATAAAGTAAGTTATGCACGTGTATCATCACATATTTCAATATACTTTTAATTATATAAATAAATTATATAATAAAGATTTGCAGATACAAAATATTTCGTATATCGCATATAAACTACAGTTTAAAAGATTTTATAAGTTTATCCTTACAAATAAATATACTACAAAGATGATTTAAAGAAAATAAAAAGTCATGATAATACAATAATATAATCAGAAATACTCTACCATGTGTTGTAGTCATTCTTATAGGCCTTTTAGTAGGAAAAGTTGTTGTTGAGGTAACTGTGAATATAACCACAAAATGTCAACAATCATTAAAATTAAGATTTTTTTTTACAAACAAAATCTCATTAATTCTAACTAATCAAATGTTACACAAACAGAATTAGAATTGAGTTAAAATAACAAGTTATGCTGGTTCAAATAATATACCAAACAAACGTTCATTAGTATTTAGAATTGCTTTTGCTATCTTGTTCATATATTCATGCACAGAACCAGGTGCACTATTTTTCTTTTAACTTCCTTAAATATTTGCAACGTTTTGCTTCTATACTTCTCAAAGCTAATGAGGTTTTCTTTTATTGGATATTTTGCAATTTTCTTAGAATTGGGTAGCATTTTTTACAGCTTTTCTACATCAATCATCAAACGATGGTTTACTGCGTTTTACAGAAGGTTATGTTTTGAGCATGTTTTCCTTTGCTGCTGATAATAATGTATTACTAACGTGTGTGGTACGATCTTTATTTTGGTTGTTTGATTATGGAATCAATTTGTAATGTTCATAACTTCTTAAATTTTTCCTAATTGGCTTTTTTGAAATCCCAATATGATATTTTTACGTCAGTTTGAGATGTAAAGACGTTATTCTAAGAAAATCGGGAAATGGTTGTTTTGGACTTTCCAGTTATAATTTAGGAATAGCTTAAAACGACATATTGTACAATATGTGACTGTTGCTGAATATGTTTACGTTGTTATTTTTGCAGAATATGTGTATAGACTCTATTATTTTTACTTTTTTCTCCGGTTTTCTTGCTTCCTCATATTTCATTATGGTTGTTAAAGTTCCCCATTATAATGAAATATTTGGACAGTTGTTTAATTAATTCACTTAGTTCTGATTCTTCGAGTTCTTTATTGCTGATATATATGTATTGGGCACACTTTTATACTTTTATGAAAAGATGCTGATATAGCGACTTCTTGCATATTTGTATTTCATTGTGTGAGATATTTTTAATGATTACTTATTATCTACATCTTTGAGTTTAATTTCTTGAAGGCAAACAATTGCTGGATAGTGGTTTATAATGTTCACAATAGTTGGCCCATATTTTTCTGATATTCCAATTATTTATGGGTTTTCATTTTAATTGTATTGTCTGTGAAACTTATATTCGCCTTTCTCGGTTTTCTTGCTTCCCTATTTTTATTATGGTTGTTCAAATCACTTATTATGATGAAGTATCTTGGCAGTTGTTCAATTGACTGCCTTGTTTTAATTCTTTCAATTGTCATTTGCTAGTATCTATAATAAGCACAATGTGATAGTTTTATGAAAAATGCCAATATGGTGACTTTTTGCATATTTGTATTTAATTTAATTAATTGATTTAATGGGATATTAATTTTATAATTTTATTACCCACATTTTTCAGTTGAGTTTCTTGAAGACAAACAATTACTGGACAGTAATTTTTTTGTATGGTGGTCTTAGAGGTTTTTTCTGTGGTTATTTTCATCTTGGGATGTGTGTTTTTCTTGCTATGTTTATTTTTTTTGTTTTAGAAATTGTGTTTCTATCTAGTTATTTTTGTTTGATCTCTTCTCTATATTTATAAAATGGAGACGATTTTTTCCTCCCTAGAAAAAAAAAAATCTAGCAATAGAAACACAGCCGACAGATACAAATTCAATAGTCACACTAACTGCAAATATCTGCTGCATGTTTTCTGGATATTACCCATCGATTTTATTCAATATTGTAGATTCCTATAATATTTCTGAGTACATTCACTCTCCCCAACAAATCATATTCACAGGTAGTAGCAGGATACTTTTTCAGTCATTATTTTCTACTCTTACTCTCCTTGATGAGACCGGGAACTTTGATACATTTTTCAAAACTATTTCATATATGGTAGACATTACATATTTTCTTAATATCTGTGCTATATCCATGTGTTTATCAGTCAACAAATAAGTACTTATACAGAATACGGACATTGCTAAAATAATAATGTTATTATTTATAAACCCATTGTTAATATAGGAGATCAGAGCTCTTTGTAAATAGTATGTACTTTCAACTAACATTTTAATAAACAAACAATATTGTATGAAGTTAAATTTAACTTGAACATCATATCTAAAACAATAGCATGGTTCGTATTCTGCATAAGTACAAAAATCGCCTCAAAACAGCGGTAATCAACTAAAAATAGTAGTGCTTGTCAATGCCCACCCCTGTCATGAGTCAGAGTAACCATCTTAAAAGAGAACTGATCAACAGTTACTGTCATAACCGCAAGTGGAGGACAGTGGCCACTACTGGATGAAAATGCCCAATAATTGAAGACAGGCAATTTCATTTCAGAGCAGTCTAATGGGGACTGACACCAATTATGACTGGTAGTGACCGATAGTTGCAGAGAAAACTAGTGCCCGCTAGTAAATGCAAGAAACAGTCTCAAAACGCTCCTAAACACCAGTGACGACCAGTACTCACAATTGAAGACAGAGAATTTCATTTTAGAGCAGTCCAATGGAGTCCAATACTAGTGATGGCTGCCAGTAAATACCAGGAATCAACAGTGATAGTTGTAAAGGTAGCCAGTGTCCACCAATAAACACAATCGCCTCAAAATACATTAGCACTAGTGATCATCAGTGCCTACCATAGGTATCCAGTGACAGCTAATGGATGCCAGTGACCAACAATGCCCAACAGTTGAAGATAGACGATTTCAATTCAGAGCAATCCAATGGAAGTCGACGCTAATCATTGTCACCAGTGACTGACAGTTGCAAAAACAGCTAGTAAATGCCAATACCCAAAAGTAACCGCCCCAAATTAGCACTGATCGCCAGTAACCACCAGTGTTGACAATGACAGCCAGTAAATTTCACTAGTTGCTACTGCCAGGCAATGCCCAACAGTGGAAGGTAGATGATTTTTTTTTGGTTACAGATGCCAGTGCCCACTTTCTAGGGCCAACAGTGGCCCTCACTAACAACAATAGTTTTATTTGTTTTGTGAGGGAGGTTCTTTATTGAATCTCTTCTGGCTTTGTGCCATACTTCAACCAGGCAATGCTAGTACATGGGTTCTGTTCATTATTTATATGAGATAGATTAAAGCAATTGGGATGATGTTGGCTGTATTTTTGTTAGAAGTGTATCTGTTTCTGGTTTTATTTCTGTAGTTAACTGTATGAGTAGTATTTTTTTAATTGTTTATTGAGGAAATTAGTCTTCATGTTTATAAAGTGTGTCAATCGCTTTATTGCAGATTAGTAAAATATCAATATTTCACTAAATATATGTCACAAAAAATAAAATTGTATAATAAAATGACTGCTTTAAGGTTAGTTATTTCCCAAAATTTTATTCAAATTCATGTGATATTCACAAAGTTATGACATTTTTGTCTTTATCAAGGAATTTCCACTGTCCATCGCTTTATTGCAAATCTCTATAAATGTTGTATTAGGGCAAAAATACAATGTCTAATCATGAAAACGTTACTTTTTATTATATTTTTCTGTTAAAGAATAATAAACTAAAGCACATTCTAGGTGCTAAGCCTCAAATAAATTAATTATTTTTCACCATATCCAACAATTTTTTGAAATAACTTTAAATAACCTTTTGTCCACCAAAGAAGTCAATACTAGACATTTAAAAATTTTCACACTGACGTCTGATAGTTTAAATTCGTTACAGTGTTTATCAACCATGGCCGCATATGTTGCAAAGTCATCTTTGTCGTTTTTAACCAAATTCAAACATTTCCATAGTTTATAGAACATTTTAGACTTTTGGGCTAAAAAGTTCAGTAAGAAGCTCCACGATATCGGCAAAAGATAGCTCCGAAGTTTAACGTGGCAAAATAAAAACCACAAATTTATGTTCAACGGTCTCCAATTTGCATAATTGCAAACAAACTTTTTTCTGGTCGGACCGGTCTATAGACTAAAAAAAGTCCTCATTTCTTCGGTAGTAAGCTGAAAATGACTTAACTTCTTCTGGTATATAGCAGTTGTCAATCGCATTCCATATAGAGGCTTGTGAAAATAAGGTATTATTCTCAGTGAACACATTATATGTTACGACTTGAGCAAGTAACTCCTCCAGATGCTGTTTCCACTCAAATAACTGTTTTTTTTGTAGTTGTTCTCGCTTTTCGTCTGTATGTTGTTAATGTTTGAATAATTGTTGTTGTTGAATTTGTAATTATTCCCAAACATACAAAAAACGAACACGGCAGCCCTAATTCACTACGGCAGTGCGATCGACACATATTGTTATGCATCATCTATTCCATTTAAACTTACCCATCTTGCTATAAATTATTTAATCACTTTAAAATTACACATGCCATTTCCCATTTCTTACATTAAAATTATTTACATATTGTTAGATTTAAAACAATTACATCATAGCTTTTTATACATCACACCCGGTTTTAGAATCCTATATATACCTCAATTAGATTTAAACCAACTAGAAAACATTAAAAAATAATTAGCAACACATACAATATACTCCACATTTTCTTGTATTTTTCGTTTCCTTATATAATTTTTGATACCTCTGGTGGGGAAGGGGGGGTGATATTCATTATTTATAAATTACATGTTTTTCTTTTTTTTTCATTTATAAAACTTTCGATATCTGATTATTTCAGTTACATTTATTTATTTTGTTTTTTAGGGGGCTTTGTATTTATTTTGTTTTTGCAGATAGAAACGAAAAACCTTCATTTGTTTTGGGTGTGTTTTTGGGGGGTTATTTAAAATATTCTTCGATTTAAACAATTACGTTGCAGATTTCTTTACATCATATCAGGTTTCACTATCCTATATTTATCTCGATTACATTCTAACCAACGAAGCCACATTTCTTGTCTTTTTACTTTCTATTTTTTTGTGGAGGGAGGGGTCATTTGTTTAAAAATCATTTTCTTTCTTTAAAGATTGTAATGCAGGGTATGGGGCAGCATAACCAGCTGCCAACATTCCCCTGCTTTTTACTAAAGTCAACCGAGAGCTCTTTTTAGTATCCTCGTTGTTCCCTTAAGTGTAATTGTCTGGATTTCTTTTGCACTTTGTTCACCAGGAATATTAGTTAGGTAGGACTTCAGGTTCTTCTTCATAAGCCCTGTAGCACCTATAATAACTGGTATGTGGAATGGTTGATATCTCCCTATGCTAACGTGTCTCGCCCCCCATTTTTATAAACACAGCGAATTCAACAAGGGCTTGCGTTCTTTCTTGATTTTGTTTTAATAGTAAAAAAAAAAATATGACGTTATTTCAATTTTTTCACTGTGGACCAGTGGATAAAGGAGCAGAGTCAAAATATAGGGGTTTCAGGTTTGCGCCAATATAACATAGTCTTTTTTCTTCTTTTTATTGATGGAGAATGTTTTAACATTGAAAAAGAGTTATGTACTCATTCTACATTCTGATAAGTGAAATTATTGTAGTAATTGATAAAAACAATATTCAAGAATAAATACACTTAAGAAGTTTTATTTCATTTCATTAGGATCGGATTACATATTTTACTTCTTAAATAAAATTTTTGCTTCTTAATAAAACTTTGAGACCAACTATTTTTAAGCATGGAGGGCGGTAATTAACCAGTCAACATTACCACATCTTCAACAACTAAATGGATGTTTTTTGTTTTTTTCCCCTCTCTTCACCCGGCATGCTTACTGCGTCAATTTTTTTTTGCTTCCCTCCCCTTGCTGCTATTTATTTATTTTTTTTTTTTACGGCTGGGAGTTGATCGATATTCTCTCCAACCGTCTTTGACATTCTTACCATGAGGAGTTGGGAATGTCTATTCTGAATGTCGTTTGTAACATTGAGGAGGTTAGGGGTTGGGCAGCAACAACAGCAACCATACTTTAACTTTCTTCGAAAGGGGAGCACGCTTCTATCGAGCAACACCAGTTAGCGGGTACTGCTGATAATTTTTAACCAATCAAATGTTACTCAACTTCACCCAACAATTATTTTATTTTTGACAATCAATCATGTTAAGTTTTTTTTTCAGCCAAGTGCGTGTTCATGTCAAGTGCACCTATTTCTGTTAAATGATCTTCCAGTACATCTGACTTTGATATTTAACATTTCCAATCAGCAAGTATTTTATGTTTGAGAAACACCAAACTTGTTTTACTGACCTGATGCATGTCTATACCAATTGCTCCTAGTTCTGTTAGGTAACCTTTTTTAACATTACTCATTATTCTATTTTCAAAAATGTTTATACATGAACATTTTCATTGTATCTCTCTCTTTACCACCCCCAACAGATTGCAATAAAATAATTAAAGAATATCAACTAATGTGTGCTCTGTAATAATCTATTATATAAAAGTGAAAATGTGTGTGTGTTTCTGTGTGTGCGCGCTTTTATTGTATGTCCGGCAAAGGTTTTTTTCGAGTGAGGAGTGCTCGGGAGGGTTACTGTTTCTTAGAACTTTTTATATACTCCCTAGATTATAATATCTATGATTTACGAAAGGAGGTCATGTCTATCTCTTATTTGAGCGACTTTGACATGCTATTTTTGTGCTATTTTTGACTCTCCATGTATTTGTTTGGCTTTTCCGTATATATATACAAAGGAAGCTTTCTGGCATGTGTGCCAGGGACGTCCATAAAGCAATGAGCTTTGATTAATGCGGGCAAAACCCGTCATATCAGACAATCGATATTCATTTGGTGACTCCCCCTTTTATAGGGAGCTGGCTTTACAACAAGATGTTGGGTAAACAAACAAATATGCAAAAAACTGGCTTGCAGCCAAACTTAAGTGCGGCATTACATTTCTCTATGGCGTGATGTTTTACCTTATTAAATTTATGCACCTGCCACTTAACCTTTTACTCATTAAATTTCAACTATTCTCACTTCAGCTACCCTCATAGCATCGTGGTAAGTTATCAGGCTACCACTTTCGGTTCCACCATCGCTTTAAGGCTTCAGGTTCGAGCCTACATGTTTGCCAAAACTCCCCCCCCCACAACCACTAGCAAACACTCGGGCAATGCTGGGACCTGCCCCGCTAGTCTATATATATAAAAGACAAAATGTCGGCGTGTGTTTTTATATGTCCAGTAAAAGCTTCTTTTACAAGGTTTTATGGGGGGCAGGGGAGGGTTACTATTCTTTAAAACTTTTTATATACTCCCTAGATTATAAATCTACAATTTGTGAAGGGACGTCGTATCTAGATTTATTTTGATCGACTTTTATAAAATTCACATTATTCCATCCTCTCGCGTGTTTGTTTGGGCTTTTCGTATAAAAGTGAAACTAATCAAAAGCGAATACTGACTTTTCATGCCGGGATGCCCAGAAAGCAATTAGCGTTGATCAGTATTGAGAAAACCCATCATATCAGACAATTGCTATTCATTTGGACACTACTTTTTTGTGGGGAGCTGGTTTCCCAACATCGTGGGGAAATGAAACGGCAGAAAGCTTAACTAGCCTCCAGCCAACGTTCGTTTCTGCAAGTCAACTTTTTCATTGACATCGCTAAATTTCAATGTTTTTCACTTCCTATGGTCTTGCAGTGGTAAGATCTCACATTTTCTTTCACTTTCTTTTCCGCCTAAGGGTTTGTCATGGGTTCGAATTTTGTTTTTCTTTTACACCTACAAACACCTGGGCAATGCTGGGTAACTCTGCTAGTAATAAAATAAAATAGAATGAAAAGAAAAAGAAATGATAAAGTTTCTGAGGTCCATTTTTATATGCTAATAAATAAAAGATAACAACAAAAAAGAAAATAGAAGTGATCCTTAGTATTTAGTTCAGGTTCCTTCTTCTCCAGGCTATATCATATAAAAGTAAACATCCTGATGCATGACTGTCTGATCACTGGCGCTAATTGCTAAACTGATATCTAGTAAATGATATTTGACAAATCCACATGTGTTTATGCTCAAGTTTTATGTTTACATATAATTTATCTTCCAATTTCAAGCATACTATGCACTCAGGCTATTATCATGTGTAGTACATGTTGTTAACAGTCTGACCCATGGAAAAGAAAATCGTAGGGTCTTATTTTTTTTTCAAGATGGTGTATATGCAGCTTAACAATAGGACTTGTTGTATCAGCTTAAATATCACAATTAAAATGTTGTAAATTCCTACTCTATCATGAAATTTCCACTTACCTCCCTTCAGATCAGTATAAAACTTATCAAAGGGTGTTTCTCTCTTTTATTTAGCAATTTTCAACATCGATATGTTAATTTGTTTTTCCATTACATGAAATCTATTTGTTCTTCATCCAGCAATTTATCATTATAACTAGTAATCCTGTAATCAGTCTGATGTATCTTATTATACCAATTAAGCCCATGGGACTTCCTACGTAACTGTGAATCCTCCAGACCTCTCTGAAAATCTACCAACATTTATTTGTTCTAGAGTATCAAGCATATGAAGATTAGAGTAAGAAACAATATATCAATTATATCTAAAGTATTGAATAATTTTTTCTTATTTTATTAAATGATTAAATAATCTAGAAAAAAGTTAACAAATATTTTTCAATGAAAGATAAAAGATCTACCTGTAGTTGGTATAGTGGTAGGTATTGTAGTTGGTATAGTGGTAGGTATTGTAGTTGGTATAGTGGTAGGTATGGTAGTTGGTATTGTGGTAGGCACTGTAGTTGGTATTGTAGTAGGCACTGTAGTTGGTATTGTGGTAGGTATTGTAGTTAGTATAATAGTAGGCACGGTGGTTGGTGCGGTAGTAGGTATGGTAGTTGGTATAGTAGTAGATATGGTATTGTGATAGGTATTGTAGTGTTGTGTTAGGTATGGTATTTTGTATTGTAGGTATGATAATTGCCATTATTGTAGGTATGGTAGTTGGAATTGTGGTAAGCGCGGTAGTTTGTATTATGGTAGACACAGTGGTAGGTATGGTAGTCGGTATAGTTGTTGGAACAATAGTAGGAACAGTGTGATTAATATTGTAGTTGGAAAAAAAGTTATCGCAAAGATTGTAATATTTTATCAACATAATGTAAATGTAAATCTTTTAAAATATTTAAACATTATAGATATATATATATTTTGATAAGATATACAAGTGATTTTAATGACATATGTACCTTGATTAAATTATCTTAAAAAATGTTAATATTTTCTTAAAGAAATTAATTAAGAGAAATGGTATAAGAGTCAGGGTCAATGACATATATTCATTGAGAAAATTATTATTCCAAAAGATATATTTTATTACAAGAAATTAGCAGTAAAGGAGAAGTGATGGATATGGAGGAGAGAGGGGTATCACTGAGTGAAACAGAAAAAAGTGTATATATATATATATTATGGAATAAGCGCACATCAGTAGATGTTAGCATATATTGATTTGTTTGGTAGTTAATAACTTAATAACAGATAAGAAGCAATTTTTTATCTAAAATTATTTTTCATTGCCTCAGAGATGCGTGTTTTTTTTTTGTTTTTTTTTTTTACATGGGTGTCACCACTTATCAAGGCCCAGAGGCCACTCGAGGATAAGGGTTAATAGGTATACATTAATCATTGTGATTTTAGCATAGTAAACAGTGGGAATTTTGTAACTTGGATTACTTAGGGGGACGATTCAATTAGAACTTGTTCACATTGGACTTTTTCTTTTTTTTTTTTTTCATAGGTATCAACACATTATCAAGGCCAAGAGGCCACTCAAGGATAAGGGTTAAAGAGTGTACAGTAGAAATTGGACAATATAATAATCATTAGTAATGAAAATTTGTTAAATTTGATAACTTATATGGAACGGCTCATCAAGAACTTATTTACGTTAGACTTGAAGACAACCATATTGTAGTCAGCCGGAAAGCAGGAAAACGGAAGACAATTCCACAGGCGTGCAGTTCTAAGAAAAAAGCTTTGTTCATGGAATCTACGTTCAGGTTTAGGCACAGATAAAGAGTGGGGGGAATTATTGATAGTGTTTACAGCTAGACGAGTGTTTCTTGTGAAAGTTTTGCGAGGGGGGACCATAGATTGAAGCTCAGTCGAACACTTTCCATGAAAATAACGATACATCAGAGACAAACTCGCAACATCTCTACTGTGAGATAGAGGTTGTAAGGAAGAGAAAAGGACATCTCCTACGAGGCTACAAAGTCTATTTTGAACTCTATCAAGGCAGGACAAGTCCTTTCTAGCAGCTCCTGCCCAGATGTGGCAACAGTATTCCACCCTTGGACGTACCTGGCTCTTATATAGATAGAGAATTGCATCAGCAGTGAGATATCTACTGGATCGATAGAAAGATCTCACCATTTTTCCAGCGGCCTTGGCAACAGATTTGATGTACGTGTTCCATTTAAGATCAGGAGTAATGGTCAAGCCCAGAAGCTTGTCAAAACTTGAGGCCTCCTGAAGACGAGAGCCATTCATTTCAATTGATGCCAGATGGGGATCAGAATGTTGATGATGTAAAGAGAGAAGCTTGGTTTTAGATGCATTAAAAGTAACCAGTCACTCCTTTCCCCATTGTACTACATGCTCAAGATCAGAGGAGAGAGAATTGGAGAGAACTTGGTCGTTTACTGTCTTAGATGTGCTACCATAAATGGTAGTGTCGTCAGCATAAATGTCTACAAATGATGTAAGGATGTGATTTGGAAGATCGTTAATGTAGATCAGGAAAAGAGTTGGGCCCAGGATGGACCCCTGAGGGACACCGGCATTATTACTGTGGGCTTCTGATTTTTGTCCCTCAACTACTACTCTTATGAACCTATCAGAAAGAAATGATTTAATAATTGAAAGACATTTCCAGCTATACCATAGCTAGAGATCTTATGAAGTAAACCTTTATGCCATACCCTATCAAAGGCCTTAGATATGTCAAGAGCAATTGCCCTAGAAAGGTTGCCTCCGTCGAGAGATTTGCTAATCCTATGAGATATAACTGTAAGCACATCTGCTGCAGATCTAGCAGAACGGAAACCATATTGAGTGTCACTAAGAAGGTTATTTTTGTTGAGATGGTTGATTACTTCTGTATTTAACACAGATTCCAGCAACTTACTTATGACGCACAGGAGACTTATTGGCCTGTACTGAGAGGGGGATGAGCGGTCACCTGAATTCTTAAATACAGGGCATACTGATGAAATTTTCCAGGGAGATGGCAAACTATTATCCTTAAGACAACGTTTAAATACTTTTGTAAGTATAGGCGCTAGTTCAGGTTGAAGTTTTTTGAGTAATATAATTGGAATACAGTCGTGTATTTCAATATTGTGATGAAACGTTTATAATTAATGTTTTTTCTATGTTGCTTGTGTGATTCACAATTCCATATAATCAGACGTCTTCTACAGGTTTTAATGTCTAAAAGGCATTGCTAGCAAATTGTAAGATGAACATAAATGCTACCTTTAATAACTGTTTATTTTATGATTCTGCCTGGCACACATGTTGTATCATTAATATGGCAAAACATATGAAAATCGTGTCCACATAAAGAATAAAATATTCCAAACACGTCTGCAGCTATTTATAAATTAAATAGTAAATAATTTTACTTTAACAGAAACTATCCAGATTAATCTTTATTAATAATATATTTATCCTTGTTTTTTTACACATAGTCAGTCTCTCCGTTCTTCCCTTTTTCTGTGACATTCACATAAACTCTAACATATTTCTAGTTTGTTCACTATATTCACTGCACTAGCAAAAAAAACAACAAAAAAAAACAAAAGAAGAAATAAAGAAAATTCAGTACATTTGGTTAGTTTTCACTTCAGAATAATACATAGTCATAACTATTGGCCATTTGCCATATATATTTCCAACTCTTGGCCATTTGCCAGATATATTTCCTGGCTATACTATAAGTACTTTACAAATTTTTAATGAATCTCAATTAAATAAGAAATGATAAAGTAAACCGAAATTCCACTTTTAAGTTCAACTTTTTGGCCATGTGGTACTGGTACATTTAATATGAAAATCCTGGTGGCAACTTTCTATGATAGTGGTTCTTTAACTTTCCAGGGATCATAGCACACTGCAGCTATACACCACATTTTATTTAAATATTATTTTTACTCAGTTAAAAAGAACAAGATGGAAATAATAATGGAACTGTCTGTTTAAAACTATGCAGGTAGAGACTTTTGGTTCCATGACTTAACAGAGTTTAATTTTGAAATATTAAACTAAATCTACAAAACATTTTTAATAAGAAAAATATCGAAGAACTAACAGATGTATTTGGCGTTGTCTGGCATTAAATGTAACGTTAGATTTCTAAAAAAAAAAAAAGAAGTAAAAAACGGAAAGAAAGTGAGACATGTGCATACAAGTATTATGTTTTTTCTAAACAGTTAACTTCTTGTAAGTAAAAACAAGAAAAATACTTGAGCTGAGATTGAAATCAAAACCTAAAGTCAGTGAGTCAAGTATAATAACAATTAGATCAGCTTGCTGCAATCTTTAAAAGTGTTTTCAAACCTACTTATTTTTAACGTAAGGAAGCTGTCATGTGAACGATTCACGCATGTGCAGTCGTGAAATAGTTGACAAATAAAAATCCGATGACCACCCCCCCAAGTACTAATTTTTCCATTTTGACCCCCTTAGCAACCCATTTGTCCATTTGTATGTATTCGATTCACTCCTAAACTAATTAACCGATCATTGTGCATTATAATTATGTTTATATGTTTGTATATTTCTATGGATTCACTCCTAAAATAATTAAGCGAATATTATCAATGATTAGTATACGTATATACTTATATATTTGTATGTATTGGATTCACTCCTATACTAATTATCTGATCATAATAAATTTAATGTATTATATATGTTTGTATATTTGTATAGTCATATGCCAAAAACCACATACAATGATCACTTTTTAATGTATTTATGTGTAGAAGAAATTCTATCAAAGTAATAAGGTACTTATGTAGTATAGTACTCATGAAAAAGCAAAGAAAATCTTACATGTGACATACATGAAAGTTATTAAAACCAAATATCCCGTTTAATATTCGAGTAGTATGACTTACATATGAGAAATAAGGTGCTTCTTCACTATAGCACCCAGATAACAAAATAAACAAATTCTTACCCATGGCGTACAGAAAATATATCACAACAGAAAATTATATAAACGTATAGAGTTCTTTCATTTTTACATTAGAAAAAAGGTACTTGTACAGTATCCTAACTAAGAAATAAGGTACTTGTACAGTATAGTACCCATATAAAAAACAAAGAAAATCTTACCTGTGGCGTACATAAAGGTAATCTAAACCGAAAAATAATATATTCGAGTAGTATGACATTTATATAAGAAATAAGGTGCTTTATTATAGCACTCTATTATAAAAACAAACTCTCACCTATGACATACGGAAATGTTCGCCCAACAGAAAATTATGTAAAGTCATCGAGTAGTTTCATCTATATATTATAAATAAGGTACTTGCACATTATCTTACCCAAGAAATAAGGTGCTTGTGTAGTATAGTACTCATATGAAAAACAAATAAAATCCTACCTGTGACGTGCATAAAAGTGATTAAAACCGAAAATCGCATTATATATTCAAATAGCATGACTTTTAAATGAGAAATAAGGTGCTTCTTCACTATAACAATAGATGAAAAAACAAACAAATTCTTACTCTAGACGCACAGAAAATTTAGCACAACAGAAAATTACTTATAAGTATCGAGTTTTTACATTTTTAAGTTAGAAAAAATGGTACTTCTACAGTATTTGTAGGGAAGTCAACAGAAACTCAAACAGCACCAGTGCTTCCATTTTTGCAAGAGCTAGAATCGCTCCAAGGTCCAGGCAGGCCTGATGTAATATGCTGAATGAGATGGCAAGGAACATCAAAACTATTCCAAGGCCTCCATTGAGCAAACAACATAGGGAAAAACGAATGGCTTGGCCACAGAATTAAAATTCATAATGATCGGTTAATTGCTTAAGGAGTGGATCCAATACATAAATATACAAGCATATAAACATAATTATAATGCACAATGATCAGTTAATTAGTTTAGGAGTGAATCGAATACATACAAATATATAACATATACACATAATTAAAATTAATAATGATCGGTTAATTAGTTTAGGAGGGAATCCAATACATACAAATATATAAACATATACACATAATTAAAATTCATAATGATCGGTTAATTGCTTAAGGAGTGGATCCAATACATACAAATATACAAACATATACACATAATTAAAATACATAATGATCGGTTAATTAGTGTAGAACTGAATCCAATGCATACAAATATATAAACATATACACATAATTAAAATTCATAATGATCGGGTAATTAGTTTAGGAGTAAATCCAATACAAATGCCATTACTTGATTTAGTTACGTGATTTTTTGGAATGTAACAAATAAGCCGATATATCATATATATATATTTGAATATGACATTTTCGTTACGTAAAGCAAAAACATTCCTTCATTTTTTTTTAATAAAAGTGTTATTGTGTATTCATTATATAACATTTAAAAATCAAGAATATCGAAATGTAAAAAAAAAAGAAAGAAAAGAAATGATGGGGATTGAAACCGCAACACTTGTGCTAGTAATCGGTCGTTAGCCGCTGCACCAAAGAGACAATCGCTTTCAAACCGTTGTGAAATATCTTAATAAATACATTTCTCTTTTACTCGATGTAACGTATGAGCATAATGACGCCATTGTTCTACGCTCGTCAAGGTGTTATTGCTTTCAAGTTTGAACCCTTTTTGAAGCCCTTAGCAATTATCTTACTCGATTAAATCCCCTAATAAAATTATGCACCAAAAATGCAATCTTTTGAGCTATTGCACATCGTCTAACGGTCATCCATCTAGGAGAAGATACAAATTAAAAAACGGACACACACACACATAGTGAGATTTATATATTAGATTACTGAAGCATCCGTCACAAAAGTAATGTCTAATGATGGATTGTAGTGTATCAGCAATAGACCAGAACTAAGAAGTGTTTTTTAGTAGAGGTATCGGAATTACAAATTAGTATATAAATGAAGTATATATATATTTCAACACTACTTTGCCCTCAACAACGACCTCAAAACTTTGGATAACATCTCAACTCCTTTGCTTAAGAACTTTCACTCATTGTAATTTTTTTTCCTTATTGTTGTATATTCATGTTATTTTATTTCATTTTTTTATTTTATATTTTACTTGGCTTTTTTACTTATGTTTTATATTTATTTTTTTATTCTTTTGTATTTAATAACTTTGTACTTCTTATACCTTTATTATTATTTTGTAATTTTATACTTTTTATCCCACATTCCTTTGTATTTTTAACCCCCCTATTCTATCATTTATTTATCCTCTATCTTATTCACTTACAATTTTTATTTTATCCTTTAAAATTTACCCTCTTACCTTTATTCCTTTATTATATACATTATTTCTAATAATTTATACTTCATTTAAATACTAAGCTGTAATTCCGATACCTTACTAATATATACTAACCTAGCCTAAATCCCCTATTTCAAGTAAACCTCCTTCGATAGTTATAACCCATAATTACATATAATTAAACATTCTCTTTCAACCACTTATTCTATATTCTTCCCGAGAGTTTAGATGCATATATGCACACATATATTAAACCCACCATGGCATATGTGGTATAAACCTACCTACATGATATAATAAAAACTATATTCCTCCTATATCATAGAGATCACTTTAGTTCTCTCATTCCCTACCAAAACAGTCTCAATATTTTATCGCACACATTTTACTTCTAATGTAGCTATTGCTAGACGTTGCATCCCTAATATGTTACCTAGCATTTCTCCATTTTGATGAGAAACATTAGACTTCGAAATACCATGGTATAAGGAGTTTTACTTATCCTACACTTCTAATAGATGTATAATCTTTATTGAATAAACGAATAAATCTATATACATTAGTATATATTTTTATATTGTTTTTTTATTTCATTCATACTACCCCCCCTCTCTCTCTCTCTCTCTATATATATATATATATACATAAATGTCTATATATATATATATGTATATATGTGTATAAATATATGTATATATATTTGTATGTATATATATATATATATAGATAGATATATGTATAGATGTATGTACATGTGTATGAATATATATATATATATATATATGTATATATATATATATATATATATATATATATATATATATGTATATATATATATGTGTGTGTGTATGTAAGTTTGGTGGTTAAATTTTAAATTCTGAAAAAGCAACAACATATAGACCCATATGTTTGAATTAAGAATTTATTGTTTGACAAAAGGAATATATAGAAGGGGTTATGTTAATTTCCTTAATCCATGGATTTTCAATAATGGCTCATAACATCAGAGGAAATGAAAGCAAAATGTTCAGCTGTGAGTGGACGCTTATTTTGCTTTTCAGCACAAATATTGAAAATAGTTTTTTTAGTGGTTATGGATAATTATATGGAAAAAATTATACAAAAAGAGAATTTGATACAACCTGGGAAATCAGAAGGAGTACAATGTCCTTCGGGATTATAAATCAAGGTGGGCAGAAAATAGGTCCAGAGGAGAAAGTAATCTTCCCATATAACAAAAGCATATTGCTCCTTATTGAATTTTCGAAAGGTATACGAGGCAGCCTTATTCGTTGGTGTGTTGAGTGTAGGCCAAAAGCTTTCTCAGTGTTGACAAAGTGTATCCGATGTTGGGTAGATATATCATTCCATTGTAATTATCCCCGTGAGTAATAGAATTTGAACATTGAATTATGTATGCATGGTCTGAAATTTTGAAATGCTAGGAGGGTTATTTATTTAAGTGAGTTTAAGGTTGGGTTCTTTTAATTTTGAGTGTATATTTAAAGGTAACTTGATGAACTGAGATACAGTTAGTTCAATATGCTTGTTGTCATAGTGTGGTCTGGTTTAATTACGTTTATTTAAAATTTATTTAAAATGTATATTTCTGTTTAGAGGCGATCTATAGATGAGTTTGTTTTGCTGTTCGTTGGGTTTGAATCGATGTTTGAGTGAGTGCTTTATATACTGTGGTTAATTAGCTGTTTTTATAATGGGGATATTTGATTTACATGCGGGGCTGGGTGTGGGGTTGACCAAACGTGGTTGAATTTAACTATTTATATAATAATTATAGTAATAAGTCTGCAATGACAGATGCCACATACGAATTTATTTCATTTAAACTTTTACCCACCATCTTATGTAACTTATAAACGCCGTTACAGACACATTTATTAGATATAATAAAATCTTATCTAATTGCTTAGGAGTGACATCATCACCAAGACCTAAGACAAGGGGATTGCCAAGAGCTAAAGACAAAGTAGCTCATATTTCCCCCTCTAACTGAAAAGTCCTCCCACGCTCCTAAACAGGACTGGATACTTCCATAACCATTATAACTATATTGCTCTTAAACCCACATTAGCTGGATTGCACACTCATACACTTACAACTACCAGTACACTTTGCTATTCAAAAGTACCGATTTCTTCCCCATAACAATCCGGCTATTTTCATTGCCTGCAACGATGCCATTCTATTATTCTAGATTATACACAAACATACAAAAAACGAACACGGCAGTCCTAATTCACTATGGCAGTTCAATTGACACATATTGTTATGCATCATCTATTCCATTTAAACTTACACATCTTGCTATAAATTATTTAATCACTTTAAAATTACACATGCCATTTCCCATTTCTTACATTACAATTATTTACATATTGTTAAATTTAAAACAATTACATCATAGCTTTCTATACATCAAATCCTGTTTTAGCATCCTATATTTACCTCAATTGGATTTAAACCAACTAGAAAACATGAAAAAATAATTAGCTACACATACAATATACTCCACATTTTCTTGTATTTTTCGTTTCCTTATATACTTTTTGATACATCTGGTGGGGAAGGGGGGTGATATTCATTATTTATAAATTACATGTTTTTCTTTTTTTTTTTTCATTTACAAACTTTCGATATCTGATTATTTCAGTTACATTTATTTATTTTGTTTTTTAGGGGGCTTTGTATTTGTTTTGTTTTTGCAGATAGAAATGAAAAACCTTCATTTGTTTTGGGTGTGTTTTTGGGGGGTTATTAAAGATATTCTTAGATTAAAACAATTACGTTGCAGATTTCGGTACTCCTGCAGTATTTTACCCACCGATTTCACGATCTTAGCCGAGGGTTGATCGACATCCATCGGAAAACGCCGGAACATGGCGAGCGGTACGATACTCTATCAGCCAATCAGGGCGCTTCAAACGAACGCGCAGCAGACGAATAATTTTCATTGGAATTACACACATAGCGTTTCATTTCAGTTATTTTATTGTTCAAAGTAAAAATACACAGCCTTTCATTTCAGCTATTTAATTTAGCGATAAAAAACCCCAAAAAAACGGGAGCTGTTGGAAACATATTTATGCGAATTTATGTGGAGACAAAAATTTGGACACAACCCTTTTGTCTCCATAATAAATCAAATCGCGGAAGGCTACCCGGTTTGGGAAGGAGCTTCTTTCCACATCCTCTGAAAACCCTTTGCTCCCTACTTTGCCTCTCTACAGTCAGTAGAAAATCTTCCAGTCGGAACTAAAGATAAACAGTAATTGTTGCCCCCCCCCTACAAACATTACTGAAAAAAAGATAAACAAAAAAAAAACATTGTTGTTACTGTTTAATAACGTTTTGTTAAAAACAAACAAACAAAAAAAAAAAACATTGAAGTGTTTATTACTGTTGCTTACCCCCCCCCCCAAAAAAAAGCTATCGGAAAACAAAATGAACCAAAAAAAAAAAAAATATTCAACAAAATAAATTTATTTTACTTTAAAAAAAACTTACGGTAAGTGTTTGTGATTTATTTTATCCAAATTTTTTGTGAATAATTTTATCCATTTTGTTGTGTGTGTGTGTAATATCTTTTCCTTGTAATGTTGTTGCTATTCACATACTTTTAGCGTTCTTGCACCGTCGGCGTAGCTCCGAATTCTCGGCTTTCGTCGGCGTTAACGCCGAAAGCGTTCGTCAACGCTCGGCAAAGATCGTGAAATCGGTGGGTAAAATACTGCAGGAGTACCCAGATTTCTTTACATCATATCAGGTTTCACTATCCTATATTTATCTCGATTACATTCTAACCAACTAAGCCACATTTCTTGTCTTTTTACTTTCTATTTTTTTGTGGAGGGAGGGGTCATTTTTTTTTAAATCATTTTCTTTCTGTAAAGATTGTAATGCAGGGTATGGGGCAGCCAAACCAGCTGCCAACATTCCCTTGCTTTTTATTGAAATCAACCTGGAGCTCTTTTTAGTATCCTCGTTGTTCCCTTAAGTGTAATTGTCTGGATTTCTTTTGCACTTTGTTCACCAGGAATATTAGTTAGGTAGGACTTCAGGTTCTTCTTCATAAGCCCTGTAGCACTTATAATAACTGGTATGTGGAATGGTTGATATCTCTCTATGCTAACGTGTCCCCCCCCCACCATTTTTATAAACACAGCGAATTCAACAAGGGATTGCGTTCTTTCTTGATTTTGTTTTAATAGTAAAAAAAAATATGACGTTATTTCAATTTCGTCACTGTGGACCAGTGGATAAAGGAGCAGAGTCAAAATATAGGGGTTTCAGGTTTGCACCAATGTAACATAGTCTTTTTTCTTCTTTTTTTTTGATGGAGAATGTTTAACATTGAAAAAGAGTTATGTACTTATTTTACATTCTACATTCCGATAAGTGAAATTATTGTAGTAATTGATAAGAACAATATTCAAGAATAAATACACTTTAGAAGTTTCATTCGGATTACATATTTTACTTCTTAAATAAAATTTCTGTTTCTTAATAAAACTTTGGGACCAACTATTTTTAAGTGTGGAGGGCGGTAATAAACCAGTTAACATTACCACTGCTTCAACACCTAATGGATATTTTTTTTTCCCCTCTCTTCACCCGATATGCTTACTGCTTACATTTTTTTTCTTCCCTCCCCTTGCTGCTATTTTTTTATTTATTTATTTTTATTTTTTTACGGCTGGGAGTTGATCAATACTCTCTCACACCGTCTTTGACATTCCTACCAGGAGGAGTTGTTATGTCTATTCAATGACCTTTGATAAATGCTGGCAAAACCCGTCATATCAGACAATCGATATTTATTTAGAGACTCCCCCTTTTATAGGGAGCTGGCTTTACCCCAAGATGTTGGGCAAACAAACAAATATGCAGAAACTGGCTTGCAGCCAAACTTAAGTGCGGCATTATATTTCTCTATGGCGTGATGTTTTACCTTATTAAATTTACACACCTGCCACTTAACTTTTTAATCATTAAATTTCAACCATTCTCACTTCCACTACCCTCGTAGCATCGTGGTAAGTTATCAGGCTATCACTTTCGGTTCCTCCATCGCTTCAGGTTCGAGCGTACCAGCCTACCAAAACTCTCCCCACCCCCATCACAACCAATAAACACTCGGGCAATGCTGGGCATCCCCGCTAGTTTATATATATAAAAGACAAAATGTCGGAGTGCGTTTTTATATGTCCAGCAAAAGCTTTTTTTCACAAGGTTTTACGGGGGGCAGGGGAGGGTTACTATTCTTTAAAACTTTTTATATACTCCCTAGATTATAAATCTACAATTTGTGAAGGGACGTCGTATCTAGATTAATTTTGATCGACTTTTATAAAATTCACACTATTCTATCCTCTCGCGTGTTTGTTTGTGTTTTTCGTATAAAAGCTAAACTAATCAAAACCGAAGGCAGTTTCCTGACTTTTCATGGCGGGACGGCCAGAAAGCAATTAGCGTTGATCAATGTTGGGGAAATCCCTCATATCAGACGATTGCTATTCATTTGGACACTCCCTTTTTGTGGGAAGCTTGTTTCCCAACATCGTGGGGAAATGAAATGGCAGAAAGCTTAACTGGCCTCCAGCCAACATTTGTTTTTGCAAGTGAACTTTTTCATTGACATCGCTAAATTTCAATGTTTTTCACTTCCTATGGTCTTGCAGTGGTAAGATCTCACATTTTCTTTCACTTTCTTTTCCGCCTAAGGGTTTGTCATGGGTTCGAATTTTGTTTTTCTTTTACACCTACAAACACCTGGGCAATACTGGGTAACTCTGCTAGTAATAAAATAAAATAGAATGAAAAGAAAAAGAAATGATAAAGTTTCTGAGGTCCATCTTCATTATGTCTTCAGCAGCAGGTTCTTATCAATATTTCTCTTTCTTTTTTTTTATATGCTAATAAATAAAAGATAACAACAAAAAGAAAATAAAAGTGATCCTTAGTTTTTAGTTCAGGTTCCTTCTTCTCTGGGCTATATCATATAAAAGTAAACATCCTGATGCATGACTATCTGATCACTGGCGCTAATTGCTAAACTGATATCTAGTAAATGATATTTGACAAATCCACATGTGTTTATGCTCAAGTTTTATGTTTACATATAATTCATCTCCCAATTTCAAGCATACTATGCACTCAGGCTATTATCATGTGTGGTACATGTCGTTAACAGTCTGACCCATGGAAAAGAAAATCATAGGGTCCTATTTATTTTTCGAGATGGTGGATATGCAGCTTGACAATAGGACTAGTTGTATCAGCTTAAATATCACAATTAAAATGTTGTAAATTCCTACTCTATCATGAAATTTCCACTTACCTCCCTTCAGATCAGTATAAAACTTATCAAACGGTATTTCTCTCTTTTATTTAGCAATTTTCAACATCAATATGTTGATTTGTTTTTCCATGAAATGAAATCTATTTGTTCTTAATCCAGCAATTTATAATTGTAACTAGTAATCCTGTAATCTGTCTAATGCATCTTATTATGGCAATTAAGCCCATGCTACTCCCTACGTAACTGTGAATCCTCCAGACCTCTCTGAAAATCTACCAACATTTATTTGTTCTAGAGTATCGAGCTTATGAAGATTAAAGTAAGAAAGAATATATCAATTATATCTAAAGTATTGAATAATTTTTTCTTATTTTATTAAATGATTAAATAATCTAGAAAAAAGATTATTTTTCAATGAAAGATAAAAGACCTACCTGTAGTTGGTATAGTGGTAGGTATTGTAGTTGGTATAGTGGTAGGTATGGTAGTTGGTATAGTGGTAGGTATGGTAGTTGGTATAGTGGTAGGTATGGTAGTTGGTATTGTGGTAGGCACTGTAGTTGGTATTGTAGTAGGCACTGTAGTTGGTATAGTGGTAGGTATTGTAGTTGGTATAGTAGTTGGTATAGTGGTAGGTATTGTAGTTGGTATAGTGGTAGGTATGGTAGTTGGTAAAGTGGTAGGTATGGTAGTTGGTATAGTGGTAGGTATGGTAGTTGGTATAGTGGTAGGTATGGTAGTAGGTATAGTGGTAGGTATGGTAGTTGGTATTGTGGTAGGCACTGTAGTTGGTATTGTGGTAGGCACAGTAGATGGTATCGTGATAGGTATATTAGTTAGTATATTAGTAGGCACGGTGGTTGTTGCGGTGGTAGGTATGGTAGTTGTATAGTAGTAGATATGGTATAGTGATAGGTATTGTAGTTAGTGTTTTGGTAGGTATAGTAGTTGGTATTGTAGGTATGATAATTGCCATTATTGTAGATATGGTAGTTGGAATTGTGGTAAGCGCGGTAGTTTGTATTATGGTAGATACAGTGATAGGTATGGTAGTTGGTACAGTTGTTGGAACAATAGTAGGAACAGTGTGATTAATATTGTAGTTGGTAAACAAGTTATCACAAAGATTGTAATTTATCAACATTATGTAAATGTAAAACTTGTAAAATATTTAAACATTATATATTTAGATATTTTGATAAGATATCCAAGTTATTGTAAGGACATATGTACCTTGATTAAATTATCTTAAAAAATGTTAATATTTTCTTAAAGAAATTAATTAAGAGAAATGGTATAAGAGTCAGGATCAATGACATATATTCATTGAGAAAATTATTATTCCAAAAGATATATTTTATTACAAGAAATTAGCAGTAACAGAGAAGTGATGGATATGGAGGGGAGAGGGGTATCAGTGAGTCAAACAGAAAAAAGTGTGTATATATATATATATATATTATGGAATTAGTACACATCAGTCGATGTTAGCATATATTGATTTGTTTGGTAGCTAATAACTTAACAGATAAGAAGCAATTTTTTATCTAAAATTATTTTTCATTGCCTCAGAGATTCGTGTATTTCAATATTGTGATGAAACGTTTATAATTAATGTTTTTTCTATGTTGCTTGTGTGATTCACAATTCCATATAATCAGACGTCTTCTACAGGTTTTAATGTCTAAAGGGCATTGCTAGCAAACTGTAAGATGAACATAAATGCTACCTTTAATAATTTATTTTATGATTCTGCCTGACACACATGTTGTATCATTAATATGATAAAACATATGAAAATCGTGTCCACATAAAAAATAAAATATTCCAAACACGTCTGCAGCTATTTATAAATTGAATAGCAAATAATTTTACTTTAACAGAAACTATCCAGATTTATCTTTATTAATAAATATATTCATCCTTGTTTTTTACACATAGTCAGTCTCTCCGTTCTTCCCTTTTTCTGTGACATTCACATAAACTCTAACATATTTCTAGTTTGTTCACTATATTCACTGCACTAGCAAAAAAAAAAAGAAGAAATAAAGAAAATTCAGTACATTTGGTTAGTTTTCACTTCAGGATAATACATAATCATAACTATTGGCCATTTGCCATATATATTTCCAACTCTTGGCCATTTGCCAGATATATTTCCTGGCTATACTATAAGTACTTTACAAATTTTTAGTGAATCTCAATTAAATAAGAAATGATAAAGTAAACCGAAATTCCACTTTTAAGTTCAACTTTTTGGCCATGTGGTACTGGTACATTTAATATGAAAATCCTGGTGGCAACTTTCTATGATAGTGGTTCTTTAACTTTCCAGGGATCATAGCACACTGCAGCTATACACCACATTTTATTTAAATATTATTTTTACTCAGTTAAAAAGAACAAGATGGAAATAATAATGGAACTGTCTGTTTAAAACTATGCAGGTAGAGACTTTTGGTTCCATGACTTAACAGAGTTTAATTTTGAAATATTAAACTAAATCTACAAAACATTTTTAATAAGAAAAATATCGAAGAACTAACAGATGTATTTGGCGTTGTCTGGCATTAAATGTAACGTTAGATTTCTAAAAAAAAAAAAAGAAGTAAAAAACGGAAAGAAAGTGAGACATGTGCATACAAGTATTATGTTTTTTCTAAACAGTTAACTTCTTGTAAGTAAAAACAAGAAAAATACTTGAGCTGAGATTGAAATCAAAACTTAAAGTCAGTGAGTCAAGTATAATAACAATTAGATCAGCTTGCTGCAATCCTTAAAAAGTGTTTTCAAACCTACTTATTTTTAACGTAAGGAAGCTGTCATGTGAACGATTCGCGCATGTGCAGTCGTGAAATAGTTGACAAATAAAAATCCGATGACCACCCCCCCCAAGTACTAATTTTTCCATTTTGACCCCCTTAGCAACCCATTTTTCCGGATGAAAACCGATTAAAACGTTTTCCATATGTCTGAAGACATTATATACCAAATTTCAAGTCTGTAGATAAGACATTCGTTGACTATCAATATATAGGTTGAGTAGCGTCCTCACACACTCACACTCCCACACACATTCCCACTTTTATAGATATATAGTTAGATTATTAGCAATTAATCCTTATGTACAATAATACTTGAATATTAAATCAACATTATAAAAGGAATTTTAATTAAAAAAAATAATTCATGAAATGACTTACCTGTTGAAGCTGTGTTAAATAGAATAAATAAAAATATTAATTGAAAATATACATTTTTTTATTAATAAAACTTACAATTAAATATTCAAGCAATAAAACAATACATTTTTATTCATCAATTTTAAGCAAGTAAAATTTTATATAATTTTAAGGCAAAAAATATTTGAATTATCAGGGAAGGAGACATCCTTACAGACTGAGAATTTCTTTTGTATCAATTCAGGGTGCCCTTTTTTTTGGGGGGGGGGAGTGGGATTTTACCCACATTAAAAGCTGACCATATGCCTAACTCGTCCCTCTTGGAAAGACAAGCAAATATGAACACTGGTTGAGTCATAATAACACTATATCCTTTTGGTTCGGAGCCAAGTGTAGTACTTGCTCTGATGCTGCACATAGTTTTTCAGTTAAGGTGAAATACTTCTAGACCGAGGCAATATTTATGCTTGCTCCAATCCAGGGTGTTTTCTTTTCTTTTTAGGAACTGGATATTTTCCCACATAAAAAATGACCTTGTGTCAGACTATTCCCTCGTGAGGAGGCAAGTAAATAGGAACATTAGCTGATCCTTGTTGAAAAAACTGTCCACCAGATTACGAATTGGTTTGGATTACAACAATAAGTGATAAAAATGTCCACTATTATAATGGGTAATATCTACCTGTTACAGTTTTAATTCATGTATGACTCTCATTGATTCCAATGATTTGGTGCTAAATCAGTTGACTGATACACTTCACAGGCTCTGACATCCAATTTGGTCATTTTCTTAGACATCGATGAGTCAACAAACCGTACAAACTACAATGTCTTTTTTCATACTTAATATTTCCACAATGTTTTAATTTGTTTCTAATACCATTCTCATAGCAACTAAACCTGCATTCACCTAGACCTTCATTTGATGCACCATTTGTCATACTCTTCATTAAAATCATTAAAAATAAACGATTCGCTTGATTTTGACAAGTTATTTCATTATTTTCTTGGAAATTAAACGAAAATGTTATTTTTAATTTTGAAATAATTTTTTTTATAAGTTTAAACAGATAGTGAATATAAATAATATTTTAAAATCATATTTATAGAAATAAATCTATTGCATTTGACACATATGCAATATTAAAATTTACAACAATTGTTAGAACAATGTTAGTATTAATGACAAATATACTCACTTAACTTGCTACAAAGTTCTACACTCAATTCTGTTTCCACTGGTCTGTTTGGAAATGTCTTCTCAATTGTAATAACAATCTCAAGCAATTCACTTGTCTGATTTAATGTAATTATGTCAGTTGGATTGACATTCTGAAATTGAATCAAACAAAAAATTGTATATTAGAATCAAGTTAAAATATAGTTTTGAACAATTAAAAATTGCATCATGCCATGAAAAAAATAATGTCATATACACCCAATATTGCACAATCTGATTTTAATGATGCTTACAAAAATAAAAAAAAAACACACACACACGATTGCATATCTGTACATACACACAGACACACACACACATATATATATATGCATAATCCTAATCCTACACTAGAAAACATCAATGATAGCTCTACATCTTTTACACCTCAAATTAAAAAAACTAAAGTTCAAATTAAAAAAACACAACTTCAAATTAAAAAACACAACTTCAAATTAAAAAAACTAAACTTCAAATTAAAATACACAACTTCAAATTAAAAAAATCCAAGTTCAAATTAAATTAAAATTTTATTACATGATAGATAAACCATTTATTCTCCAACAGGGAGGTCCTCTTCCCTGAGACATCTAGCGTGATGGCGTTGAACCCGATTACAGAATGCCTGAGACATGGCAGGAGTTACCACTTGGTAGGCTCGGTCGATGGCGGTCTCCACAAGACGAAGACGGTGCTCCACTTTTGTGATATCTTCCGGTTGTGGCACATGTATAACGCTCGGTAGATCCCTCTTGATGACAGCTTTGATGGCTGACCAGGCCATTTCGATGGGGTTGAGAGCCGGGCTGTATGGAGGCAAGCGAATAAACTCCACTTCTGCAAAAGCTGCCTGGTCGTGTAGTTGTTCCACTCGGGAATGGCACGGGGCGTTGTCAATTACGAAGGCTACCTGTCCGGCATCATATCCCATTGCGAAGACAGAATTGAGTAGTTCTGCAACCCATTGGTTGACATCCGGGTGCTTGTAGGCGCCACGCCTGCGGGTGAAGTTGATGAGTCCCTGTTGACTAATACCAGCAACCATGTGAATATTTGGACCTTTCGACCCTGGAACATGTAGCACCACTCTCTGGCCCCTCGCGGATCGTCCAACGGTCCGAGTACAAAATAAGTTCACGTTTGACTCATCCAAATACACCACATGTTTACCAGCTCCCAATGCGGCCATAACCCTTTCTACATAGATACGACGTTTTACCTTATTCTCCGGAGTGTTGACATTCTCGGCTTGCTTGTGAACCCGTTTTACAGTGAAGAGTCTACCATCGAGATGGTTATTTATGGTAGTAACGCTGATTGGGGGGTTGATTCCATGCATCTCCGAAATCTTCAAGGCCAACTCCTTGAGAGTGATGGTAGGATCTTCTCCGATTATATCAAGCATGTTGTTGACCATGTCCGGATTCACTTTCCCATGTCGCCTTCCACCCCGCGGCTTATCCTCCACGTCTTGCCCCTTGGCCTGTTTATTCACCCAGGCGTACGCGGTGTTCCTATTTATCCCACAGTTCTCTGCGACAGTTGTCCAGTCCCTGCTATTTCGAGCGGCTTCCAGAATCTGACGCTTAGGAGAATTTCGATTGCGTTTGTACTGACCACGTACTGTGCCTCTCTTGACTCCTCTACTTGATCGCACAACTACCGGAGATCCATTGTTATTTTCCATATTTTAAATTATTGTAATGTTAATTGTTAGAAACTTTTCTTTTTTTATTGTTGCGAGCAACTACAAGTAATAGTGGGTAATTTGCATAAGTGATGTTATGCAAATTACCTTACAAAGTTTGAGTATGAATAATTCTAACATAATGTCACGTGCTTTTAAATTGAACTTGGGTTTATTTAATTTGATGTTGTCTTTTTTTAATTTGAAGTTATGTTTTTTAATTTGAAGTTTAGTTTTTTTAATTTGAAGTTGTGTTTTTTAATTTGAAGTTGTGCTTTTTTAATTTGAGGTGTAAAAGGTGTAGAATGCTGTATCCTCAATGGCCATATTTCATTTGCATACATTAGCACCTTGTACACTCATGTTTGATAAATTCTACCCTTAGTCAACAACATTAAAAATCTACTGGTTAATTATGACAAAACATCTTTAAACTTTCCCAATCCATTCCTAACTCTTGCTATCACACCAGTCTAAGCTACTCTCTTTGTTTCTGTGGTGTTACTAAGCTTACAAAATTCTAGATATTCTCAACAGTTACCCAAATATATTTTGATCACATCAGGGTTCTCATTGACTCAACTCAAATTGCCTGTAATACTCCTGAATTCCTTAAATATCCAATGCTTACAAGTACAAAAAAATTGTGTTGCTCCCAACTCACTTTCTACAAACTGAGCATGAAACTTGTCTATTTCTTGGGGCTTTTCAGTACTATAACCATTAATAATCAATTTGTTCTGTGTAATTTTCACTTTCAGAACATTACTTTCCATAGCATTAATTTAAAAAAGTAAACCTTACATTATTTCACAGGTAATAATTAAATTATCAGCATAAAACATCTCTTCACTTGGGCAGGAAACCAATCAACTTATTTCTTATTACTTATTCAATTAACTTATTTCTTATTAATTATTTACTTATTCTCGTACCGGTTTCTGGACTTCAATAATTTTTACCCCTATTTAGAGGGTTTCACTCTTAACCTTGTAACAGTTGACAACTTTACTAAATTCCCAGTCTTTCAGAACACACTCTTTTATGATCTGATTTGTCAAGTGTGTGATCCTCTCAGTCCCTGTTCCATATACAACCTTAAACATTTATGCAACAACACTTATTCCTGAAACTCATCTTTTGTATCTTCATTCAAACCACATTTTGATGCATAAACAGTTATTTTTATGAGATTTTTCTCTGTAAACATCAACTTAAACATTATAATACGATCAATAACATAATTAGCATAAATCATTTTATTTACTTATTTCCCTGCAATGAAAATCCAACATCACCTATTTACTTTTCATTTTCAATCCAAAACCGCTTATATCTTGCATCCTCTTCAACAATCATTTTGACAGAATTTACCTTTTCTTTCAGTTTCTTAGAAACAACATAAGTCAATACATATTTGCTCAAGAGACTAAACAATCTGTCCTTATCTTGAATGTAAAGGGCTACTATTTGGGATAATGCCTACAGGAAGAGATTAGCAGTGAGATGTCTGTTCACATTACATTTAAACTCCTGCAGTACAGTCAGGAAGCAGAAAAACAGTTCTACTACTAGAGTAGAAGACTTTCCGGCATCTAGAGATCTCAACACTGAAGGAGTGGAATTTTGCTGTTTGATAGGTTAGTTGGGGGTATGTACATTGTATGTATATTGTACAACTGTGCTATGAGTCCATCAAAGCACATTCTATTAAAGTACTAGTAAAACAAGCACAGGGATACAATATTGCACTGATGGGACAGGAGTGTGAGCTTAATTGATTGTGCGAGGCCTATTAGATTGGAGACTTTTTCTTGGACCTTGTCCAAGAGGAAGATACTAGTGGTAGATGCACCATCCCACATGTGGCAACAGTACTCCATGCAAATGGTGGCTTTGTAGAAATACAGAATACTCTCAAGTGTGAGTAATTTTCTAGCACGATATAGGGAACCCCTCACCTTCTTTGCTCAGCATTGGCAATGTCCTCGATGTATGTTTTTCAATTCATGATCAAGTCAAATATATATTTATTTTTATTTATTTTTTTTTGCAAGGGCATGTTGTGACCAATCACTTTTAATGGCTGCAAACCGCATAACAATTTAAGTAATAAAGGCACTGATCCTGTGCTGAGACATCATGATTAATAGAGAGCCTTATGGAGAGGGTGTGCAGTTGACATATTTTATAGCCCTAGAAAATATTTCAGCATTCTACATGTGTGCATGTAACATCTGTTTTAATAGATTATGGTTCATAATGAAGTAAATAGTATTTTTATATAAATTAGTATTTTCATTTATATACACACATAAGAAGAGAAAATATTTCCAATTTATTCATTAAGCTAAACAACAAACACATATATTTAATCATAATATATTCAAAGAACAATAGCATTTTATTTAAAAAAATTTTTTACTCACCTTATATTCAATAACTAAACCATTTATATAAGTAACAGTCAGATTATAAGAAAGTATATTTGTTGTATTCACAAGACTCATCCTAACTGGAACTTTTGGCTTCAGAAAAGTTACAGTGATTCTTGGACCATCATCTTGTACATCAAAACTGAACACACCATCACCAACAACAAGCTCTCGGAAATGATCTTGATTGGTTGAGGTACGTATATCCAGAGCATCATTATCAATATTCTCATATGTTATTTCTTCATCATGAGCACATATTGCTGCAAAAAGATAAAATGATTATTACCATCTTTTATATGCATACACCAATGGAAGCATTTTACAATGATTTCTGTTTATTAATCATCAATCATGTACAAGTTTAAAAACAATTGAAATTTACTGTCAGAATAAACATTCTCCCATTATTAATTAAAATTTTCTAATGGATTTCATAATCATGAAATAGAATAGGTTTTAGGGAAATTTATAAATCATAACTGCAAGACTAAACTCTAACATATTCACATTCATATGCTCTATAAAAGCACTGCAGAAAAATATCATGACTATAGATTAATTCAGTAAAACATATTTTTAAAAACTAGCAAAAACAGATTTGGTGGCTGAATCAGATAAGAACCTAGCAATTTAACTGCAATGTTTGTTTTATTTTTACGTTTTATTGAATTAATGTTCCGTGATTTTAGAATATTCTCTTATCTGTATTTTGTTCTGATATTTAAGGCAATAAGCTTTAGAGTGGAATGTGGACACAGTGGTAGTAGTCCTTATCAAAAGATATAATAAATTTAGTTTTAAATAAATGAAAAAAACATAATTGTTGTTGGAATAGTTGTTGGTACAGTTAGAATAGTTGTTGGTACTGTCGTTGATATCGTTGTTGGAATTATTGTTGGTACAGTGGTTGGTATCGTTGTTGGAATAGTTGTTGGTATCGTTGTTCGAATAGTAGTTGGAATAGTTGTAGGAACTGTGGCGGATTAGGTTGTTCGAACAGTTAGATGTGATTAGTATTGTGGTTGGCAAATATTGTAAAATTTTATTCTACAATAGTTGAAATTGTTATTTGAATATTGTGTAAACAGTTGTATGTGCAGTTATTGAAATTGTTGGTGGTACATTGGTTGCAAAAATTGTAGAGAAAATTGGCATTAAGGAATATTTAATGCTTTTTTACATTTATTTATGAAAAAGAATAATTCATTTTAGAAAAAGTAAAATAAAAAGCAGAAATATTTAATGACCCTTTATACACATTTCTAAAGTAAAATAATTAACTCACTTTGAAAATAATGACTATATAAACAATGATATTTGGGAGAAGCAAACCTTGTTTAATAAAAGTTAATCAAATGAAAAGTCATTATATACATAAAAGATTTATTATTTTTGACGGTGATAAACAACTAAATTGAGTTTATATATAATTTAATTACATTTTGACCCCAAACAAGGCACATTGCCACTTTGATGTAGGGGGCTACTATTGAGGACACCGGCTACAGGGGTACTAGGTGGGGAGTTGGGCAGCAAGATGTCGGTTCACGTTATGGATTGTGTAAACTTTTAGAAAAAGTAAAATAAAAAGCAGAAATATTTAATGAACCTTTCTAAACATTTCCAAAGTAAAATAATTAATTCACTTTGAAAATAATGTCTATATAAACAATGATATTTGGCTTCATCAGATATGAATATAAGGGAGAAGCAAACCTTGTTTAATAAAAGTTAATCAAATGAAAAGTCATTATATACATAAAAGATTTATTATGTTTGACGGTGATACACAACTAAGTTGAGTTCATATATATATATATATTATATATATATATATATATATATATATATATATATATATATATATATATATATATATATAATTTAATTACATTTTAATCCCCAAACAAGGCACATTGGGGCTACTATTGGGGACACAGGCTACAGGGGTACTAGGTGGGGAGTTGGGTAGCAAGATGTCGGGTCACGTTAATGATGGATAGGTAGATATACATTTCCATGGTAACATAATTAATTCACTTTGAAAATAATTGCTATATACACAATGAGATATGGCTCTGAGAAAACAAACTTAAGTATTTATATTAAATTAGAAAAGCTAATCAAATAAAAATGCATTATATATTTCTTTCAGTTTTTATGTCTTAATTCAAATTATTTTTGTCTACACAATATAAAAGACCATCTTATAAAATGTTATATCCCAAAATTTTACAAAGTAAGGTATAAAAATTTAATTTAAATTGCATAAAACAATTACCTTGAATTTATTTTATATAATGTACATTCTGTTGCACTCTCTAAAAAAATTAAGGCTAGACAATCGAAAGCGGCGGATATCTTTAAAAAATATCGGCGAAAAAAGCGAACCCTCCTGTAGAAAAGTGCCTAGTTGAAGGTGAAGATGTTAATGTTTTCGCTAATTTTTCGATATTTGTCGTATGAAAAGTCGAAGTTCAAAATGATACTGATCTTGTGAAAATCCATCGCCTCTGTTGGAAGTTTTAGGCAGACATGCAAACATACATACATAATGACATTTATATATTGGTAACTAAAAATTTTCAACCCAAACCAATGAAAAAGCTTGCCCTATATCTGAGTAGCCTTTATGTAAAATTTCAAATGTTTAGACCAAAAATTGTCTGAGTAATTAGGTAGAGACCTCAGAGTCAATTTTTTTTAACTTTGACCCCTATTATGTCCCCAAATTGTCGGAGGAGCTTGGTAGAGGTCTCAAAGGTCAAATCGTTGAACTTCGACCCCCTTAACAGCTAAATTTCTAGCCGAAAACCGATCATATAGATTTTTCCCAAATCTCAATACTCTGTATATCAAATTTCGAGTTTGTAGACTGAAAATTGACAGAGTTATTGCGTAGGGAAATGTACACAGACACACAGATGGACACACAGACAGACACACAGACACGTTCACTTTTATAGATATATAGACTAGCATTTCAGCCCAGAGTGGTAGTAGGAAGGCAGTCTCGATACCGCGAAGGAGGAAAAGGAAGGGAAAAAACCTGACATCTTTACTGTTACAACCGCCGCCAAACCGGATGGTGACGTAGGTTTTCAAATTACGGCTAGACAACCAAAAGGAGAGAATGATTTTATCAGCAGAAAAAGCAAGTACCCCCTGTAGAAAAGTGCCCAGTATAAGGTGAAGATATTAATGTTTTTAGCTAATTTTTCGATATCTGTTGTCTGAAAGGTCGAACTTCAAAATAATACTGGTCTTGTGAAAATCCGTCGTCGCCCCTGTCGAAAGTTTTAGGTAGACATGCAAACAAACATACATACACACATTTATCTGTTGGTAACTAAACATTTTCGACCGAAACCAATTACAAAGCTTGCCGTATCTCTGAATACCCTTTATGTCAAATTTCAAATGTTTAGACCAGAAATTGTCTGAGTAATTAGGTAGAGACTGCAGAGGTCAAATTCTTTTTAAATTTTGACTCCTATTATGACCCCTTATATCAAATTCTTTTTAAACTTTGAGTCCTATTATGACCCCTGTATATCAAATTTCGAGTCTGTAGACTAAAAATTGACAGACTTATTGCATAGGGAAATGTACACAGACACGTTCACTTTTATATATATACTAGCATGGGTGCCCGGCGTTTCCCGGGTGTGAGGTGTATGCTAAAAAAAAAACAAAAAAAAACGGTCAATGTTTTTAACTTTGATCCCTATTATGTCCCCTTAACATTTGTTTGGAGCTCAAATAAAGTTATTCAGTTAGATCCAATGTCCAAGGAACCTATATCTAAAATTTCAAGTGTTTAGACCCCAAATTGTCGGAGGAGTTTTGGTAGAGTTCTCAAAGGTCAAATCGTTGAAATTTGACCCCTTACCAGCAATATTTCTGGCCGAAAACCGATCCAATGGATGTTCCCACATGTCAGTACCCTGTATATCAAATTTCGAGTCTGTAGACTCAAAATTGACAGAGTTATTGCATAGGGAAATGTACACAGACACACACACAAACACACAGACACGTTCACTTTGATAGATAGATAGATAGATAGATAGATAGATCGATAGATAGATTTCCCTTTTTTACATTTAACTGCAGATAGTTCACTTCCCTTAAATGAATATGACTTTTTTGGTAATTTTGAGAATTGCTCTTTTTTGAACAAACACTCTTAAGAGCAGGAATAACTTCTTCACCATACTTAAGGTTTCCTTAAGTTTTGTATTTTTAAAAAGTTTTATATGAGACCATTGGGAATTATTACTTTGTCTGGAGAATTTTTCTTCTAGCTTTGAAATTTTGAGTTGCTGCGATTTTAGCCTGTTTTGTTTTTTCTTTTTTGAAAAGGAATACCATTTGGTTGCTGATTTTTACTTCGGAATCCTGAAGCTGATTTGATCGAATCTTAAGAGAATTTAGGTCAGCAGATTTAAACTGAGTCATAATTTGTATTGCTTTCTTGTTGTTGTTGTTATTGTTAATGAAATATATTCTGCTTTTCTACAGAACATTGATATGAATAAAATTCATGTATCCAGTCCGAACAGAGTACGTTCGTGGTATTCCTTAATACATAGATTTTTAATTTGTTGTTTTTCCCAATACTGTAACATAGATCAAAAGTTCTCCTTGAAAGTTCATTTGCTGTTTTGTGTGATCTCAACATTGTGGGTCTAGACGATTTTTTCCATGTATTAAATTTAAATTTAATATCGAAAAGTCTGAACCTAAGTTTAATTACATTTTAATTTCTTGATCTCAAATTTTTACCATCACATATTTGCATTACCCTTTGTTGTTTTTGGTTTCCATGAAATGCACCCAGGTTTTATTTTTATTTCTGCAATGAGATCTTTTGTGTCCCATTGTTTACATGCCAAACATTTTTTCACAGATATGGGCAGTCTCTAACCCGATACAGATTTCCACATCGATTACAAGGGGATGAAATTTTCCTTTCTGAAAATTCTTTTTTGGATATGTGTGGCCATTTTCCTAGTTTGTGTGTTATTTGTTACATGTATTTTCGATCGTTTAGCTACTTTTTTTTTCAATGCCATATTCAGTATCCTCTGAGTCTTTTTTAATAATTTCTATTTTCTGGTAGTTTTCTGTTAATTTTTGTAGAGTTAAACTCGATTTAAGCTTTCTGATTTCAGCATCTTAGTTTGATGTCAGTCCTTGCGAAAATACTAGACATTTAAAAATTTTCACACTGAAGTCTGATAGTTTAAATTCGTTACATTGTTTATCAACCATGGCCGCATATGTTGCAAAGTCATCTTTGTCGTTTTTAACCAAATTCAAACATTTCCATAGTTTATAGAACATTTTAAACTTTTGGGCTAAAAAGTTCAGTAAGAAGCTCCACGATATCGGCAAAAGATAGCTCCGAAGTTTAACGTGGCAAAATAAAAACCCCAAATTTATGTTCAACAGTCTCCAATTTGCATAATTGCAAACAAACTTTTTTCTGGTCGGACCGGTCTATAGACTAAAAAAAGTCCTCATTTCTTCGGTAGTAAGCTGAAAATGACTTAACTTCTTCTGGTATATAGCAGTTGTCAATCGCATTCCATATAGAGGCTTGTGAAAATAAGGTATTATTCTCAGTGAACACATTATATGTTACGACTTGAGCAAGTAACTCCTCCAGATGCTGTTTCCACTCAAATAACTGTTTTTTTGTAGTTGTTTTCGCTTTTCGTCTGTATGTTGTTAATGTTTGAATAATTGTTGTTGTTGAATTTGTAATTATTCCCAAACATACAAAAAACGAACACGGCAGCCCTAATTCACTACGGCAGTGCAATTGACACATATTGTTATGCATCATCTATTCCATTTAAACTTACCCATCTTGCTATAAATTATTTAATCACTTTAAAATTACACATGCCATTTCCCATTTCTTACATTACAATTATTTACATATTGTTAAATTTAAAACAATTACATCATAGCTTTCTATACATCACATCCGGTTTTAGCATCCTATATTTACCTCAATTAGATTTAAACCAACTAGAAAACATTAAAAAATAATTAGCAACACATACAATATACTCCACATTTTCTTGTATATTTCGTTTCCTTATATACTTTTTGATACCTCTGGTGGGGAAGGGGGGGTGATATTCATTATTTATAAATTACATGTTTTTCTTTTTTTTTCATTTATAAAACTTTCGATATCTGATTATTTCAGTTACATTTATTTATTTTGTTTTTTAGGGGGCTTTGTATTTATTTTGTTTTTGCAGATAGAAACAAAAAACCTTCATTTGTTTTGGGTGTGTTTTTGGGGAGTTATTTAAGATATTCTAAGATTTAAACAATTACGTTGCAGATTTCTTTACATCATATCAGGTTTCACTATCCTATATTTATCTTGATTACATTCTAACCAACGAAGCCACATTTCTTGTCTTTTTACTTTCTATTTTTTTGTGGAGGGAGGGGTCATTTGTTTAAAAATCATTTTCTTTCTTTAAAGATTGTAATGTAGGGTATGGGGCAGCATAACCAGCTGCCAACATAACCCTGCTTTTTACTAAAGTCAACCGAGAGCTCTTTTTAGTATCCTCGTTGTTCCCTTAAGTGTAATTGTCTGGATTTCTTTTGCACTTTGTTCACCAGGAATATTAGTTAGGTAGGACTTCAGGTTCTTCTTCATAAGCCCTGTAGCACCTATAATAACTGGTATGTGGAATGGTTGATATCTCCCTATGCTAACGTGTCCCGCCCCCATTTTTATAAACACAGCGAATTCAACAAGGGCTTGCGTTCTTTCTTGATTTTGTTTTAATAGTAAAAAAAAACATGACGTTATTTCAATTTCGTCACTGTGGACCAGTGGATAAAGGAGCAGAGTCGAAATATAGGGGTTTCAGGTTTGCACCAATATAACATAGTCTTTTTTCTTCTTTTTTTTTTGATGGAGAATGTTTTAACATTGAAAAAGAGTTATGTACTCATTCTACATTCTGATAAGTGAAATTATTGTAGTAATTGATAAAAACAATATTCAAGAATAAATACACTTAAGAAGTTTTATTTCATTTCATTAGGATCGGATTACATATTTTACTTCTTAAATAAAATTTTTGCTTCTTAATAAAACTTTGAGACCAACTATTTTTAAGCATGGAGGGCGGTAATTAACCAGTCAACATTACCACATCTTCAACACCTAAATGGATGTTTTTTGTTTTTTTCCCCTCTCTTCACCCGGCATGTTTACTGAGTCAATTTTTTTTTTGCTTCCCTCCCCTTGCTGCTATTTATTTATTTATTTTTTTTACGGCTGGGAGTTGATCGATATTCTCTCCAACCGCCTTTGACATTCTTACCATGAGGAGTTGGGAATGTCTATTCTGAATGTCGTTTGTAACATTGAGGAGGTTAGGGGTTGGGCAGCAACAACAGCAACCATACTTTAACTTTCTTTGAAAGGGGAGCACGCTTCTATCGAGCAACACCAGTTAGCGGGTACTGCTGATCATTTTTAACCAATCAAATGTTACTCAACTTCACCCAACGATTATTTTATTTTTGACAATCAATCATGTTAAGTTTTTTTTCAGCCAAGTGCGTGTTCATGTCAAGTGCACCTATTTCTGTTAAATGACCTTCCAGTACATCTGACTTTGATATTTAACATTTCCAATCAGCAAGTATTTTATGTTTGAGAAACACCAAACTTGTTTTACTGACCTGATGCATGTCTATACCAATTGCTCCTAGTTCTGTTAGGTGACCTTTTTTAACATTACTCATTATTCTATTTTCCAAAATGTTTATACATGAACATTTTCATTGTATCTCTCTTTACCACCCCCAACAGATTGCAATAAAATAATTAAAGAATATCAACTAATGTGTGCTCTGTAATAATCTATTATATAAAAGTGAAAATGTGTGTGTGTTTCTGTGTGTGCGCGCTTTTATTGTATGTCCGGCAAAGGTTTTTTTCGAGTGAGGAGTGCTCGGGAGGGTTACTGTTTCTTAGAACTTTTTATATACTCCCTAGATTATAATATCTATGATTTACGAAAGAAGGTCATGTCTATCTTTTATTTGAGTGACTTTGACATGCTATTTTTGTGTTATTTTTGACTCTGCATGTATTTGTTTGGCTTTTCCGTATATATAAGCAAAACTGAATCCATAGCAAAGGAAGCTTTCTGGCATGTGTGCCAGGGACGTCAATAAAGCAATGAGCTTTGATTAATGCGGGCAAAACCTGTCATATCAGACAATCGATATTCATTTGGAGACTCCCCCTTTTATAGGGAGCTGGCTTTACAACAAGATGTTGGGGAAACAAACAAATATGCAAAAATCTGGCTTGCAGCCAAACTTAAGTGCGGTATTACATTTCTCTATGGCGTGATGTTTTACCTTATTAAATTTATGCACCTGCCACTTAACCTTTTACTCATTAAATTTCAACCATTCTCACTTCGGCTACCCTCGTAGCATCGTGGTAAGTTATCAGGCTACTACTTTCGGTTCCACCATCGCCTTAAGGCTTCAGGTTCGAGCCTACATGTCTACCAAAACTCCCCTCCCACAACCACCAACAAACACTCGGGCAATGCTGGGACCCGCCCCACTAGTCTATATATATAAAAGACAAAATGTCGGCGTGTGTTTTTATATGTCCAGCAAAAGCTTTTTTCACAAGGTTTTACGGGGGGCAGGGGAGGGTTACTATTCTTTAAAACTTTTTATATACTCCCTAGATTATAAATCTACAATTTGTGAAGGGACGTCGTATCTAGATTTATTTTGATCGACTTTTATAAAATTCACATTATTCCATCCTCTCGCGTGTTTGTTTGTGCTTTTCGTATAAAAGTGAAACTAATGAAAAGCGAAGGCAGTTTCTTGACTTTTCGTGCCGGGATGCCCAGAAAGCAATTAGCGTGGATCAGTATTGAGAAAACCCATCATATCAGACAATTGCTATTCATTTGGACACTCCTTTTTTGTGGGGAGCTGGTTTCCCAATATCGTTGGGAAATGAAACGGCAGAAAGCTTAACTAGCCTCCAGCCAATGTTCGTTTCTGCAAGTCAACTTTTTCATTGACATCGCTAAATTTCAATGTTTTTCACTTCCTATGGTCTTGCAGTGGTAAGATCTCACATTTTCTTTCACTTTCTTTTCCGCCTAAGGGTTTGTCATGGGTTCGAATTTTGTTTTTCTTTTACACCTACAAACACCTGGGCAATGCTGGGTAACTCTGCTAGTAATAAAATAAAATAGAATGAAAAGAAAAAGAAATGATAAAGTTTCTGAGGTCCATTTTTATATGCTAATAAATAAAAGATAACAACAAAAAGAAAATAGAAGTGATCCTTAGTATTTAGTTCAGGTTCCTTCTTCTCCAGGCTATATCATATAAAAGTAAACATCCTGATGCATGACTGTCTGATCACTGGCGCTAATTGCTAAACTGATATCTAGTAAATGATATTTGACAAATCCACATGTGTTTATGCTCGTTTTATGTTTACATATAATTTATCTTCCAATTTCAAGCATACTATGCACTCAGGCTATTATCATGTGTAGTACATGTTGTTAACAGTCTGACCCATGGAAAAGAAAATCATAGGGTCTTATTTTTTTTTTCAAGATGGTGTATATGCAGCTTAACAATAGGACTAGTTGTATCAGCTTAAATATCACAATTAAAATGTTGTAAATTCCTACTCTATCATGAAATTTCCACTTACCTCCCTTCAGATCAGTATAAAACTTATCAAAGGGTGTTTCTCTCTTTTATTTAGCAATTTTCAACATCGATATGTTAATTTGTTTTTCCATTAAATGAAATCTATTTGTTCTTCATCCAGCAATTTATCATTATAACTAGTAATCCTGTAATCAGTCTGATGTATCTTATTATGCCAATTAAGCCCATGGGACTCCCTACGTAACTGTGAATCCTCCAGACCTCTCTGAAAATCTACCAACATTTATTTGTTCTAGAGTATCAAGCATATGAAGATTAGAGTAAGAAACAATATATCAATTATATCTAAAGTATTGAATAATTTTTCTTATTTTATTAAATGATTAAATAATCTAGAAAAAAGTTAAGAAATATTTTTCAATGAAAGATAAAAGATCTACCTGTAGTTGGTATAGTGGTAGGTATTGTAGTTGGTATAGTGGTAGGTATTGTAGTTGGTATAGTGGTAGGTATTGTAGTTGGTATAGTGGTAGGTATGGTAGTTGGTATAGTGGTAGGTACGGTAGTTGGTATAGTGGTAGGTATGGTAGTTGGTATAGTGGTAGGTATGGTAGTTGGTATTGTGGTAGGCACTGTAGTTGGTATTGTAGTAGGCACTGTAGTTGGTATTGTAGTAGGCACTGTAGTTGGTATTGTGGAAGGTATTGTAGTCAGTATAATCGTAGGCACGGTGGTTGGTGCGGTAGTAGATATGGTAGTTGGTATAGTAGTAGATATGGTATTGTGATAGGTATTGTAGTTAGTGTTGTGTTCGGTATGGTATTTTTTATTATAGGTATGATAATTGCCATTATTGTAGGTATGGTAGTTGGAATTGTGGTAAGCGCGGTAGTTTGTATTATGGTAGATACAGTGGTAGGTATGGTAGTCGGTATAGTTGTTGGAACAATAGTAGGAACAGTGTGATTAATATTGTAGTTGGAAAAAAAGTTATCGCAAAGATTGTAATATTTTATCAACATAATGTAAATGTAAATCTTTTAAAATATTTAAATATTAAAGATATATATATTTTGATAAGATATCCAAGTGATTTAAAAGACATATGTACCTTGATTAAATTATCTTAAAAAATGTTAATATTTTCTTAAAGAAATTAATTAAAAGAAATGGTATACGAGTCAGGGTCAATGATATATATTTATTCAGAAAATTATTATTCCAAAAGATATATTTTATTACAAGAAATTAGCAGTAACGGAGAAGTGATGGATATGGAGGAGAGAGGGGTATCAGCGAGTCAAACAGAAAAAAGTGTGTATATATATATATATTATGGAATTAGTACACATCAGTAGATGTTAGCATATATTGATTTGTTTGGTAGCTAATAACTTAATAACAGATAAGAAGCAATTTTTTATCTAAAATTATTTTTCATTGCCTCAGAGATTCGTGTATTTCAATATTGTGATGAAACGTTTATAATTAATGTTTTTTCTATGTTGCTTGTGTGATTCACAATTCCATATAATCAGACGTCTTCTACAGGTTTTAATGTCTAAAAGGCATTGCTAGCAAACTGTAAGATGAACATAAATGCTACCTTTAATAACTGTTTATTTTATGATTCTGCCTGGCACACATGTTGTATCATTAATATGGCAAAACATATGAAAATCGTGTCCACATAAAGAATAAAATATTCCAAACGCGTCTGCAGCTATTTATCAATTGAATAGTAAATAATTTTACTTTAACAGAAACTATCCAGATTTATCTTTATTAATAATATATTTATCCTTGTTGTTTTACACATAGTCAGTCTCTCCGTTCTTCCCTTTTTCTGTGACATTCACATAAACTCTAACATATTTCTAGTTTTTTCAGTATATTCACTGCACTAGCAAAAAAAAAAAAACAAAAAAACAAAAACAAAACAAAAACAAAAGAAGAAGTAAAGAAAATTCAGTACATTTGGTTAGTTTTCACTTCAGAATAATACATAGTCATAACTATTGGCCATTTGCCATATATGTTTCCAACTCTTGGCCATTTGCCAGACATATTTCCTGGCTATACTATAAGTACTTTACAAATTTTTAGTGAATCTCAATTAAATAAGAAATGATAAATAAACCGAAATTCAACATTTTGGCCATGTGGTACTGGTACATTTAATATGAAAATCCTGGTGGCAACTTTCTATGATAGTGGTTCTTTAACTTTCCAGGGATCATAGCACACTGCAGCTATACACCACATTTTATTTAAATATTATTTTTACTCAGTTAAAAAGAACAAGATGGAAATAATAATGGAACTGTCTGTTTAAAACTATGCAGGTAGAGACTTTTGGTTCCATGACTTAACAGAGTTTAATTTTGAAATATTAAACTAAATCTACAAAACATTTTTAATAAGAAAAATATCGAAGAACTAACAGATGTATTTGGCGTTGTCTGGCATTAAATGTAACGTTAGATTTCTAAAAAAAAAAAAAAGAAGTAAAAAACGGAAAGAAAGTGAGACATGTGCATACAAGTATTATGTTTTTTCTAAACAGTTAACTTCTTGTAAGTAAAAACAAGAAAAATACTTGAGCTGAGATTGAAATCAAAACCTAAAGTCAGTGAGTCAAGTATAATAACAATTAGATCAGCTTGCTGCAATCTTTAAAAAGTGTTTTCAAACCTACTTATTTTTAACGTAAGGAAGTTGTCATGTGAACGATTCGCGCATGTGCAGTCGTGAAATAGTTGACAAATAAAAATCCGATGACCACCCCGCCAAGTACTAATTTTTCGATTTTGACCCCCTTAGCAACCCATTTTTCCGGATGAAAACCGATTAAAACGTTTTCCATATGTCTGAAGACATTATATACCAAATTTCAAGTCTGTAGATAAGACATTCGTTGACTATCAATATATAGGTTGAGTAGCGTCCTCACACACTTACACTCCCACACACATTCCCACTTTTATAGATATATAGTTAGATTATTAGCAATTAATCCTTATGTACAATAATACTTGAATATTAAATCAATATTATAAAAGGGATTTTAATTTAAAAAAATAATTCATAAAATGACTTACCTGTTGGAGCTGTGATAAATAGAATAAATAAAAATATTAATTGAAAATATACATTTTTTTATTAATAAAACTTACAATTAAATATTCAAGCAATAAAACAATACATTTTTATTCATCAATTTTAAGCAAGTAAAATTTTATATAATTTTAAGGCAAAAAATATTTGAATTATCAGGGAAGGAGACATCCTTACAGACTGAGAATTTCTTTTGTATCAATTCAGGGTGCCCTTTTTTCTTTTTTTTTTTTTGGGATGGGATTTTACCCACATTAAAAGCTGACCATATGCCTAACTCGTCCCTCTTGGAAAGACAAGCAAATATGAACACTGGTTGAGTCATAATAACACTATATCCTTTTGGTTCGGAGCCAAGTGTAGTACTTGCTCTGATGCTGCACATAGTTTTTCAGTGAAGCGAAATCTTCTAGACCGAGGCAATATTTATGCTTGCTCCAATCCAGGGTGTTTTCTTTTCTTTTAAGGAACTGGATATTATCCCACATAAAAAATGACCTTGTGTCAGACTATTCCCTCGTGAGGAGGCAAGTAAATAGGAACATTAGCTGATCCTTGTTGAAAAAACTGTCCACCAGATTACGAATTGGTTTGGATTACAACAATAAGTGATAAAAATGTCCACTATTATAATGGGTAATATCTACCTGTTACAGTTTTAATTCATGTATGACTCTCATTGATTCCAATGATTTGGTGCTAAATCAGTTGACTGATACACTTCACAGGCTCTGACATCCAATTTGGTCATTTTCTTAGACATCGATGAGTCAACAAACCGTACAAACTACAATGTCTTTTTTCATACTTAATATTTCCACAATGTTTTAATTTGTTTCTAATACCATTCTCATAGCAACTAAACCTGCATTCACCTAGACCTTCATTTGATGCACCATTTGTCATACTCTTCATTAAAATCATTAAAAATAAACGATTCGCTTTATTTTGACAAGTTATTTCATTATTTTCTTGGAAATTAAACGAAAATGTTATTTTTAATTTTGAAATAACTCTTTTTATAAGTTTAAATAGATAGTGAATATAAATAATATTTTAAAATCATATTTATAATCATATTTATAGAAATAAATCTATTGCATTTGACACATATGCAATATTAAAATTTACAACAATTGTTAGAACAATGTTAGTATTAATGACAAATATACTCACTTAACTTGCTACAAAGTTCTACACTCAATTCTGTTTCCACTGGTCTGTTTGGAAATGTCTTCTTAATTGTAATAACAATCTCAAGCAATTCACTTGTTTGATTTAATGTAATTATGTCAGTTGGATTGACATTCTGAAATTGAATCAAACAAAAAATTGTATATTAGAATCAAGTTAAAATATAGTTTTGAACAATTAAAAATTGCATCATGCCATGAAAAAAATAATGTCATATACACCCAATATTGCACAATCTGATGTTAATGATGCTTACAAAAATAAAAAAAAACACACACACACGATTGCATATCTGTACATACACACAGACACACACAGACACACACACATATATATATATGCATAATCCTAATCCTTCACTAGAAAACATCAATGATAGCTCTAGAATGCTGTATCCTCAATGGCCATATTTCATTTGCATACATTAGCACCTTGTAGACTCATGTTTGATAAATTCTACCCTTAGTCAACAACATTAAAAATCTACTGGTTAATTATGACAAAACATCTTTAAACTTTCCCAATCCATTCCTAACTCTTGCTATCACACCAGTCTAAGCTACTCTCTTTGTTTCTGTGGTGTTACTAAGCTTACAAAATTCTAGATATTCTCAACAGTTACCCAAATATATTTTCTTCACATCAGGGTTCTCATTGACTCAACTCAAATTGCCTGTAATACTCCTGAATTCCTTGAATATCCAATGCTTACAAGTACAAAAAAATTGTGTTGCTCCCAACTCACTTTCTACAAACTGAGCATGAAACTTGTCTATTTCTTGGGGCTTTTCAGTACTATAACCATTAATAATCAATTTGTTCTGTGTAATTTTCACTTTCAGAACATTACTTTCCATAGCATTAATTTAAAAAAGTAAACCTTACATTATTTCACAGGTAATAATTAAATTATCAGCATAAAACATCTCTTCACTTGGGCAGGAAACCAATCAACTTATTTCTTATTACTTATTCAATTAACTTATTTCTTATTAATTATTTACTTATTCTCGTACCGGTTTCTGGACTTCAATAATTTTTACCCCTATTTAGAGGGTTTCACTCTTAACCTTGTAACAGTTGACAACTTTACTAAATTCCCAGTCTTTCAGAACACACTCTTTTATGATCTGATTTGTCAAGTGTGTGATCCTCTCAGTCCCTGTTCCATATACAACCTTAAACATGTATGCAACAACACTTATTCCTGAAACTCATCTTTTGCATCTTCATTCAAACCACATTTTAATGCATAAACAATTATTTTTACGAGATTTTTCTCTGTAAACATCAACTTAAACATTATAATACGATCAATAACATAATTAGCATAAATCATTTTATTTACTTATTTCCCTGCAATGAAAATCCAACATCACCTATTTACTTTTCATTTTCAATCCAAAACCGCTTATATCTTGCATCCTCTTCAACAATCATTTTGACAGAATTTACCTTTTCTTTCAGTTTCTTAGAAACAACATAAGTCAATACATATTTGCTCAAGAGACTAAACAATCTGTCCTTATCTTGAATGTAAAGGGCTACTATTTGGGATAATGCCTACAGGAAGAGATTAGCAGTGAGATGTCTGTTCACATTACATTTAAACTCCTGCAGTACAGTCAGGAAGCAGAAAAACAGTTCTACTACTAGAGTAGAAGACTTTCCGGCATCTAGAGATCTTAACACTGAAGGAGTGGAATTTTGCTGTTTGATAGGTTAGTTGGGGGTATGTACATTGTATGTATATTGTACAACTGTGCTATGAGTCCATCAAAGCACATTCTATTAAAGTACTAGTAAAACAAGCACAGGGATACAATATTGCACTGATGGGACAGGAGTGTGAGCTTAATTGATTGTGCGAGGCCTATTAGATTGGAGACTTTTTCTTGGACCTTGTCCAAGAGGAAGATACTAGTGGTAGATGCACCATCCCACATGTGGCAACAGTACTCCATGCAAATGGTGGCTTTGTAGAAATACAGAATACTCTCAAGTGTGAGTAATTTTCTAGCACGATATAGGGAACCCCTCACCTTCTTTGCTCAACATTGGCAATGTCATCGATGTATGTTTTTCAATTCATGTTGTCTGTGAATGTTAAACCAAAGAATTTGAACAAGAAGCTCTCATGCGATGTGTTATTAGTTATGGCTATTGGTGGTTGAGAAGGTTTCTTGTTATTGTTGAAGAAAAGCAGCTTAGTTTTCGTAGCATTTAATGTTATCATCCATTTCACTACAGACTGGAGGTCATTTTCTAGGGTTTCTGCCATTACCAACATATATTTCCATTCAGTTTTTCCTTCATGTCTATTATAAAGCATGGTGTCATCAGCAAATATACTCGTTTCAGATATAATTTTATCTGGGAAGGCGTTTATGAAAATCAGGAATAATAAATGTCCAAGGATCAACCCCTCAGGCACTTTTATATTAATATCATGTTGCTCGGCTGTACACCTATTGAGAACAATCTAAATTTTTCCCTTGTCTAAACAGGACCTGATTATATTTAACATTTTTTCAGTAATACTGCATGATTTAATTTTCATGAGAATACCATTCATACCAGATCATGTTAAAGTCTTTGGATATATTAAGGGATACTGCCCTATTTTTCCCTGCCTTAGCCAGTGTTCAGAGATAGCGATTAAAATATTCACAGTAGAATGGACTTGCTTAAATCGATATTGTAGGTGAGAGAGAAGAAAGAAGATTGGCTTTTACAAGGTGGTGAACTAGAGCTTGACTGATTAATGACCCAAAGATTTTAGCAAAGAGGGAGAGGAGACTGACGGGGCAGTAATTGAGCAGATCAGTTCTTTCACCAGAATTCTTGTATACTGGTACCATAGAGGTAATTTTCCAGCTATCTGAGAAACAAGAGTTAGTAGAATACATGGACTAGCTCAATGGAAGATTATTTTAATAGTAGTTCAGGGATGAGATCAGACCCACATGCCTTGGAGGTATCTAAGTTTTTATGATATAACAAATATGAGAAGGGGTAATTTTCAGATCATCAAATGTGGCTTTTGTCCACATAGGAAAATCTGGAGGGAGTGATTTCTGGGTTCTAAGGTGGAGTTCGAGGCAAATAGCCAGACAATAGTTCAACCTCATCATGGTTGTTGGATAGTGGAGGAACTATTGATCGTCCTTTATATACTATACTATTAAAGATTGTCTTAAAATCGAAAGTTTCTAAAAATGAAGCAGTGATTAAGACTTTTGTTTCTTTTCCTCAATTCAATCTAGGCCATTGTTTTATAATATTTAGAAGTTACAGAAAGATAAAGTCAAATATTTATTTATTTATTTATTTTTTTTTTTTGCAAGGGCATGTTGTGACCAATCACTTGTAATGGCTGCAAACCGCATAACAATTTAGGTAAGAAAGGCACTGATCCTGTGCTGAGACATCATGATTAATAGAGAGCCTTATGGAGAGGGTGTGCAGTTGACATATTTTATAGCCCTAGAAAATATTTCAGCATTCTACATGTGTGCATGTAACATCTGTTTTAATAGATTATGGTTCATAATGAAGTAAATAGTATTTTATATAAATTAGTATTTTCATTTATATACACACATAAGAAGAGAAAATATTTCCAATTTATTCATTAAGCTAAACAACAAACACATATATTTAATCATAATATATTCAAAGAACAATAGCATTTTATTTTAAAAAATTTTTTACTCACCTTATATTCAATAACTAAACCATTTATATAAGTAACAGTCAGATTATAAGAAAGTATATTTGTTGTATTCACAAGACTCATCCTAACTGGAACTTTTGGCTTCAGAAAAGTTACAGTGATTCTTGGACCATCATCTTGTACATCAAAACTGAACACACCATCACCAACAACAAGCTCTCGGAAATGATCTTGATTGGTTGAGGTACGTATATCCAGAGCATCATTATCAATATTCTCATATGTTATTTCTTCATCATGAGCACATATTGCTGCAAAAAGATAAAATAATTATTACCATCTTTTATATGCATACACCAATGGAAGCATTTTACAATGATTTCTGTTTATTAATCATCAATCATGTACAAGTTTAAAAACAATTGAAATTTACTGTTAGAATAAACATTCTCCCATTATTAATTAAAATTTTCTAATGGATTTCATAATCATGAAATAGAATAGGTTTTAGGGAAATTTATAAATCATTGCTGCAAGACTAAGCTCTAACATATTCACATTCATATGCTCTATATAATTACTGCAGAAAAATATCATGACTATAGATTAATTCAGTAAAACATCTTTTTTAAAACTAGCAAAAACAGATTTGGTAGCTGAATCAGATAAGAACCTAGCAATTTAACTGCAATGTTTGTTTTATTTTTACGTTTTATTGAATTAATGTTCCGTGATTTTAGAATATTCTCTTATCTATATTTTGTTCTGATATTTAAGGCAATAAGCTTTAGAGTGGAATGTGGACACAGTGGTAGTAGTCCTTATCAAAAGATATAATAATTTTAGTTTTAAATAAATGTAAAACACATAATAGCTGTTGGTACAGTAAGAATAGTTGTTGGTATCGTTGTTAGAATTGTTGTTGGTACAGTGGTTGGAATAGTTGTTGGTATCGTTGTTGGAATAGTTGTAGTAACTGTGGTGGATTAAGTTGTTCGAACAGTTAGATGTGATTAGTATTGTGGTTGGTAAATATTGTAAAATTTTATTCTACAATAGTTAAAATTGTTATTTGAATATTGTGTAAACAGTTGTATGTGTAGTTATTGAAATTGTTGGTGGTACATTGGTTGGAAAAGATATAGAGAAAATTTTCATTAAGGAATATTTAATGCTTTTTTACATTTATTTATGAAAAAGAATAATTCATTTTAGAAAAATTAAAATAAAAAGCAGAAATATTTAATGACCCTTTATACACATTTCTAAAGTAAAATAATTAACTCACTTTGAAAATAATGACTATATAAACAATGATATTTGGGAGAAGCAAACCTTGTTTAATAAAAGTTAATCAAATGAAAAGTCATTATATACATAAAAGATTTATTATTTTTGACGGTGATAAACAACTAAATTGAGTTTATATATAATTTAATTACATTTTGACCCCAAACAAGGCACATTGCCACTTTGATGTAGGGGGCTACTATTGAGGACACCGGCTACAGGGGTACTAGGTGGGGAGTTGGGCAGCAAGATGTCGGTTCACGTTATGGATGGATAGATAGATATACATTTCCATGGTAACATAATTAATTCACTTTGAAAATAATTGGAGATATGGCTCTGAGAAAAAAAACTTAAGTATTTATGTTAAATTAGAAAAGCTAATCAAATAAAAATGCATTATATATTTCTTTCAGTTTTTTATGTCTTAATTCAAATTATTTTTGTCTACACAATATAAAAGACCATCTTATAAAATTGTCCCAGAATATAAAAGACCATCTTATAAAATGTTATATTCCAAAATTTTACAAAGTAAGGTATAAAAATTTACTTTAAATTGAATAAAAAAATTACCTTGAATTTATTTTATATAATGTACATTCTGTTGCACTCTCTAAAAAAATCATTGAAAATTTTATTTTATGTAAGGTACATTTTGTTGCAATTTAAAAACATTATCTTTCATCTAGCAATTAATAATATAGATATAAAATTTTCAATGATTTTTTTAGAAAGTGCAACAAAATGTACATTACATAAAATAAATCCAAGGTAATTTGTTTATTCAATTTAAATTAAATTTTTATACCTTACTTTGTAAAATTTATAAATTTTTGTTTTTGTTGTTGTTGTTGTTGTTGTTTTTAATGGAATTGATTCTGCTTTTCTACAGAACATTGATATGAATTAAATTCATGCATCCAGTCCGAACCGAGTACGTTCGTGGTATTCCTTAATACATAGATTTTTAATTTGTTGTTTTCCCAATCGTGTAACATTGATCAAAAGTTCTCCTTGAAAGTTCATTTGCTGTTTTGTGTGATCTCAACATTGTGGGTCTAGACGATTTTTTCCATGTATTAAATTTAAATTTAATATCGAAAAGTCTGAATCTAAGTTTAATTACATTTTAATTTCTTGATCTCAAATTTTTACCATCACATATTTGCATTACCCTTTGTTGTTTTTGGTTTCCATGAAACGCACCCAGGTTTTATTTTTATTTCTGCAATGAGATCTTTTGTGTCCCATTTTTTACATGCCAAACATTTTTTGACAGATATGGGCAGTCTCTAACCCAATACAGATTTCCACATCGATTACAAGGGGATGAAATTTTCCTTTCTGAAAATTCTTTTTTAGATGTGTGCGGATATGTGTAGCCATTTTCCTAGTTTGTGTGTTATTTGTTACATGTATTTTCGATTGTTTAGCTACTTCTTTTTTTCAATGCCATATTCAATATCCTCTGAGTCTTTTTTAATAATTTCTATCTTCTGGTAGTTTTCTGTTAATTTTTGTAGAGTTAAACTTGATTTAAGCTTTCTGATTTCAGCATCTCGATTTGATGTCAGTCCTTGCGCAAATACTATTCATTTTTCAAAATAATCAAAATACAAATCAATAAATATGAACTTACTGTTTGATATAAATGGAATGGTGAAGGTCTTATTATTTTAAGACTATGATCTCTTTTTAAAAGAAAAGGGATCAAAGAATGTCCTTAAAAAAAGAAAAACATTGAAATATTGTATTGCATTGCTATGTCCTTCTGATACTCATCCATATCTATTTACCAGCAATGCTTCAAACATGCAAACTACCTTTTCTATTATACATACTATATATATATATATACAGCCATGGTAAAAATTATGGAGCACCTATAAAAAAAAACTTAGATAATAGTTTAAACCTACGCATTTAAAGGTTAAGAACTATACAGTGAACAGTTGAGAGTAAATGTAAAATATTTAGAAGTTTAAAAACCAGTATTTATAAAATTTATAAACAGTAGATTGTAGGTATTTATTTGCTTTAAAGCATCTTCAAGAGTTTTAGCTGAGTTTTATACTAAATTCATTCCAATATTCAAAATGATTCACTGTCATATACTAAAAGTTGTTTCTTAGTTTTCAGGTAATATTTGATTCCGGCCAGTGCTTTAATAGTATATTTAATTGAAGATGCCTCCAAAGCTTTCAGAGATTAAAAAGGCACAACTTATTACTTTATCTCGTGAAGGATATTCTCAGGTAGAAATTTCTAGGGAGATGGAATATTCAAGGAAGGGAGTTCAAACGATTAAAAGGTACAAGGAAAAAATGTTTTCAAAAACAGAAAAGGATAAGGCCGTAAAAAGTCTACAAAAGCCATGGAAGACAGATCTTTGAAAAGAGCATCCCTTGCAGAGAGGAAGAAAAATTATCTGGAGCTTGCTGCTGAACTTAGAGGGGAAGCAAGCAAAAACATATCAGCTCAAACAGTGAGTAGAAGGTTATTAGAATCGGGATTAAAAGGATGCAAAGCAAGGAAGAAGTCTCAGGCCAACAAGAAAAAAACGACTCCAATTTGCAAAATAGCATAAAAATTGGACACTTGATGATTGGGCCAAAATTGTTTTGTCTGACGAAAGTAACTTTGAGGTAATTAACAGCTTCTATTTTCTAAACTTTGAACAGAACAATTGAAATTTTTATGTGAATACACATCCATAACACCTATTCAAAAATTTTAGCAAATTCTCATTTTTTTCATCAGACTTTTGGCACATCTGGAGCGGTAGGGAAGGCATTTCATTCTGATTGTGTGGTCCCAACTGTCAAATTTGCAGGATGAAGCATAATGGTTTGGGGCTTCATAGCTTCCTCTAGGCACTGGACTGTTGTACATATGTAAGAGCAGAATGAACTCCACAATTTATACTAACATGCTGGACCAGGTTTACTAAACCTCTTTGACTAAAATATTTAATAATAACATTTCAAGTGATGTAATCTTCATACAAAACAATGCCCCAAGCCATACGTTAAAAGTTTCAATGGGTTGGTTTGAGATAAAAGGGATTACAGTGATGAAGTGGCTCTCTCAATCCTTGGACTTAAATCCCATTAAAACTTTGTGATCCCATCTAAGGATAAGAGTGAGAATGCATAAATGTTTATCAAAAAAAGAATTAAAGGCCAAATTTCATGAAGAGTGGCAGAAAATAGATCCTACTATTTGCAACAATTTGGCCAATAATATGAAAAAACGAATAAAAGCTGTTATAAAGGCAAAAGCAGGACATGCCAAATATTGATTGTTATTAAAATAGATTTATCAATGTTTACTTCACTATTTTTAACCTTTAAGTTTGAATCATAATTTTGATTTTTCATTGGTATATAATATAATTTTGACCATAGCTGTATATATATGGAGGGAACCAAGAAGAATTAGAGAAATTCTTTACAAGGAGACTTCTTGGGATGATGCAAAGCTCGATAATCGAGGTTGGGGCTTATATACAGAAGATTTCTTCAGTTTATTAGAAACCAGATGTAATGACAAAATAGAGCATGAGGATCCTGTGTCTACCATGAACGAACTGTCCAGTATTATTTGTAATATACAGCCAAGAATTATTATGACCTTGATTCCTTACACAAAGAACTTGTCTGTCTCGCTACAACACAGCCAATTTGTGCATTAACAAGTCAAGCTTTGTTAATAATTCGTCATTAAACAAAGCCCCAGCAGCTGCTACAGTCTAAATTGACCCGGGTTGCTGGCTGAGTTTAGGTAATAATTCTAGAATCTTTTCTAACATGGTAGCCAGTTGTTCAGCAGTGTTCTTTTACATGTTCGGGACCAGTATAGCCTGGACTTCAGTAGGCAAACGTAAAAGAACATTTTTTTCTGCCGAGGAGTTCTAAAGTTCTTTTAACCATCTTAGAAACTTTGTAGGGGGCCTCTCACCTAGGTGTTTCTCATGTATGTGTTTGCCTGGACCAACCACAATTTTGCATCATTTGCATATGGAAGCAATGATATGAAACTTACCGCTGCTGTTTAGATACAATGTAAATTTATACAACAGCCAAACCAATACGTTCATTAAATATAAACCACAAAAGAAACTTTATGGACTAATTGTTCTTTAAAATTAGCAAAAAATTGCACACGTAAAATATTTTATGAGCAGGCACTTACAGGACAAAGGCCCAGTTGACCTCCCATTCACTAGAAATAAAAATAAAAATACTAATAACGAACAAGATAAATGAAACTACAGATGCCGCACACTTTGCTCACTAACATTAAAAAAAACACATTTAACATAGGTTACAAATAAGTCTGGTCACTAGATATCTAAGCTCCCCGCTAAAGTAGCACACACAAGAAACAGATGAACGGGAGTTTAACTGGGCCATTGTCCTGTAAGTGCCTGCTCATTGGCTAGTCAGGAAGGGTGTGGTGGAAACTAGAAAGCTGATTGGCTAACTAGAAACTTAAAAGGTGCATATATAAAAACACGAGACAACCATAAAATCCTCGCATAAGCCTGATGAATCCTAGCGGGGATCAAATTTTTTTTTTTTCTCACACAGTGATCACCACTTATCAAGGCCCGGAAGCCACTCAGGGATAAGGGTTATTGCAAGTACATTATGTTAGTGTGGAGATTTGATGAAGTGTTTAATTAGGGGGGCGGTTCATTAGGAATTTGTTAACATTGGACTTGAAGACATCCAAGTTGTAGTCCGGAGGGAAGCAGGCAGACGGAACAGAGTTCCACAGGCGTGCAGTTCTAAGAAAGAAGCTTTGTTCATGGAATCCGCGTTTTGATTTAGGCACAGATATAGAGTGAGGGAAATTTTTCACATGCAAATGCGAAATATTCTGTGTAGCTTAATTGCCATATATATTTTATAACTTACTACTTAGATCTACCTACATATTGAGCACTGTTGAAGTAAATACTTAAAGTTTACACAAATTTATACTTTCGTATATTAATTTATGGGATTAAATGAAGTAGTTACACACACCCACACATATTTATATATATATATATATATATATATATATATATATATATATATATATATATTGTTTTAACACAATCAAGACATCAAGGAATAGATTGATAGCAACAAATAGTGTATTTCATCGTTAGTTACAATTCTTTTAAAACTATCCGGAAAAATTCATATACATATATATAAATATATATATATATATATATACACACACACACACACACACACACACATTCAACCCTACCAACGATAATTTAGATTCTGCGATTGGTCAACATTTATTGGATAATCCAGAATGTTTCCTGGCATATAATGATGACTTTTTTTCAATTCTATTTCGAGGCCGATCAAGTAATCATCTGAAAACTCTCGAATCTGTCTCCATTGCATGACTCAGACATTCTCTCTGTCGAAAGAAGAGGTTCATTAACACATTGCACCTTTTAGGTAACTTGTAGGAAGATAACTAAAGGGAATTTTGTCTGGAAAAATATCCCATTTTTCTGCACTTAATCTTAAGAAAAATAAAGATACTTATCTTTCCAGATTTGATAAAGGTGCCGCCGTAGTCGTTCTGAACCGTATTGACTATATTAATAAAATGTTATATTTTAGATGACACGAATAAATTTCTCAAACTTAATTCGATCGACTCTTATGATAATACTTTGAATATTGAAAGCAAATTTCAAAAACGCTTGTACTTCTTATTTAAAAAGAATTATCTCTCCAAAGATATTTATCAGAAAATATGACCCACTTCCCTGAGGCTTCGAATTTATGGTCTCCCTAAAATGCGCGAAGATAATGTGCCTTGTAGATCCATTTTATCCATGATTGGTTTCGCTCAACATGCCCTCACCTAATATCTCACTGACTTACTTTAGCCTGTCCGTACATTCTATTCCACTTACTGTGTCTCTGATTCTTTTACTTTTTCTAAAATCATTCGAGATACTAACACCAATCAAAATAATTCTTTCTTTTGCTCGTTTGATATTTCCAGTTTATTTACTAATGCGCCTCTTGATGCGACCATTGCTATTTGTTGCGGTGCACTTTATTAATTAACAATTATGCACTAGTTTAAAAACAACTAAAGTAAATAAAAATTATTCATTACATTGAAATGTTTGATTGATTTTAATTTTGCATGGAATTATTTATTAAATAAAACTGCATAAAACTTCGTTTCAAATAAATTTAAAAAAAAACATACTTGTTGTAGGTATAGTTGTAGGTACAGTGGTTGGAATCGTTGTTGGTATAGTGGTTGGAATAGTGGTAGGTATAGTTGTTGGAATAGTTGTAGGTATAGTGGTTGGAATGGTTGTTGGAATCGTTGTTGGAATAGTTGTTGGTATTGTTGTTGGTATAGTTGTTGGAATAGTAGTTGGTACAGTTGTTGGTATAGTAGTTGGTACAGTTGTTGGTATAGTAGTTGGTACAGTTGTTGGTATAGTAGTTGGTACAGTTGTTGGTATAGTAGTTGGTACAGTTGTTGGAATAGTTGTAGGTACGGTTGTTGGTATAGTAGTTGGAATAGTTGTAGGAACTGTGGTTGGAATGGTTGTTGGAATAGTTGTTGGTACAGTTGTTGGAATAGTTGTGACTGATATTATTGTTTGCAAATATTTTATCACAAAGATCATAACATTTTATTGCACAATGGTTGAAATTGTCATTTGAACGATGTATAAACAGATGTACAGTGGTTCAAATTGTTGGCAGTACATTAGTTGGAAAATGTAAAAAAAATAATTGTCATTAGAATATATTTCATCCAATTTATATTTTTTATGAAAAAAAAGCACAAAGGAGAAATACTTTTTACATATTACAAGTCCGTGTAAATCTATATATATAAAAAGCAAAATGGCGGCATACGTTTTTGTATGTCCATGGAAGGCTTTTTTCACCAGGATTCTCGAGATGGTTACTATTTTCGAGAACTTTTTATATACTCCCTAGATCATAATATCTACGATTTGTGAACGCATGTCATCTCTACATTTATTTTGATCGACTTTTATAAAATTCATGCTACTTCCGTCTTTTCACATGTTTGTTTGTCTTTTTCATATAAATAAACTGAGACTCAACAAAGCAAAGCTGTCAGCAGCCTTTCGTGCCAGGAAGTCTTGAAAGCAATTAGCTTTGATCAATTTTGGGAAAGCCCTTTATATCAAACAATTGCTTTTCATTTGAGAGTTCCCCCTTTTTCAGGGGAGCTTGGTTTCCCTAACATAATAAATAAATGGAATGGTGGAAAGCTCAACGTTCATTTCTGCACCTGCATGAACTCATTCACTTAGCAAATAAACTTTTTGATTGACATTCTAAATTTCAATGTTTTTCACTTCCTATGGCTTCATAGCATAGCGGTAAGATGTCATGTTTTCTTTCACTTTCTTTTTCACCTTCGTGTCATGGGTTTGTCACGAGTTCAAGCCTGCCTGCCTGCCTACTAACACTTTTTTTTTCTTTTACACCTCCAAACTCCCGCTAGTATATATATAGAAAATAATTAAATTTTTTTTAATATAATCACAACTTATAAACAAGCTACAAATAAGGAAAGGAATGTCAGAGCACTCACCCCTATGATAAATCTTCTTTTATTTTCTACACCGATTTATGCCTTCTTATATCATTTTTATTTTTATATTTATTATCTTATATGGTTTTTTACTTTTTAAGCATTGCTTGTTTTAATGTCAAGCCATATTTCAAGTCCCTCACACACACACACACACATACATGTTCCTGAAAGGATGAAACACTAGTGTCTGTAGGTATTAAAAATAATTATAGTAATTATTATATCAGCCTCTTTAAGAACTCGGTTCTTATTGTTGAGCACTCTAAATTGAAATTGAAGTCAGTCACTTAAAGACACATGTGCAGATTATGATGTTATAATCATAAGATCATTATCGCCATCTTGAAATTTATATAAATGTTAATTTCAACTATATTTCTCGCAGTTAATGTTAGACAGGTGGTTTGTTCCTTGCTAATGGGGTCAGAGATGGCTTTGTGCCTGCGTTCAACTCTTCCGACCAGCTGTAATCTGCACTGATGATTCCCAAAAGGATTAAACACTAGTGTCTATAGGTATTAAAAATAATTATAGCAATATTATATATATATATATATATATATATATATATATATATATATATATATATATATATATATATATAGATATAAATCTAATTATCTTAAGAGTATGAAAAAAGCAATCATCCCCAGTATATCAAAAAGAATATCTAAGATATCACAAAATGAAAATATATTCGATAAGAATAAGGATTAATATAATGAAGTATTACCTCAATCAGGATATCAAGGAAAGATCAAATACATAAAGGCGTTTGATAATTAAAATAGCAGGATAAATTATACAACATCATATAACATGGTGATGAAGGGAAGAAGAAATGTAAAGAATAAAATAGATAAAAAATAAACATAAGAATAAAAAGAATGAAATTAAAGAAGCATATAATAGTAATAATACAGTTAAGAATAAGAGAAATGGGTGCAAAAACAAGTCTGGTTTAATCATCCTTTTAGTGAACAGATACAAAATAATATCCCTAAAGAATTTTACAAAATAATTGATAAGAACTATATGAATTATAGTAGGATGGAATCAGGTGAATTAAATATTGAGAAAAAATGTAACTGTAGAATACCTAATGAATGTCCATTGGAGGGCAATTGCTTAATATATGAAATTGTATACAAATGTGCAGTTAGGGCAAATAATAGTAAAAAGATATACCGAAACCATATTGTATCATTTAACATTGAACCAGGAAAGGAAACAACTTGGAATGAGGATAAGGATAGAAATAATGATATGACAAAAATAAATATTAAAAATAAGAAGAGAAACACAACTGCGTGAGGTGATTGGCTTACAGAACCATGTAAGAAAAAATAGAATTTGAATTAAAATGGTCAATTGTAGATAAAGGTAGAAAATAGAATCCTAGTAAATCAAAAAGATGTAATTTATGTTTACTTGAGTAAACGTAGTGAATTCTAAAGAGAAAATTTGGAACAAAAAATTTCATGTTATTAAAGCTGTCTTCAGAGAAATAAATTCCTATTACCATGCTCAAGACCTGATTAAACGTGTTTAAATTTTTAAAAAAATTAAGATATATGTTGAGAGTGAAATGTAAGTGTTATAAGAGAATGTTAAATTTAATACAAAGATTTTAGGATAGTGCAATAAACAAATTAATGGGTCATTAACTTAACACATAAAAATAAACTAATTATAACCTAAATAAGGGAAATAGAATTAAATTTAAAGTTGATAATCGTTATTGGGAATAAACTAACACCTGAGAAATTTCATTAGCACAAAAAAAGAATCAAACATTAAGTAATTGCAAAATATTGAGACGAACAGATTATGATGGATTAAAATGGACTAAATAAGAAGTTTGAAGCAAACTAGGTGAAAAATTGAACCTAGACTGATATAAAGAGAATAATATTAAAACTACAAATTTTAAAATTAAGCAAAAGAGATTAATGAATACTAAAGTCAAAATATTAAAGTAAGAATACACACGAATTTCGATAAAATTATGAATCGATAAATATAGGCAAACTTGAGTTATATCTCTTACACCATAATGATATACTGAATAATACAGAATAGTAAATATTAAAAAAAAAATAAAAATAAAATGTTTATATTGAGATAAAACTTGAAAAGATAGATTTAACATTTAAATTATGTACATAACCAGTATGTGATGAAGATAAATTTTAATTGATATTATTTAAATAAACCTTTTAATTATAATTTAAAAAAAAAAAAATAACATGTAAAGGAAAAAAAAATCAACAAATATATGGCAATATGTAAATAAATATTTATACAAAAGTCGGGAAAATACAGATATGAATAGTTGGACATATAAATAGAGACTACAATTTGAAGGGGTAGATTATAGAACTTGGGGAATAAATTGATAAAATAAATAAATTGGAGAGGGAGAAATAATTATAAGAATTAGAAAAAACATTAAAAGATTAAATGAATGTAAAACAGGAAATTGATGAAGTATCATATTAAAAGAAGAAATTCGAAAATGGGAGATTAATCAATTCGAAAGCAACCAAAAAATAAATAAACAAATAATAGAATAATATGATGAGAAAGAGGTGAGTCTAACCGCTTGATCCTTTAAAATAGGGATTATGAATATATTTATACATATATAACAAATATATTTTAGTGTCTGAAGCTATTTTTGGAATATTTTTAAATGATATAATGTTTAAATTTGTCCAAATAGTTATGAAACAATCGTAACACACAGAAATACACCATATGATGTTTTCATTTCATATTTTCTTGTCTTGATTTTGCAAAAATATTATGTATAAAGGAAAACAAATATATATATATATATATATATATATATATATATATATATAGTATGAAAATATACTTATGGCTGGTAAGCTATAGAGAAACGTTTATGTTTCATTCCAGGAAATCATCAGACTAATTGCTCTACTAATATCTACTAATGTATAGAGCACAGTTGAAATAAATACTGAAAATATATACTAATACATCTCTTAATAAATTCTGAGCCTAATTAATAAAAACCACACCTTTTAGGCAAAATTCTACTTTATTACTCAGCATAATCTCCTTCTGAGATTCACTGATTACAATGCTTCTCTTACAATTTGATGCCTTTTTTTCATAAAACAATTTTTTGGGGGGGGGGAGTTTCTGATATCATGCCTTCACTATAACTAAAAAACAATGTGATTAGAGCAATTTATTTGGCCAAGGACACCGGACATCATAATAGTGAGCTGGAAGGAAAAAAACTTGCTAAATTGTAGATATAATTGTTTTAGCAGATGACTAAGTAAAGACCTAGAAGCTGAATATGAAATCCGAAGAAAAAATATATAATACCAATAATTGTAGGGGCACTAGGAATTTTCTTATACTAACTCCAAACAGTTTAAAATAGTAGTGGTATTTGCTGATATGCTATTTTTAAATCTATTTTTGTAAGAACGTTCATAACTGTCAGTTCATGTAATGCAACTTCAACATTAGGTATTGGATGTGAATTGAGAAAACTTTATGATTTATTGCTATTTTTAAATCTTAACATATACATCTATTTCCATCTGATTTTCTCAAAAATACAATAGGTGATGACTACTTGCTACACACAGGGGGAACATATTCAAGAAAGTCCTATTAGCTTTTGCAATTTTGCTCCTACAAATGCACTGATAATTTTCTTTGAATTTTAAACTCACTTCATAGTTTTTTAACTTTTTAATTTGTTCCTATTTTTATCTCATTTAATTAATTTGGTAGAATTTATGTCAATTATATCATTTCCAAGAAGCCTATATTGCACATAACTTAAATTAATCCTAATTGACTTAATTCCTCTCCGATCGTTTGTTCTTCTTGTCTAAGTTTTTCAAACTCACAATATTTATTCACATTTTTTAAACAGGATAGATATTTTATGATTGGTTCATCACTTTCTTCTTTCATCAACATGAACTTTGTTTTTTCTATTACGACCAATATTTTCTTAAGTCTCATATTTTTTCTTACGATTTGACTTATTTTTTAACAAAGTCAGGTCTTCCAGATTTATGGGATATGCCATAATGGATATTTTTATTATTGCTTCACATCCAGCTGTAGTCAAAAATAAATCTGTTATTTCATTTTCTCGTTTAGTTTCCTTGTAGTCTTTTAACATTTTAGTTCCTTCACTGGCAACAAAACATTGTAGCAATGTATCGATAATATTGGAATCCTCGAGAGACTATTGCAATTCTATCAGCGATGCCATTGTTATGAAGTGAAAGTTGGCCTTGTTCATAGATAGTCAAGCTTTTTCCTATATTTCTTAGAGAGAGAATCATATAGGCTCTCTCCTATGCTTATGCTAATTAGTCAAACAGAATTGTCAGTATCACTACAATCACTATATCACTATGTTTTGGTGGCTTTTTGTCCACCCACATGCCCAGTTTGTTACTTCCAACAGTATATCCTTCAGCTTGTTAGATAATTCCTGTTGTAAATATAGTATTCAAATGATCCACTATGTGATCTCTAAACCTACATTTTACAAGTTGCTCAAACCACATGTAGTGTAAATAAACACCAAGGCTGTCAATATTTTATTACTAATCATCTTCAGCAATATGATTCGCTCACTTACATAATTAACTTCAATAATAGTATCTATCCACCTTTCTGCAATAAAAATACCAACATTACCTGGTCCCTTTACATTTCAACCAAGTTTTCTGGATAAAACATGTAGTTAAGTAGAAAAAAAAGAAATTTAAAAAAAATATATAAGACACAGCTGTTCCTTCCAAAAGGTCGAGCCCTTCAACATCCACAAATAATTCACTGTCACAAAAATAATTCGCCGGCACTTCTTCCAACCGTCATTTCACTCTCTGCGCTCTTCACCCCTGCTTAAAAAAAAAAAGTACCGTTTATATGCTGCCCATTTCTCCACTTATGCAAATTGACTATCAACCAGAGCCATCTAGTTTTCCATTTCTCCAAACAGCCAATTAGCAAAGGGGGACAACTCAAACCACACAGAGCCATCTAGTTTTCCATTTCTCCAAACAGCCAATTTGCAAAGGGGGACAACTCAAACCCCACACTCCCTTGATCTACACGATCATCACATGTCAACCCATCACGTAGGCGCTCGACCAACATGGCGGCCGTCTCTCTCACTGCGATTTCCGTGGAGCCTCTTCGTGAACGTCGCTACTTGGCTCAATGTCGCTGTCTTCCTCTGATAACACCACCACCGGCCGCACATCAAGGATGTGTCGAGGGATGCCGTCGATAGATACATTGTTCGGAGACTGGACACTTGCCACAATGCCCCTCCCCCAGCGTGTGGTACAGCGAGCATCAGGCGGTTTGATCCTCACTTCCTCTCCCACTCGCACAGTCGCTCGCTTCTCACCTTCCTCCGCAGGTACATGTGCAGTTCGGGGATGCTGCCACTCGTACTTGAAGACTGCCCTCCTGTAGCTTCGGACTGGATCCAAGAGAACACAGTGGCTGAGTCGGTCCTCACCTAACTATTCTGTAGCCCCCATTTCAAGGCTAAGTTGATGCCCTTCATAACCGCATCCAGTTCCGCCACATTTATGTGAGCCACGTAGTCCTTCTTTCGCAACCAAGCAGCATCTTCTGCAGTAACACCACCTATCTCCAAGGTGACCCCCACTGCTATACAGCTTGACACACACAACACAAAACCTTCTGCACTGTTGGGTACATGCCAAACGCCTCTCACTGGATACTCCCTCTTCACCTCTTCAATAATCTTTCTAATAATGTCCACAGTCTCTTTATCAACTCCATCCTCCCACTTCGCTCCACTAGCTAGCCTTTTGATATAACTACATGCAGTCCATAGCCATCCTGCAATAGGGTAATGGCCAACCAGTCTTCCGCATATTGAGAAGAGTTCTCCCCAGCTCAATTTTTCCGACACCTCCGGGATCTCATTTCCCCTCCAGAACACTAACCATCCTATCTGGTCCTTTCTTAGTTGGAGCCCTAACACAGCTCCTCCCTACAACGATTCCGGGCGTTTTGCAATTAGCCCAAAGCTGTTGAGGTCTTTTACTACGTCCTCTGCAGTTGTTACCGTCTCGTCCACCAAAATATCATCAATGTAGGAACTGGTGCCCCTTCTGACTGTGTCCACCTTGCTTAGCACCATTTTGAGGATCGCTGCCATGATTTTTGGTGCAGAATTCAGGCCAAAACCCAACCTAATCAGGTAGTACGTTCGGCCCTTGTATCTGACCAGCTGGTATTTTCAGAATTCCTGTGAAATGTGGATCTGTAGGTATGCAGATTTTAAATCCACAATCGTCACAGCCTTCTGAATCTGCCTGCACTCTCGCATGGTCTCTCCGCACACGTCCATCACGTCGCCTCCCGTGTGACACGCAACGTGTACGTTCAGCTCCCTGAAGTCCTGTACTGGCCGAACTTTTTGTTTTGTGGGCTGAACAACCGCCATTAACGGCATCACACCTTCCACCTTCTCCGTCTATGGTCTTAAAATTCCCTCCGAGATCCATCGGTTCACATCCTTCTCAAATTCAACTCTTGTGCCTCCTCGTAACGTATGCTCGTAGCATTCCACTCTGTTGTTCAGTATGGGAGGTTCTCCCTTCCATGCCCACTGGACTGTCCATTTCTCACCATCAAAGTGTGCAGAGAAATCTTAGTCCTCTATCGTGCAACTTTTGTCTAACCCGGTCGTTCCTGTGACACATTTTTCGAATTGCACACCTGAAGCCCCTTGGTGTCCTCCAAATCTCACAGAGTTCCTATATACTGTAATGCTCCCTAGTCGATCAATTGCGTACATCCCTAGCACCACATCGAAACCCGTGATAATTTTGTTAATAACAATCGCCTGGATTTTTAGTGACATCCCACGTACCATCAACCGAACGATACTTGTGCCATTGCACTTCACCTCTCTGCCGTCAACTGCCGTAATGCTGCTGGTTCCATTGCATGTGTCAACCATGTCTTTGGTGACAATTGTTGAAGTACAGCCCGTGTCGACAAGGGCTTTTGCACTTCGTCCATTTAGGGTCACCTCTACTTGTGGTGATATACCCTGAAGCGCCTTCATCGAATAAGTGGGGTAGCCACCAGCGCAGTGGCTTTCCCCTGTTCGTTTCCCTGGGAACAGAATCTGCTGATGTGGCCGAATTCCCCACAGCAGTAACACGTGACTTCTGGCTTTGACTACCTGCACTGCCTCGCCATATGGAGGCCTTGGCATCGGTAGCATCTGCCAGAGAACCTGGGTGTCTGCCACAGTCCTCTCTGCATTTCGTCCTTCACAATTTCCTGCTGCAGTTTGCTTCGTTGAGCGACAGCTACGATTCCCTGCTCACTCTCTTTTTTCCTGGCCAGCACCCTAGCCTGTGTAATCAACTCCGCCACCTCCATAGTATTTACACCGAGCAGTTGCTGCAGAGCTATAGAAATATAGTCCGGGAAGCCATGGATAAAGGCCAGTACTGGACTTCAGGGAGCTGAACGTACACGTTGCGTGTCACACAGGAGGCGATGTGATTGACGTGTGTGGAGAGACCATGCGAGAGTGGAGGAGATTTAGAAGGCTGCGACGATTGTGGATTTAAAATCTGCATACCTAAAGATCCACATTTCACAGGAATTCTGGAAATACCAGTTGGTCAGATACAAGGGCCGAACGTACTACCTGACTAGGTTGGGTTTTGGCCTGAATTCTGCACCAAAAATCATGGCAGCGATCCTTAAAATGGTGCTAAGCAAGGAGGACGCAGTCAGAAGAGCCACCAGTTCCTACATTGATGATATTTTGGTGGATGAGACGGTAACAACTGCGGTGGACGTAGTAAAAGACCTCAACAGCTTTGGGCTAATTGCAAAACGCCCGGAATCGTTGTAGGGAGGAGCTGTGTTAGGGCTCCAACTAAGAAAGGACCAGATAGGACGGTTAGTGTTCCGGAGGGGAAATGAGATCCTGGAGGTGTCGGAAAAATTAAGCAGGGGAGAACTCTTCTCAATATGCGGAAGACTGGTGGGCCATTACCCTATTGCAGGATGGCTATGGACTGCATGTAGTTATATCAAAAGGCTAGCTAGTGGAGCGAAGTGGGAGGATGGAGTTGATAAAGAGACTGTGGACATTATGAGAGAGATTATTGAAGAGGTGAAGAGGGGGGATCCAGTGAGAGGTGTTTGGCATGTACCCAACAGTGCAGAAAGTGTTATGTGGTGTGATGCAAGCCGTATAGCAGTGGCGGTCACCTTGGAGATAGGTGGTGTTACTGCAGAAGATGCTGCTTGGTTGCGGAAGAAGGACGATGTGGCTCACATAAATGTGGCAGAACTGGATGCGGTTATGAAGGGCATCAACTTAGCCTTGAAATGGGGGCTACAGAATAGTTAGGTGAGGATCGACTCAGCCACTGTGTTCTCTTGGATCCAGTCTGGAGCTACAGGAGAAAGGAGGGTGAAGACGAAAGGCGCTGCCGAAATAGCTTGTAGTGAAGTAGAAAAAAAAGAAATTTAAAAAAATTATATAAGACACAGCTGTTCCTTCCAAAAGGTCGAGCCCTTCAACGTCCACAAATAATTCACTGTCACAAAAAGAATTCGCCGTCACTTCTTCCAACTGTCGTTTCACTCTCTGCGCTCTTCACCCCTGCTTAAAAAAAAAGTACCGTTTATATGCTGCCCATTTCTCCACTTATGCAAATTGACTATTAACCAGAGCCATCTAGTTTTCCATTTCTCCAAACAGCCAATTAGCAAAGGGGGACAACTCAAACCACACAGAGCCATCTAGTTTTCCATTTCTCCAAACAGCCAATTTGCAAAGGGGGACAACTCAGACCACAAAACACAAATCAATACATCTTCTTTCAAGCAAATCAACAATTAAACCAGCTATTCATTGCTACCTTCCAATATTTACATAGTCTGAAATGTATTCTTTTTTTATGACATTTCCTTATTTGAGGTAAGATTTTTTTAGTCCAGATATTCTTGTTGACATCAACCCAGTTATGTCATAAGAACCAATTTTTATAACAAAATATCATAGCAAGACTTAAAGTGCTACAACTGCATTTGGGATTTCTTAAAAATTAGTTTTCTCAATAAATAAATAAATAAATAAAAAAGGAATTATACACTGGTTCTCTGCACAGCTACACATCCAACATTATGTACAATGTACAAGGGGGAATTTCACTTATCTTAGTTGAGACAGTGATACAAAAGCACTCTACTTACACCGACTCCAATTTTAAGTATACTTTCAGAATTAGTATCCAAAAACTAATATTCAGTAACATGAACCAGTGATCAAGTCTTTTGTTTCCTTGGTATGAGTCACCCTCATCAACTACCTTCTAGCAATAAAAAGTTACAAAGCGATGGGTGTCTGATTGAATAAAGATAAAGGTTGTTTTTCTTTAGTACTAAGGCTTGTCATTACTTGTCATGACTTAGTAGGATCAAGTCTCTCTGACCTTCTATCTAGCCCAAGTAAGGGCCTAAGTGTGGTGTTGCAATTCATGCAATTATTTAGGCAACTGGAGTAAAGATTGCCCAGCTACATCATGATTTGCTATCTACAGTCAGCAGACTTTGAAAGTATTTTTAAAGTATTTAAAAAATGTTAAACTTTGAACAAAAATCACAAATCTATAAACTATTTGTAAAAGTATTACTCACCACGTGGACCACACAGATGAACACTAACTTCGGTTTCAACACGCCTTTCTGGATTTTCTTTTTCAATTGTAATTTCAAGCTCAAATAATGTATCAATTTGTGGAAGATATACTGTAGTAGTAGGATCAACATTCTGTAATGAAAAATAGAAAATTGAACATTTTATCAAAAAATACTTCAATAGTTCAGTTACAATTAATTAGTGTTGCATTTGCTTTATGATTTTCCTTTCCGACAACAAAATTTCTGTTTTTGAATTTTTGAAATAAACAATTGGTTATTCATATTATTTGGATTCATCAGACTACTGTTTTCATCTTCAGTGTCATTTTACAACGTTTTCATTCATACTCTGGCCCCATCAGGAAGATGTTCAAACATTACTAGACCACGTGAACTCTCTCCACATAACTATACAGTTCATGATGGAAAAACAACATAACAACAAACTATTCTTTCCAGATGTACTGATTATCCACATTGGTCAGGGTTTATGTTATCTATATACCGAAAGTCAACATTCACTGGACAGTACCTAAACTTCAATCTCACTATCCATATAATGTAAAGAAAGGAATAATCCATTGTTTAAAACACAGAGAAAAAGCAATATGTAATAACAGCAATGCATATCAAGAGGAGATGGACAGTTTAAGAGAAACACTCTGCTGAATCAACTATCCAGAGAGCATGAAAGCAGCTCCAAGAAATCTGGACCAGACACAAAAGGACATCACTCAAAAACTCACCACAGTTTGTATACCACACATGAAGGGCTTGTCTGAAAAAAAAAAATTCAATGAATCCATATCAAATCAGGACAGTATTTGAGAACGATTTAACTCTCCGGAAATAGCTTGTGAGAGTCAAGCCCCCTACAGAAAAAATTATGACTAACAACTGTGTATATGAAATCCCATGTAGATGTGGAAAACTATACAAAGGTGAGACGTGTCGACCACTAAAAGTATGGTTAGAAGAACGTCGAAAAGCCGTAACATATGGAGAGATTTAAAAATCGAGTATAGCTGACCATATTTGGAGGGAAAAAGGAAACCATTATAATTTACTACTATGGGACGAAGTAAAAATTATTGACGGAGAGGAACGATGAAGAGTAACGCAACTAAAAGAAGCTGCACATATGCTTGGAGACGATCAATTTCTAAGTATTCTATATGGAAATAAACATTACAAAAAACAGCTTCTACAGAGAAAATATCAAACCCAAAACTTCTGTTTTTACATATATTGCTATCAGAAATGTTTATATTCTATACAAACTGCAACTTCTTAACAGAAAATTAAATATATATATATATATATAGATATTCGGTAAACTTACAATATATTTACATTCCTTATTATTTTTTAAATATATTTCTGACCCGCTTCTTTGTTTACATCTACATGTGTGCGTGTGTCCGTGTGTTCCCGCCAGCATGCGTTACCAAAGAAAAACGCTTTTGCTTTGCAAACATATTTATTAGATGTTAATAAACATTATGAACTGCAAGTTTTTTTTAGATAATTTAATATCTATCTAATCAGTATTATACATGCAAATAAACATTACAAAAATTTAAATGATATACAAAATGCAACTTCTCCTTAGAAAATTAAATATATATATAGATGTTCGGTAAACTTACAATATATTTACATTTTTTTAATTTTTTTTTTATTTCTCACCTGTTACTTTGTTTTACACGTGTTCCTGTGTGCATGTGTTTCCATCAGCGTGCATTATAGCGTGAAGTAAATAAAGGGTTCCATTCGAAATTCCATCCAAATTCTCGAGTTCGACAGAAACATTCCCAAGTTCGAGATTATACCGATCGAAACGTTGTAAAAATGATACTCCAGACGAAAACAGTAGTCTGATGAATCCAAATAATACGAAAACAATTTCTAACAGAAATCACAATGTAAATGTAATATGTAGTAAATAATATTTTTGATGAAAGCAATTACTAAAACTCAATTCAATACAAAAAATTTCTTCTATAAAATTGAATTGTCAAAAAGGAAATTTGACTTACCGTAAAAGGCTCTACTTCACCAGCTGCATATGTTGCAATAACACTAAAACTTTGGATATTCTTTGTATTTAGAAGGCTAATCTTAACTGGAAGTCTTGGTTCATTGAAAGTGATCACAAGTCTTAGAATATTATCATTTACGTCAAACTTATAGGGTCCAGCACCAGGAACTAATTTTTGAATGGGATCATTTGTGCTTGATGAAATAATTTCCACATCATCATCACTGAGATTTTCCTGTGTGATTTCTTCAGCATGAATACAGATTTCTAAAATAAAGCATTAAAAAATAACTTATAGAAAGATAAATATAAATTTATGTTGAATTTTTATGAAAATACATTGATAACTGTCAGGTTAGCTTAATGAACCAATAACTTTTCTAATCACAATATATGAGGCAACATTCAATGACAATTATACAGTAAGTAATGCGCATGTATCATCACATAGTTCAATACATTTATAATTATATAAATAAGTTATATAATAAAAATTGCAACTACAAAATATTTTCTCCTTTATTGGCTACAGTTTTAAAGATTTTATATCCTTGTTCTTGTTAAGTAATATACTACAATGATGATTTAATGATAATTATAAAGTAAGTTATGCACGTGTATCATCACATATTTCAATATACTTTTAATTATATAAATAAATTATATAATAAAGATTTGCAGATACAAAATATTTCGTATATCGCATATAAACTACAGTTTAAAAGATTTTATAAGTTTATCCTTACAAATAAATATACTACAAAGATGATTTAAAGAAAATAAAAAGTCATGATAATACAATAATATAATCAGAAATACTCTACCATGTGTTGTAGTCATTCTTATAGGCCCTTTAGTAGGAAAAGTTGTTGTTGAGGTAACTGTGAATATAACCACAAAATGTCAACAATCATTAAAATTAAGATTTTTTTTTACAAACAAAATCTCATTAATTCTAACTAATCAAATGTTACACAAACAGAATTAGAATTGAGTTAAAATAACAAGTTATGCTGGTTCAAATAATATACCAAACAAACGTTCATTAGTATTTAGAATTGCTTTTGCTATCTTGTTCATATATTCATGCACAGAACCAGGTGCACTATTTTTCTTTTAACTTCCTTAAATATTTGCAACGTTTTGCTTCTATACTTCTCAAAGCTAATGAGGTTTTCTTTTGTTGGATATTTTGCAATTTTCTTAGAATTGGGTAGCACTTTTTACAGCTTTTCTACATCAATCATCAAACGATGGTTTACTGCGTTTTACAGAAGGTTATGTTTTGAGCATGTTTTCCTTTGCTGCTGATAATAATGTATTACTAACGTGTGTGGTACGATCTTTATTTTGGTTGTTTGATTATGGAATCAATTTGTAATGTTCATAACTTCTTAAATTTTTCCTAATTGGCTTTTTTGAAATCCCAATATGATATTTTTACGTCAGTTTGAGATGTAAAGACGTTATTCTAAGAAAATCGGGAAATGGTTGTTTTGGACTTTCCAGTTATAATTTAGGAATAGCTTAAAACGACATATTGTACAATATGTGACTGTTGCTGAATATGTTTACGTTGTTATTTTTGCAGAATATGTGTATAGACTCTATTATTTTTACTTTTTTCTCCGGTTTTCTTGCTTCCTCATATTTCATTATGGTTGTTAAAGTTCCCCATTATAATGAAATATTTGGACAGTTGTTTAATTAATTCACTTAGTTCTGATTCTTCGAGTTCTTTATTGCTGATATATATGTATTGGGCACACTTTTATACTTTTATGAAAAGATGCTGATATAGCGACTTCTTGCATATTTGTATTTCATTGTGTGAGATATTTTTAATGATTACTTATTATCTACATCTTTGAGTTTAATTTCTTGAAGGCAAACAATTGCTGGATAGTGGTTTATAATGTTCACAATAGTTGGCCCATATTTTTCTGATATTCCAATTATTTATGGGTTTTCATTTTAATTGTATTGTCTGTGAAACTTATATTCGCCTTTCTCGGTTTTCTTGCTTCCCTATTTTTATTATGGTTGTTCAAATCACTTATTATGATGAAGTATCTTGGCAGTTGTTCAATTGACTGCCTTGTTTTAATTCTTTCAATTGTCATTTGCTAGTATCTATAATAAGCACAATGTGATAGTTTTATGAAAAATGCCAATATGGTGACTTTTTGCATATTTGTATTTAATTTAATTAATTGATTTAATGGGATATTAATTTTATAATTTTATTACCCACATTTTTCAGTTGAGTTTCTTGAAGACAAACAATTACTGGACAGTAATTTTTTTGTATGGTGGTCTTAGAGGTTTTTTCTGTGGTTATTTTCATCTTGGGATGTGTGTTTTTCTTGCTATGTTTATTTTTTTTGTTTTAGAAATTGTGTTTCTATCTAGTTATTTTTGTTTGATCTCTTCTCTATATTTATAAAATGGAGACGATTTTTTCCTCCCTAGAAAAAAAAAAAATCTAGCAATAGAAACACAGCCGACAGATACAAATTCAATAGTCACACTAACTGCAAATATCTGCTGCATGTTTTCTGGATATTACCCATCGATTTTATTCAATATTGTAGATTCCTATAATATTTCTGAGTACATTCACTCTCCCCAACAAATCATATTCACAGGTAGTAGCAGGATACTTTTTCAGTCATTATTTTCTACTCTTACTCTCCTTGATGAGACCGGGAACTTTGATACATTTTTCAAAACTATTTCATAAAATAATAATGTTATTATTTATAAACCCATTGTTAATATAGGAGATCAGAGCTCTTTGTAAATAGTATGTACTTTCAACTAACATTTTAATAAACAAACAATATTGTATGAAGTTAAATTTAACTTGAACATCATATCTAAAACAATAGCATGGTTCGTATTCTGCATAAGTACAAAAATCGCCTCAAAACAGCGGTAATCAACTAAAAATAGTAGTGCTTGTCAATGCCCACCCCTGTCATGAGTCAGAGTAACCATCTTAAAAGAGAACTGATCAACAGTTACTGTCATAACCGCAAGTGGAGGACAGTGGCCACTACTGGATGAAAATGCCCAATAATTGAAGACAGGCAATTTCATTTCAGAGCAGTCTAATGGGGACTGACACCAATTATGACTGGTAGTGACCGATAGTTGCAGAGAAAACTAGTGCCCGCTAGTAAATGCAAGAAACAGTCTCAAAACGCTCCTAAACACCAGTGACGACCAGTACTCACAATTGAAGACAGAGAATTTCATTTTAGAGCAGTCCAATGGAGTCCAATACTAGTGATGGCTGCCAGTAAATACCAGGAATCAACAGTGATAGTTGTAAAGGTAGCCAGTGTCCACCAATAAACACAATCGCCTCAAAATACATTAGCACTAGTGATCATCAGTGCCTACCATAGGTATCCAGTGACAGCTAATGGATGCCAGTGACCAACAATGCCCAACAGTTGAAGATAGACGATTTCAATTCAGAGCAATCCAATGGAAGTCGACGCTAATCATTGTCACCAGTGACTGACAGTTGCAAAAACAGCTAGTAAATGCCAATACCCAAAAGTAACCGCCCCAAATTAGCACTGATCGCCAGTAACCACCAGTGTTGACAATGACAGCCAGTAAATTTCACTAGTTGCTACTGCCAGGCAATGCCCAACAGTGGAAGGTAGATGATTTTTTTTTGGTTACAGATGCCAGTGCCCACTTTCTAGGGCCAACAGTGGCCCTCACTAACAACAATAGTTTTATTTGTTTTGTGAGGGAGGTTCTTTATTGAATCTCTTCTGGCTTTGTGCCATACTTCAACCAGGCAATGCTAGTACATGGGTTCTGTTCATTATTTATATGAGATAGATTAAAGCAATTGGGATGATGTTGGCTGTATTTTTGTTAGAAGTGTATCTGTTTCTGGTTTCATTTCTGTAGTTAACTGTATGAGTAGTATTTTTTTAATTGTTTATTGAGGAAATTAGTCTTCATGTTTATAAAGTGTGTCAATCGCTTTATTGCAGATTAGTAAAATATCAATATTTCACTAAATATATGTCACAAAAAATAAAATTGTATAATAAAATGACTGCTTTAAGGTTAGTTATTTCCCAAAATTTTATTCAAATTCATGTGATATTCACAAAGTTATGACATTTTTGTCTTTATCAAGGAATTTCCACTGTCCATCGCTTTATTGCAAATCTCTATAAATGTTGTATTAGGGCAAAAATACAATGTCTAATCATGAAAACGTTACTTTTTATTATATTTTTCTGTTAAAGAATAATAAACTAAAGCACATTCTAGGTGCTAAGCCTCAAATAAATTAATTATTTTTCACCATATCCAACAATTTTTTGAAATAACTTTAAATAACCTTTTGTCCACCAAAGAAGTCAATACTAGACATTTAAAAATTTTCACACTGACGTCTGATAGTTTAAATTCGTTACAGTGTTTATCAACCATGGCCGCATATGTTGCAAAGTCATCTTTGTCGTTTTTAACCAAATTCAAACATTTCTATAGTTTATAGAACATTTTAGACTTTTGGGCTAAAAAGTTCAGTAAGAAGCTCCACGATATCGGCAAAAGATAGCTCCGAAGTTTAACGTGGCAAAATAAAAACCACAAATTTATGTTCAACGGTCTCCAATTTGCATAATTGCAAACAAACTTTTTTCTGGTCGGACCGGTCTATAGACTAAAAAAAGTCCTCATTTCTTCGGTAGTAAGCTGAAAATGACTTAACTTCTTCTGGTATATAGCAATTGTCAATCGCATTCCATATAGAGGCTTGTGAAAATAAGGTATTATTCTCAGTGAACACATTATATGTTACGACTTGAGCAAGTAACTCCTCCAGATGCTGTTTCCACTCAAATAACTGTTTTTTTTTGTAGTTGTTCTCGCTTTTCGTCTGTATGTTGTTAATGTTTGAATAATTGTTGTTGTGGAATTTGTAATTATTCCCAAACATACAAAAAACGAACACGGCAGCCCTAATTCACTACGGCAGTGCGATCGACACATATTGTTATGCATCATCTATTCCATTTAAACTTACCCATCTTGCTATAAATTATTTAATCACTTTAAAATTACACATGCCATTTCCCATTTCTTACATTAAAATTATTTACATATTGTTAGATTTAAAACAATTACATCATAGCTTTTTATACATCACACCCGGTTTTAGCATCCTATATAAACCTCAATTAGATTTAAACCAACTAGAAAACATTAAAAAATAATTAGCAACACATACAATATACTCCACATTTTCTTGTATTTTTCGTTTCCTTATATAATTTTTGATACCTCTGGTGGGGAAGGGGGGGTGATATTCATTATTTATAAATTACATGTTTTTCTTTTTTTTTCATTTATAAAACTTTCGATATCTGATTATTTCAGTTACATTTATTTATTTTGTTTTTTAGGGGGCTTTGTATTTATTTTGTTTTTGCAGATAGAAACGAAAAACCTTCATTTGTTTTGGGTGTGTTTTTGGGGGGTTATTTAAAATATTCTTCGATTTAAACAATTACGTTGCAGATTTCTTTACATCATATCAGGTTTCACTATCCTATATTTATCTCGATTACATTCTAACCAACGAAGCCACATTTCTTGTCTTTTTACTTTCTATTTTTTTGTGGAGGGAGGGGTCATTTGTTTAAAAATCATTTTCTTTCTTTAAAGATTGTAATGCAGGGTATGGGGCAGCATAACCAGCTGCCAACATTCCCCTGCTTTTTACTAAAGTCAACCGAGAGCTCTTTTTAGTATCCTCGTTGTTCCCTTAAGTGTAATTGTCTGGATTTCTTTTGCACTTTGTTCACCAGGAATATTAGTTAGGTAGGACTTCAGGTTCTTCTTCATAAGCCCTGTAGCACCTATAATAACTGGTATGTGGAATGGTTGATATCTCCCTATGCTAACGTGTCTCGCCCCCCATTTTTATAAACACAGCGAATTCAACAAGGGCTTGCGTTCTTTCTTGATTTTGTTTTAATAGTAAAAAAAAAAATATGACGTTATTTCAATTTCGTCACTGTGGACCAGTGGATAAAGGAGCAGAGTCAAAATATAGGGGTTTCAGGTTTGCGCCAATATAACATAGTCTTTTTTCTTCTTTTTTTTTGATGGAGAATGTTTTAACATTGAAAAAGAGTTATGTACTCATTCTACATTCTGATAAGTGAAATTATTGTAGTAATTGATAAAAACAATATTCAAGAATAAATACACTTAAGAAGTTTTATTTCATTTCATTAGGATCGGATTACATATTTTACTTCTTAAATAAAATTTTTGCTTCTTAATAAAACTTTGAGACCAACTATTTTTAAGCATGGAGGGCGGTAATTAACCAGTCAACATTACCACATCTTCAACAACTAAATGGATGTTTTTTGTTTTTTTCCCCTCTCTTCACCCGGCATGCTTACTGCGTCAATTTTTTTTTGCTTCCCTCCCCTTGCTGCTATTTATTTATTTATTTTTTTTACGGCTGGGAGTTGATCGATATTCTCTCCAACCGTCTTTGACATTCTTACCATGAGGAGTTGGGAATGTCTATTCTGAATGTCGTTTGTAACATTGAGGAGGTTAGGGGTTGGGCAGCAACAACAGCAACCGTACTTTAACTTTCTTTGAAAGGGGAGCACGCTTCTATCGAGCAACACCAGTTAGCGGGTACTGCTGATAATTTTTAACCAATCAAATGTTACTCAACTTCACCCAACAATTATTTTATTTTTGACAATCAATCATGTTAAGTTTTTTTTTCAGCCAAGTGCGTGTTCATGTCAAGTGCACCTATTTCTGTTAAATGATCTTCCAGTACATCTGACTTTGATATTTAACATTTCCAATCAGCAAGTATTTTATGTTTGAGAAACACCAAACTTGTTTTACTGACCTGATGCATGTCTATACCAATTGCTCCTAGTTCTGTTAGGTAACCTTTTTTAACATTACTCATTATTCTATTTTCAAAAATGTTTATACATGAACATTTTCATTGTATCTCTCTCTTTACCACCCCCAACAGATTGCAATAAAATAATTAAAGAATATCAACTAATGTGTGCTCTGTAATAATCTATTATATAAAAGTGAAAATGTGTGTGTGTTTCTGTGTGTGCGCGCTTTTATTGTATGTCCGGCAAAGGTTTTTTTCGAGTGAGGAGTGCTCGGGAGGGTTACTGTTTCTTAGAACTTTTTATATACTCCCTAGATTATAATATCTATGATTTACGAAAGGAGGTCATGTCTATCTCTTATTTGAGCGACTTTGACATGCTATTTTTGTGCTATTTTTGACTCTCCATGTCTTTGTTTAGCTTTTCTGTATATATAAGCGAAACTGAATCCATAGCAAAGGAAGCTTTCTGGCATGTGTGCCAGGGACGTCCATAAAGCAATGAGCTTTGATTAATGCGGGCAAAACCCGTCATATCAGACAATCGATATTCATTTGGTGACTCCCCCTTTTATAGGGAGCTGGCTTTACAACAAGATGTTGGGTAAACAAACAAATATGCAAAAAACTGGCTTGCAGCCAAACTTAAGTGGTATTACATTTCTCTATGGCGTGATGTTTTACCTTATTAAATTTATGCACCTGCCACTTAACCTTTTACTCATTAAATTTCAACCATTCTCACTTCGGCTACCCTCGTAGCATCGTGGTAAGTTATCAGGCTACCACTTTCGGTTCCACCATCGCTTTAAGGCTTCAGGTTCGAGCCTACATGTTTGCCAAACCCCCCCCCCCCCAACCACTAGCAAACACTCGGGCAATGCTGGGACCTGCCCCACTAGTCTATATATATAAAAGACAAAATGTCGGCGTGTGTTTTTATATGTCCAGTAAAAGCTTCTTTTACAAGGTTTTATGGGGGGCAGGGGAGGGTTACTATTCTTTAAAACTTTTTATATACTCCCTAGATTATAAATCTACAATTTGTGAAGGGACGTCGTATCTAGATTTATTTTGATCGACTTTTATAAAATTCACATTATTCCATCCTCTCGCGTGTTTGTTTGGGCTTTTCGTATAAAAGTGAAACTAATCAAAAGCGAAGGCTGACTTTTCATGCCGGGATGCCCAGAAAGCAATTAGCGTTGATCAGTATTGAGAAAACCCATCATATCAGACAATTGCTATTCATTTGGACACTACTTTTTTGTGGGGAGCTGGTTTCCCAACATCGTGGGGAAATGAAACGGCAGAAAGCTTAACTAGCCTCCAGCCAACGTTCGTTTCTGCAAGTCAACTTTTTCATTGACATCGCTAAATTTCAATGTTTTTCACTTCCTATGGTCTTGCAGTGGTAAGATCTCACATTTTCTTTCACTTTCTTTTCCGCCTAAGGGTTTGTCATGGGTTCGAATTTTGTTTTTCTTTTACACCTACAAACACCTGGGCAATGCTGGGTAACTCTGCTAGTAATAAAATAAAATAGAATGAAAAGAAAAAGAAATGATAAAGTTTCTGAGGTCCATTTTTATATGCTAATAAATAAAAGATAACAACAAAAAAGAAAATAGAAGTGATCCTTAGTATTTAGTTCAGGTTCCTTCTTCTCCAGGCTATATCATATAAAAGTAAACATCCTGATGCATGACTGTCTGATCACTGGCGCTAATTGCTAAACTGATATCTAGTAAATGATATTTGACAAATCCACATGTGTTTATGCTCAAGTTTTATGTTTACATGTAATTTATCTTCCAATTTCAAGCATACTATGCACTCAGGCTATTATCATGTGTAGTACATGTTGTTAACAGTCTGACCCATGGAAAAGAAAATCATAGAGTCTTAATTTTTTTTCAAGATGGTGGATATGCAGCTTAACAATAGGACTAGTTGTATTAGCTTAAATATCACAATTAAAATGTTGTAAATTCCTACTCTATCATGAAATTTCCACTTACCTCCCTTCAGATCAGTATAAAACTTATCAAACGGTATTTCTCTCTTTTATTTAGCAATTTTCAACATCGATATGTTAATTTGTTTTTCCATTAAATGAAATCTATTTGTTCTTCATCCAGCAATTTATCATTGTAACTAGTAATCCTGTAATCAGTCTGATGCATCTTATTATGCCAATTAAGCCCATGCGACTCCTTACGTAACTATGAATCCTCCAGACCTCTCTGAAAATCTACCAACATTTATTTGTTCTAGAGTATCAAGCATATGAAGATTAGAGTAAGAAACAATATATCAATTATATCTAAAGTATTGAATAATTTTTCTTATTTTATTAAATGATTAAATAATCTAGAAAAAAGTTAACAAATATTTTTCAATGAAAGATAAAAGATCTACCTGTAGTTGGTATAGTGGTAGGTATTGTAGTTGGTATAGTGGTAGGTATTGTAGTTGGTATAGTGGTAGGTATGGTAGTTGGTATAGTGGTAGGTATGGTAGTTGGTATTGTGGTAGGCACTGTAGTTGGTATTGTAGTAGGCACTGTAATTGGTATTGTGGTAGGTATTGTAGTAAGTATAATAGTAGGCACGGTGGTTGGTGCGGTAGTAGGTATGGTAGTTGGTATAGTAGTAGATATGGTATTGTGATAGGTATTGTAGTTTGTGTTGTGTTAGGTATGGTATTTTGTATTGTAGGTATGATAATTGCCATTATTTTAGGTATGGTAGTTGGAATTGTGGTAAGCGCGGTAGTTTGTATTATGGTAGACACAGTGGTAGGTATGGTAGTCGGTATAGTTGTTGGAACAATAGTAGGAACAGTGTGATTAATATTGTAGTTGGAAAAAACGTTATCGCAAAGATTGTAATATTTTATCAACATAATGTAAATGTAAATCTTTTAAAATATTTAAACATTATAGATATATATATATTTTGATAAGATATACAAGTGATTTTAATGACATATGTACCTTGATTAAATTATCTTAAAAAATGTTAATATTTTCTTAAAGAAATTAATTAAGAGAAATGGTATACGAGTCAGGGTCAATGATATATATTTATTCAGAAAATTATTATTCCAAAAGATATATTTTATTACAAGAAATTAGCAGTAAAGGAGAAGTGATGGATATGGAGGAGAGAGGGGTATCACTGAGTGAAACAGAAAAAAGTGTATATATATATATATATATATATTATGGAATAAGCGCACATCAGTAGATGTTAGCATATATTGATTTGTTTGGTAGTTAATAACTTAATAACAGATAAGAAGCAATTTTTTATCTAAAATTATTTTTCATTGCCTCAGAGATGCGTGTTTTTTTTTTGTTTTTTTTTTTTACATGGGTGTCACCACTTATCAAGGCCCAGAGGCCACTCGAGGATAAGGGTTAATAGGTATACATTAATCATTGTGATTTTAGCATAGTAAACAGTGGGAATTTTGTAACTTGGATTACTTAGGGGGACGATTCAATTAGAACTTGTTCACATTGGACTTTTTCTTTTTTTTTTTTTTTCATAGGTATCAACACATTATCAAGGCCAAGAGGCCACTCAAGGATAAGGGTTAAAGAGTGTACAGTAGAAATTGGACAATATAATAATCATTAGTAATGAAAATTTGTTAAATTTGATAAATTATATGGAACGGCTCATCAAGAACTTATTTACGTTAGACTTGAAGACAACCATATTGTAGTCAGCCGGAAAGCAGGAAAACGGAAGACAATTCCACAGGCGTGCAGTTCTAAGAAAAAAGCTTTGTTCATGGAATCTACGTTTAGGTTTAGGCACAGATAAAGAGTGGGGGGAATTATTGATAGTGTTTACAGCTAGACGAGTGTTTCTTGTGAAAGTTTTGCGAGGGGGGACCATAGATTGAAGCTCAGTCGAACACTTTCCATGAAAATAACGATACATCAGAGACAAACTCGCAACATCTCTACTGTGAGATAGAGGTTGCAAGGAAGAGAAAAGGACATCTCCTACGAGGCTACGAAGTCTATTTTGAACTCTATCAAGGCAGGACAAGTCCTTTCTAGCAGCTCCTGCCCAAATGTGGCAACAGTATTCCACCCTTGGACGTACCTGGCTCTTATATAGATAGAGAATTGCATCAGCAGTGAGATATCTACTGGATCGATAGAAAGATCTCACCATTTTTCCAGCGGCCTTGGCAACAGATTTGATGTACGTGTTCCATTTAAGATCAGGAGTAATGGTCAAGCCCAGAAGCTTGTCAAAAATTGAGGCCTCCTGAAGACGAGAGCCATTCATTTCAATTGATGCCAGATGGGGATCAGAATGTTGATGATGTAAAGAGAGAAGCTTGGTTTTAGATGCATTAAAAGTAACCAGTCACTCCTTTCCCCATTGTACTACATGCTCAAGATCAGAGGAGAGAGAATTGGAGAGAACTTGGTCGTTTACTGTCTTAGATGTGCTACCATAAATGGTAGTGTCGTCAGCATAAATGTCTACAAATGATGTAAGGATGTGATTTGGAAGATCGTTAATGTAGATCAGGAAAAGAGTTGGGCCCAGGATGGACCCCTGAGGGACACCGGCATTATTACTGTAGGCTTCTGATTTTTGTCCCTCAACTACTACTCTTATGAACCTATCAGAAAGAAATGATTTAATAATTGAAAGACATTTCCAGCTATACCATAGCTAGAGATCTTATGAAGTAAACCTTTATGCCATACCCTATCAAAGGCCTTAGATATGTCAAGAGCAATTGCCCTAGAAAGGTTGCCTCCGTCGAGAGATTTGCTAATCCTATGAGATATAACTGTAAGCACATCTGCTGCAGATCTAGCAGAACGGAAACCATATTGAGTGTCACTAAGAAGGTTATTTTTGTTGAGATGGTTGATTACTTCTGTATTTAACACAGATTCCAGCAACTTACTTATGACGCACAGGAGACTTATTGGCCTGTACTGAGAGGGGGATGAGCGGTCACCTGAATTCTTAAATACAGGGCATACTGATGAAATTTTCCAGGGAGATGGCAAACTATTATCCTTAAGACAACGTTTAAATACTTTTGTAAGTATAGGCGCTAGTTCAGGTTGAAGTTTTTTGAGTAATATAATTGGAATACAGTCGTGTATTTCAATATTGTGATGAAACGTTTATAATTAATGTTTTTTCTATGTTGCTTGTGTGATTCACAATTCCATATAATCAGACGTCTTCTACAGGTTTTAATGTCTAAAAGGCATTGCTAGCAAACTGTAAGATGAACATAAATGCTACCTTTAATAACTGTTTATTTTATGATTCTGCCTGGCACACATGTTGTATCATTAATATGGCAAAACATATGAAAATCGTGTCCACATAAAGAATAAAATATTCCAAACACGTCTGCAGCTATTTATAAATTAAATAGTAAATAATTTTACTTTAACAGAAACTATCTAGATTTATCTTTATTAATAATATATTTATCCTTGTTTTTTTACACATAGTCAGTCTCTCCGTTCTTCCCTTTTTCTGTGACATTCACATAAACTCTAACATATTTCTAGTTTGTTCACTATATTCACTGCACTAGCAAAAAAAACAACAAAAAAAAAACAAAAGAAGAAATAAAGAAAATTCAGTACATTTGGTTAGTTTTCACTTCAGAATAATACATAGTCATAACTATTGGCCATTTGCCATATATATTTCCAACTCTTGGCCATTTGCCAGATATATTTCCTGGCTATACTATAAGTACTTTACAAATTTTTAGTGAATCTTAATTAAATAAGAAATGATAAAGTAAACCGAAATTCCACTTTTAAGTTCAACTTTTTGGCCATGTGGTACTGGTACATTTAATATGAAAATCCTGGTGGCAACTTTCTATGATAGTGGTTCTTTAACTTTCCAGGGATCATAGCACACTGCAGCTATACACCACATTTTATTTAAATATTATTTTTACTCAGTTAAAAAGAACAAGATGGAAATAATAATGGAACTGTCTGTTTAAAACTATGCAGGTAGAGACTTTTGGTTCCATGACTTAACAGAGTTTAATTTTGAAATATTAAACTAAATCTACAAAACATTTTTAATAAGAAAAATATCGAAGAACTAACAGATGTATTTGGCGTTGTCTGGCATTAAATGTAACGTTAGATTTCTAAAAAAAAAAAAGAAGTAAAAAACGGAAAGAAAGTGAGACATGTGCATACAAGTATTATGTTTTTTCTAAACAGTTAACTTCTTGTAAGTAAAAACAAGAAAAATACTTGAGCTGAGATTGAAATCAAAACCTAAAGTCAGTGAGTCAAGTATAATAACAATTAGATCAGCTTGCTGCAATCCTTAAAAAGTGTTTTCAAACCTACTTATTTTTAACGTAAGGAAGCTGTCATGTGAACGATTCACGCATGTGCAGTCGTGAAATAGTTGACAAATAAAAATCCGATGACCACCCCCCCAAGTACTAATTTTTCCATTTTGACCCCCTTAGCAACCCACGTGTCCATTTGTATGTATTCGATTCACTCCTAAACTAATTAACCGATCATTGTGCATTATAATTATGTTTATATGTTTGTATATTTCTATGGATTCACTCCTAAAATAATTAAGCGAATATTATCAATGATTAGTATACGTATATACTTATATATTTGTATGTATTGGATTCACTCCTATACTAATTATCTGATCATAATAAATTTAATGTATTATATATGTTTGTATATTTGTATAGTCATATGCCAAAAACCACATACAATGATCACTTTTTAATGTATTTATGTGTAGAAGAAATTCTATCAAAGTAATAAGGTACTTATGTAGTATAGTACTCATGAAAAAGCAAAGAAAATCTTACATGTGACATACATGAAAGTTATTAAAACCAAATATCCCGTTTAATATTCGAGTAGTATGACTTACATATGAGAAATAAGGTGCTTCTTCACTATAGCACCCAGATAACAAAATAAACAAATTCTTACCCATGGCGTACAGAAAATATATCACAACAGAAAATTATATAAACGTATAGAGTTCTTTCATTTTTACATTAGAAAAAAGGTACTTGTACAGTATCCTAACTAAGAAATAAGGTACTTGTACAGTATAGTACCCATATAAAAAACAAAGAAAATCTTACCTGTGGCGTACATAAAGGTAATCTAAACCGAAAAATAATATATTCGAGTAGTATGACATTTATATAAGAAATAAGGTGCTTTATTATAGCACTCTATTATAAAAACAAACTCTCACCTATGACATACGGAAATGTTCGCCCAACAGAAAATTATGTAAAGTCATCGAGTAGTTTCATCTATATATTATAAATAAGGTACTTGCACATTATCTTACCCAAGAAATAAGGTGCTTGTGTAGTATAGTACTCATATGAAAAACAAATAAAATCCTACCTGTGACGTGCATAAAAGTGATTAAAACCGAAAATCGCATTATATATTCAAATAGCATGACTTTTAAATGAGAAATAAGGTGCTTCTTCACTATAACAATAGATGAAAAAACAAACAAATTCTTACTCTAGACGCACAGAAAATTTAGCACAACAGAAAATTACTTATAAGTATCGAGTTTTTACATTTTTAAGTTAGAAAAAATGGTACTTCTACAGTATTTGTAGGGAAGTCAACAGAAACTCAAACAGCACCAGTGCTTCCATTTTTGCAAGAGCTAGAATCGCTCCAAGGTCCAGGCAGGCCTGATGTAATATGCTGAATGAGATGGCAAGGAACATCAAAACTATTCCAAGGCCTCCATTGAGCAAACAACATAGGGAAAAACGAATGGCTTGGCCACAGAATTAAAATTCATAATGATCGGTTAATTGCTTAAGGAGTGGATCCAATACATAAATATACAAGCATATAAACATAATTATAATGCACAATGATCGGTTAATTAGTTTAGGAGTGAATCGAATACATACAAATATATAACATATACACATAATTAAAATTAATAATGATCGGTTAATTAGTTTAGGAGGGAATCCAATACATACAAATATATAAACATATACACATAATTAAAATTCATAATGATCGGTTAATTGCTTAAGGAGTGGATCCAATACATACAAATATACAAACATATACACATAATTAAAATACATAATGATCGGTTAATTAGTGTAGAACTGAATCCAATGCATACAAATATATAAACATATACACATAATTAAAATTCATAATGATCGGGTAATTAGTTTAGGAGTAAATCCAATACAAATGCCATTACTTGATCTAGTTACGTGATTTTTTGGAATGTAACAAATAAGCCGATATATCATATATATATATTTGAATATGACATTTTCGTTACGTAAAGCAAAAACATTCCTTCATTTTTTTTTTAATAAAAGTGTTATTGTGTATTCATTATATAACATTTAAAAATCAAGAATATCGAAATGTAAAAAAAAAAGAAAGAAAAGAAATGATGGGGATTGAAACCGCAACACTTGTGCTAGTAATCGGTCGTTAGCCGCTGCACCAAAGAGACAATCGCTTTCAAACCGTTGTGAAATATCTTAATAAATACATTTCTCTTTTACTCGATGTAACGTATGAGCATAATGACGCCATTGTTCTACGCTCGTCAAGGTGTTATTGCTTTCAAGTTTGAACCCTTTTTGAAGCCCTTAGCAATTATCTTACTCGATTAAATCCCCTAATAAAATTATGCACCAAAAATGCAATCTTTTGAGCTATTGCACATCGTCTAACGGTCATCCGTCTAGGAGAAGATACAAATTAAAAAACGGACACACACACACATAGTGAGATTTATATATTAGATTACTGAAGCATCCGTCACAAAAGTAATGTCTAATGATGGATTGTAGTGTATCAGCAATAGACCAGAACTAAGAAGTGTTTTTTAGTAGAGGTATCGGAATTACAAATTAGTATATAAATGAAGTATATATATTTCAACACTACTTTGCCCTCAACAACGACCTCAAAACTTTGGATAACATCTCAACTCCTTTGCTTAAGAACTTTCACTCATTGTAATTTTTTTTCCTTATTGTTGTATATTCATGTTATTTTATTTCATTTTTTTATTTTATATTTTACTTGGCTTTTTTACTTATGTTTTATATTTATTTTTTTATTCTTTTGTATTTAATAACTTTGTACTTCTTATACCTTTATTATTATTTTGTAATTTTATACTTTTTATCCCACATTCCTTTGTATTTTTAACCCCCCTATTCTATCATTTATTTATCCTCTATCTTATTCACTTACAATTTTTATTTTATCCTTTAAAATTTACCCTCTTACCTTTATTCCTTTATTATATACATTATTTCTAATAATTTATACTTCATTTAAATACTAAGCTGTAATTCCGATACCTTACTAATATATACTAACCTAGCCTAAATCCCCTATTTCAAGTAAACCTCCTTCGATAGTTATAACCCATTAATACATATAATTAAACATTCTCTTTCAACCACTTATTCTATATTCTTCCCGAGAGTTTAGATGCATATATGCACACATATATTAAACCCACCATGGCATATGTGGTATAAACCTACCTACATTATATAATAAAAACTATATTCCTCCTATATCATAGAGATCACTTTAGTTCTCTCATTCCCTACCAAAACAGTCTCAATATTTTATCGCACACATTTTACTTCTAATGTAGCTATTGCTAGACGTTGCATCCCTAATATGTTACCTAGCATTTCTCCATTTTGATGAGAAACATTAGACTTCGAAATACCATGGTATAAGGAGTTTTACTTATCCTACACTTCTAATAGATGTATAATCTTTATTGAATAAACGAATAAATCTATATACATTAGTATATATTTTTATATTGTTTTTTTATTTCATTCATACTACCCCCCCTCTCTCTCTCTCTCTCTATATATATATATATATATATACATAAATGTCTATATATATATATATGTATATATGTGTATATATATATGTATATATATATGTATGTATATATATATATATATATAGATAGATATATGTATAGATGTATGTACATGTGTATGAATATATATATATATATATATATATATATATATGTATATATATATATATATATATATATATATATATATATATATATATGTATATATATATATGTGTGTGTATGTAAGTTTGGTGGTTAAATTTTAAATTCTGAAAAAGCAACAACATATAGACCCATATATTTGAATTAAGAATTTATTGTTTGACAAAAGGAATATATAGAAGGGGTTATGTTAATTTCCTTAATCCATGGATTTTCAATAATGGCTCATAACATCAGAGGAAATGAAAGCAAAATGTTCAGCTGTGAGTGGACGCTTATTTTGCTTTTCAGCACAAATATTGAAAATAGTTTTTTTAGTGGTTATGGATAATTATATGGAAAAAATTATACAAAAAGAGAATTTGATACAACCTGGGAAATCAGGAGTACAATGTCCTTCGGGATTATAAATCAAGGTGGGCAGAAAATAGGTCCAGAGGAGAAAGTAATCTTCCCATATAACAAAAGCATATTGCTCCTTATTGAATTTTCGAAAGGTATACGAGGCAGCCTTATTCGTTGGTGTGTTGAGTGTAGGCCAAAAGCTTTCTCAGTGTTGACAAAGTGTATCCGATGTTGGGTAGATATATCATTCCATTGTAATTATCCCCGTGAGTAATAGAATTTGAACATTGAATTATGTATGCATGGTCTGAAATTTTGAAATGCTAGGAGGGTTATTTATTTAAGTGAGTTTAAGGTTGGGTTCTTTTAATTTTGAGTGTATATTTAAAGGTAACTTGATGAACTGAGATACAGTTAGTTCAATATGCTTGTTGTCATAGTGTGGTCTGGTTTAATTACGTTTATTTAAAATTTATTTAAAATGTATATTTCTGTTTAGAGGCGATCTATAGATGAGTTTGTTTTGCTGTTCGTTGGGTTTGAATCGATGTTTGAGTGAGTGCTTTATATACTGTGGTTAATTAGCTGTTTTTATAATGGGGATATTTGATTTACATGCGGGGCTGGGTGTGGGTTTGACCAAACGTGGTTGAATTTAACTATTTATATAATAATTATAGTAATAAGTCTGCAATGACAGATGCCACATACGAATTTATTTCATTTAAACTTTTACCCACCATCTTATGTAACTTATAAACGCCGTTACAGACACATTTATTAGATATAATAAAATCTTATCTAATTGCTTAGGAGTGACATCATCACCAAGACCTAAGACAAGGGGATTGCCAAGAGCTAAAGACAAAGTAGCTCATATTTCCCCCTCTAACTGAAAAGTCCTCCCACGCTCCTAAACAGGACTGGATACTTCCATAACCATTATAACTATATTGCTCTTAAACCCACATTAGCTGGATTGCACACTCATACACTTACAACTACCAGTACACTTTGCTATTCAAAAGTACCGATTTCTTCCCCATAACAATCCGGCTATTTTCATTGCCTGCAACGATGCCATTCTATTATTCTAGATTATACACAAACATACAAAAAACGAACACGGCAGTCCTAATTCACTATGGCAGTTCAATTGACACATATTGTTATGCATCATCTATTCCATTTAAACTTACACATCTTGCTATAAATTATTTAATCACTTTAAAATTACACATGCCATTTCCCATTTCTTACATTACAATTATTTACATATTGTTAAATTTAAAACAATTACATCATAGCTTTCTATACATCAAATCCTGTTTCAGCATCCTATATTTACCTCAATTGGATTTAAACCAACTAGAAAACATGAAAAAATAATTAGCAACACATACAATATACTCCACATTTTCTTGTATTTTTCGTTTCCTTATATACTTTTTGATACATCTGGTGGGGAAGGGGGGTGATATTCATTATTTATAAATTACATGTTTTTCTTTTTTTTTTTTCATTTACAAACTTTCGATATCTGATTATTTCAGTTACATTTATTTATTTTGTTTTTTAGGGGGCTTTGTATTTGTTTTGTTTTTGCAGATAGAAATGAAAAACCTTCATTTGTTTTGGGTGTGTTTTTGGGGGGTTATTAAAGATATTCTTAGATTAAAACAATTACGTTGCAGATTTCGGTACTCCTGCAGTATTTTACCCACCGATTTCACGATCTTAGCCGAGGGTTGATCGACATCCGTCGGAAAACGCCGGAACATGGCGAGCGGTACGATACTCTATCAGCCAATCAGGGCGCTTCAAACGAACGCGCAGCAGACGAATAATTTTCATTGGAATTACACACATAGCGTTTCATTTCAGTTATTTTATTGTTCAAAGTAAAAATACACAGCCTTTCATTTCAGCTATTTAATTTAGCGATAAAAAACCCAAAAAAAACGGGAGCTGTTGGAAACATATTTATGCGAATTTATGTGGAGACAAAAATTTGGACACAACCCTTTTGTCTCCATAATAAATCAAATCGCGGAAGGCTACCCGGTTTGGGAAGGAGCTTCTTTCCACATCCTCTGAAAACCCTTTGCTCCCTACTTTGCCTCTCTACAGTCAGTAGAAAATCTTCCAGTCGGAACTAAAGATAAACAGTAATTGTTGCCCCCCCCCTACAAAAATTACTGAAAAAAAGATAAACAAAAAAAAAACATTGTTGTTACTGTTTAATAACGTTTTGTTAAAAACAAACAAACAAAAAAAAAAAACATTGAAGTGTTTATTACTGTTGCTTACCCCCCCCCCCAAAAAAAAAAGCTATCGGAAAACAAACTGAACCAAAAAAAAAAAAAATATTCAACAAAATAAATTTATTTTACTTTAAAAAAAACTTACGGTAAGTGTTTGTGATTTATTTTATCCAAATTTTTTGTGAATAATTTTATCCATTTTGTTGTGTGTGTGTGTAATATCTTTTCCTTGTAATGTTGTTGCTATTCACATACTTTTAGCGTTCTTGCACCGTCGGCGTAGCTCCGAATTCTCGGCTTTCGTCGGCGTTAACGCCGAAAGCGTTCGTCAACGCTCGGCAAAGATCGTGAAATCGGTGGATAAAATACTGCAGGAGTACCCAGATTTCTTTACATCATATCAGGTTTCACTATCCTATATTTATCTCGATTACATTCTAACCAACTAAGCCACATTTCTTGTCTTTTTACTTTCTATTTTTTTGTGGAGGGAGGGGTCATTTTTTTTAAATCATTTTCTTTCTGTAAAGATTGTAATGCAGGGTATGGGGCAGCCAAACCAGCTGCCAACATTCCCTTGCTTTTTATTGAAATCAACCTGGAGCTCTTTTTAGTATCCTCGTTGTTCCCTTAAGTGTAATTGTCTGGATTTCTTTTGCACTTTGTTCACCAGGAATATTAGTTAGGTAGGACTTCAGGTTCTTCTTCATAAGCCCTGTAGCACTTATAATAACTGGTATGTGGAATGGTTGATATCTCTCTATGCTAACGTGCCCCCCCCCCATTTTTATAAACACAGCGAATTCAACAAGGGCTTGCGTTCTTTCTTGATTTTGTTTTAATAGTAAAAAATGATATGACGTTATTTCAATTTCGTCACTGTGGACCAGTGGATAAAGGAGCAGAGTCAAAATATAGGGGTTTCAGGTTTGCACCAATGTAACATAGTCTTTTTTCTTCTTTTTTTTTGATGGAGAATGTTTAACATTGAAAAAGAGTTATGTACTTATTTTACATTCTACATTCCGATAAGTGAAATTATTGTAGTAATTGATAAGAACAATATTCAAGAATAAATACACTTAAGAAGTTTCATTCGGATTACATATTTTACTTCTTAAATAAAATTTCTGTTTCTTAATAAAACTTTGGGACCAACTATTTTTAAGTGTGGAGGGCGGTAATAAACCAGTTAACATTACCACTGCTTCAACACCTAATGGATATTTTTTTTTCCCCTCTCTTCACCCGATATGCTTACTGCTTACATTTTTTTTCTTCCCTCCCCTTGCTGCTATTTTTTTATTTATTTATTTTTATTTTTTTACGGCTGGGAGTTGATCAATACTCTCTCACACCGTCTTTGACATTCCTACCAGGAGGAGTTGGTATGTCTATTCAATGACCTTTGATAAATGCTGGCAAAACCCGTCATATCAGACAATCGATATTTATTTAGAGACTCCCCCTTTTATAGGGAGCTGGCTTTACCCCAAGATGTTGGGCAAACAAACAAATATGCAGAAACTGGCTTGCAGCCAAACTTAAGTGCGGCATTATATTTCTCTATGGCGTGATGTTTTACCTTATTAAATTTACACACCTGCCACTTAACTTTTTAATCATTAAATTTCAACCATTCTCACTTCCACTACCCTCGTAGCATCGTGGTAAGTTATCAGGCTATCACTTTCGGTTCCTCCATCGCTTCAGGTTCGAGCGTACCAGCCTACCAAAACTCTCCCCACCCCCATCACAACCAATAAACACTCGGGCAATGCTGGGCATCCCTGCTAGTTTATATATATAAAAGACAAAATGTCGGAGTGCGTTTTTATATGTCCAGCAAAAGCTTTTTTTCACAAGGTTTTACGGGGGGCAGGGGAGGGTTACTATTCTTTAAAACTTTTTATATACTCCCTAGATTATAAATCTACAATTTGTGAAGGGACGTCGTATCTAGATTAATTTTGATCGACTTTTATAAAATTCACACTATTCTATCCTCTCGCGTGTTTGTTTGTGTTTTTCGTATAAAAGCTAAACTAATCAAAACCGAAGGCAGTTTCCTGACTTTTCGTGGTGGGACGGCCAGAAAGCAATTAGCGTTGATCAATGTTGGGGAAATCCCTCATATCAGACGATTGCTATTCATTTGGACACTCCCTTTTTGTGGGAAGCTTGTTTCCCAACATCGTGGGGAAATGAAATGGCAGAAAGCTTAACTGGCCTCCAGCCAACATTTGTTTTTGCAAGTGAACTTTTTCATTGACATCGCTAAATTTCAATGTTTTTCACTTCCTATGGTCTTGCAGTGGTAAGATCTCACATTTTCTTTCACTTTCTTTTCCGCCTAAGGGTTTGTCATGGGTTCGAATTTTGTTTTTCTTTTACACCTACAAACACCTGGGCAATACTGGGTAACTCTGCTAGTAATAAAATAAAATAGAATGAAAAGAAAAAGAAATGATAAAGTTTCTGAGGTCCATCTTCATTATGTCTTCAGCAGCAGGTTCTTATCAATATTTCTCTTTCTTTTTTTTTATATGCTAATAAATAAAAGATAACAACAAAAAGAAAATAAAAGTGATCCTTAGTTTTTAGTTCAGGTTCCTTCTTCTCTGGGCTATATCATATAAAAGTAAAAATCCTGATGCATGACTATCTGATCACTGGCGCTAATTGCTAAACTGATATCTAGTAAATGATATTTGACAAATCCACATGTGTTTATGCTCAAGTTTTATGTTTACATATAATTCATCTCCCAATTTCAAGCATACTATGCACTCAGGCTATTATCATTTGTAGTACATGTCGTTAACAGTCTGACCCATGGAAAAGAAAATCATAGGGTCCTATTTATTTTTCGAGATGGTGGATATGCAGCTTGACAATAGGACTAGTTGTATCAGCTTAAATATCACAATTAAAATGTTGTAAATTCCTACTCTATCATGAAATTTCCACTTACCTCCCTTCAGATCAGTATAAAACTTATCAAACGGTATTTCTCTCTTTTATTTAGAAATTTTCAACATCAATATGTTGATTTGTTTTTCCATGAAATGAAATCTATTTGTTCTTCATCCAGCAATTTATAATTGTAACTAGTAATCCTGTAATCTGTCTAATGCATCTTATCATGGCAATTAAGCCCATGCTACTCCCTACGTAACTGTGAATCCTCCAGACCTCTCTGAAAATCTACCAACATTTATTTGTTCTAGAGTATCGAGCTTATGAAGATTAAAGTAAGAAAGAATATATCAATTATATCTAAAGTATTGAATAATTTTTTCTTATTTTATTAAATGATTAAATAATCTAGAAAAAAGATTATTTTTCAATGAAAGATAAAAGACCTACCTGTAGTTGGTATAGTGGTAGGTATTGTAGTTGGTATAGTGGTAGGTATGGTAGTTGGTATAGTGGTAGGTATGGTAGTTGGTATAGTGGTAGGTATGGTAGTTGGTATTGTGGTAGGCACTGTAGTTGGTATTGTAGTAGGCACTGTAGTTGGTATAGTGGTAGGTATTGTAGTTGGTATAGTAGTTGGTATAGTGGTAGGTATTGTAGTTGGTATAGTGGTAGGTATGGTAGTTGGTATAGTGGTAGGTATGGTAGTTGGTATAGTGGTAGGTATGGTAGTTGGTATAGTGGTAGGTATGCTAGTAGGTATAGTGGTAGGTATGGTAGTTGGTATTGTGGTAGGCACTGTAGTTGGTATTGTGGTAGGCACAGTAGATGGTATCGTGATAGGTATATTAGTTAGTATATTAGTAGGCACGGTGGTTGTTGCGGTGGTAGGTATGGTAGTTGTATAGTAGTAGATATGGTATAGTGATAGGTATTGTAGTTAGTGTTTTGGTAGGTATAGTAGTTGGTATTGTAGGTATGATAATTGCCATTATTGTAGATATGGTAGTTGGAATTGTGGTAAGCGCGGTAGTTTGTATTATGGTAGATACAGTGATAGGTATGGTAGTTGGTACAGTTGTTGGAACAATAGTAGGAACAGTGTGATTAATATTGTAGTTGGTAAACAAGTTATCACAAAGATTGTAATTTATCAACATTATGTAAATGTAAAACTTGTAAAATATTTAAACATTATATATTTAGATATTTTGATAAGATATCCAAGTTATTGTAAGGACATATGTACCTTGATTAAATTATCTTAAAAAATGTTAATATTTTCTTAAAGAAATTAATTAAGAGAAATGGTATAAGAGTCAGGGTCAATGACATATATTCATTGAGAAAATTATTATTCCAAAAGATATATTTTATTACAAGAAATTAGCAGTAACAGAGAAGTGATGGATATGGAGGGGAGAGGGGTATCAGTGAGTCAAACAGAAAAAAGTGTGTATATATATATATATATTATGGAATTAGTACACATCAGTCGATGTTAGCATATATTGATTTGTTTGGTAGCTAATAACTTAACAGATAAGAAGCAATTTTTTATCTAAAATTATTTTTCATTGCCTCAGAGATTCGTGTATTTCAATATTGTGATGAAACGTTTATAATTAATGTTTTTTCTATGTTGCTTGTGTGATTCACAATTCCATATAATCAGACGTCTTCTACAGGTTTTAATGTCTAAAGGGCATTGCTAGCAAACTGTAAGATGAACATAAATGCTACCTTTAATAATTTATTTTATGATTCTGCCTGACACACATGTTGTATCATTAATATGATAAAACATATGAAAATCGTGTCCACATAAAAAATAAAATATTCCAAACACGTCTGCAGCTATTTATAAATTGAATAGCAAATAATTTTACTTTAACAGAAACTATCCAGATTTATCTTTATTAATAAATATATTCATCCTTGTTTTTTACACATAGTCAGTCTCTCCGTTCTTCCCTTTTTCTGTGACATTCACATAAACCCTAACATATTTCTAGTTTGTTCACTATATTCACTGCACTAGCAAAAAAAAAAAGAAGAAATAAAGAAAATTCAGTACATTTGGTTAGTTTTCACTTCAGAATAATACATAGTCATAACTATTGGCCATTTGCCATATATATTTCCAACTCTTGGCCATTTGCCAGATATATTTCCTGGCTATACTATAAGTACTTTACAAATTTTTAGTGAATCTCAATTAAATAAGAAATGATAAAGTAAACCGAAATTCCACTTTTAAGTTCAACTTTTTGGCCATGTGGTACTGGTACATTTAATATGAAAATCCTGGTGGCAACTTTCTATGATAGTGGTTCTTTAACTTTCCAGGGATCATAGCACACTGCAGCTATACACCACATTTTATTTAAATATTATTTTTACTCAGTTAAAAAGAACAAGATGGAAATAATAATGGAACTGTCTGTTTAAAACTATGCAGGTAGAGACTTTTGGTTCCATGACTTAACAGAGTTTAATTTTGAAATATTAAACTAAATCTACAAAACATTTTTAATAAGAAAAATATCGAAGAACTAACAGATGTATTTGGCGTTGTCTGGCATTAAATGTAACGTTAGATTTCTAAAAAAAAAAAAAAGAAGTAAAAAACGGAAAGAAAGTGAGACATGTGCATACAAGTATTATGTTTTTTCTAAACAGTTAACTTCTTGTAAGTAAAAACAAGAAAAATACTTGAGCTGAGATTGAAATCAAAACCTAAAGTCAGTGAGTCAAGTATAATAACAATTAGATCAGCTTGCTGCAATCTTTAAAAAGTGTTTTCAAACCTACTTATTTTTAACGTAAGGAAGTTGTCATGTGAACGATTCGCGCATGTGCAGTCGTGAAATAGTTGACAAATAAAAATCCGATGACCACCCCGCCAAGTACTAATTTTTCGATTTTGACCCCCTTAGCAACCCATTTTTCCGGATGAAAACCGATTAAAACGTTTTCCATATGTCTGAAGACATTATATACCAAATTTCAAGTCTGTAGATAAGACATTCGTTGACTATCAATATATAGGTTGAGTAGCGTCCTCACACACTCACACTCCCACACACATTCCCACTTTTATAGATATATAGTTAGATTATTAGCAATTAATCCTTATGTACAATAATACTTGAATATTAAATCAACATTATAAAAGGAATTTTAATTAAAAAAAATAATTCATGAAATGACTTACCTGTTGAAGCTGTGTTAAATAGAATAAATAAAAATATTAATTGAAAATATACATTTTTTTATTAATAAAACTTACAATTAAATATTCAAGCAATAAAACAATACATTTTTATTCATCAATTTTAAGCAAGTAAAATTTTATATAATTTTAAGGCAAAAAATATTTGAATTATCAGGGAAGGAGACATCCTTACAGACTGAGAATTTTTTTTGTATCAATTCAGGGTGCCCTTTTTTTTTGGGGGGGGGAGTGGGATTTTACCCACATTAAAAGCTGACCATATGCCTAACTCGTCCCTCTTGGAAAGACAAGCAAATATGAACACTGGCACGGTGGTTGGTGCGGTAGTAGATATGGTAGTTGGTATAGTAGTAGATATGGTATTGTGATAGGTATTGTAGTTAGTGTTGTGTTCGGTATGGTATTTTTTATTATAGGTATGATAATTGCCATTATTGTAGGTATGGTAGTTGGAATTGTGGTAAGCGCGGTAGTTTGTATTATGGTAGATACAGTGGTAGGTATGGTAGTCGGTATAGTTGTTGGAACAATAGTAGAAACAGTGTGATTAATATTGTAGTTGGAAAAAACTTATCGCAAAGATTGTAATATTTTATCAACATAATGTAAATGTAAATCTTTTAAAATATTTAAACATTAAAGATATATATATTTTGATAAGATATCCAAGTGATTTAAAAGACATATGTACCTTGATTAAATTATCTTAAAAAATGTTAATATTTTCTTAAAGAAATTAATTAAGAGAAATGGTATACGAGTCAGGGTCAATGATATATATTTATTCAGAAAATTATTATTCCAAAAGATATATTTTATTACAAGAAATTAGCAGTAACGGAGAAGTGATGGATATGGAGGAGAGAGGGGTATCACTGAGTGTAACAGAAAAAAGTGTATATATATATATATATATATATATATATATATATATATATATATATATATATATATATTATGGAATAAGCACACATCAGTAGATGTTAGCATATATTGATTTGTTTGGTAGCTAATAACTTAATAACAGATAAGAAGCAATTTTTTATCTAAAATTATTTTTCATTGCCTCAGAGATTCGTGTATTTCAATATTGTGATGAAACGTTTATAATTAATGTTTTTTCTATGTTGCTTGTGTGATTCACAATTCCATATAATCAGACGTCTTCTACAGGTTTTAATGTCTAAAAGGCATTGCTAGCAAACTGTAAGATGAACATAAATGCTACCTTTAATAATTTATTTTATGATTCTGCCTGACACACATGTTGTATCATTAATATGGCAAAACATATGAAAATCGTGTCCACATAAAGAATAAAATATTCCAAACGCGTCTGCAGCTATTTATCAATTGAATAGCAAATAATTTTACTTTAACAGAAACTATCCAGATTTATCTTTATTAATAATATATTTATCCTTGTTTTTTTACACATAGTCAGTCTCTCCGTTCTTCCCTTTTTCTGTGACATTCACATAAACTCTAACATATTTCTAGTTTTTTCAGTATATTCACTGCACTAGCAAAAAAAAAACAAATTAAAATCATTAAAAATAAACGATTCGCTTGATTTTGACAAGTTATTTCATTATTTTCTTGGAAATTAAACGAAAATGTTATTTTTAATTTTGAAATAATTTTTTTTATAAGTTTAAACAGATAGTGAATATAAATAATATTTTAAAATCATATTTATAGAAATAAATCTATTGCATTTGACACATATGCAATATTAAAATTTACAACAATTGTTAGAACAATGTTAGTATTAATGACAAATATACTCACTTAACTTGCTACAAAGTTCTACACTCAATTCTGTTTCCACTGGTCTGTTTGGAAATGTCTTCTCAATTGTAATAACAATCTCAAGCAATTCACTTGTCTGATTTAATGTAATTATGTCAGTTGGATTGACATTCTGAAATTGAATCAAACAAAAAATTGTATATTAGAATCAAGTTAAAATATAGTTTTGAACAATTAAAAATTGCATCATGCCATGAAAAAAATAATGTCATATACACCCAATATTGCACAATCTGATTTTAATGATGCTTACAAAAATAAAAAAAAAACACACACACACGATTGCATATCTGTACATACACACAGACACACACACACATATATATATGCATAATCCTAATCCTACACTAGAAAACATCAATGATAGCTCTACATCTTTTACACCTCAAATTAAAAAAACTAAAGTTCAAATTAAAAAAACACAACTTCAAATTAAAAAACACAACTTCAAATTAAAAAAACTAAACTTAAAATTAAAATACACAACTTCAAATTAAAAAAATCCAAGTTCAAATTAAATTAAAATTTTATTACATGATAGATAAACCATTTATTCTCCAACAGGGAGGTCCTCTTCCCTGAGACATCTAGCATGATGGCGTTGAACCCGATTACAGAATGCCTGAGACATGGCAGGAGTTACCACTTGGTAGGCTCGGTCGATGGCGGTCTCCACAAGACGAAGACGGTGCTCCACTTTTGTGATATCTTCCGGTTGTGGCACATGTATAACGCTCGGTAGATCCCTCTTGATGACGGCTTTGATGGCTGACCAGGCCATTTCGATGGGGTTGAGAGCCAGGCTGTATGGAGGCAAGCGAATAAACTCCACTTCTGCAAAAGCTGCCTGGTCGTGTAGTTGTTCCACTCGGGAATGGCACGGGGCGTTGTCAATTACGAAGGCTACCTGTCCGGCATCATATCCCATTGCGAAGACAGAATTGAGTAGTTCTGCAACCCATTGGTTGACATCCGGGTGCTTGTAGGCGCCACGCCTGCGGGTGAAGTTGATGAGTCCCTGTTGACTAATACCAGCAACCATGTGAATATTTGGACCTTTCGAGCCTGGAACATGTAGCACCACTCTCTGGCCCCTCGCGGATCGTCCAACGGTCCGAGTACAAAATAAGTTCACGTTTGACTCATCCAAATACACCACATGTTTACCAGCTCCCAATGCGGCCATAACCCTTTCTACATAGATACGACGTTTTACCTTATTCTCCGGAGTGTTGACATTCTCGGCTTGCTTGTGAACCCGTTTTACAGTGAAGAGTCTACCATCGAGATGGTTATTTATGGTAGTAACGCTGATTGGGGGGTTGATTCCATGCATCTCCGAAATCTTCAAGGCCAACTCCTTGAGAGTGATGGTAGGATCTTCTCCGATTATATCAAGCATGTTGTTGACCATGTCCGGATTCACTTTCCCATGTCGCCTTCCACCCCGCGGCTTATCCTCCACGTCTTGCCCCTTGGCCTGTTTATTCACCCAGGCGTACGCGGTGTTCCTATTTATCCCACAGTTCTCTGCGACAGTTGTCCAGTCCCTGCTATTTCGAGCGGCTTCCAGAATCCGACGCTTAGGAGAATTTCGATTGCGTTTGTACTGACCACGTACTGTGCCTCTCTTGACTCCTCTACTTGATCGCACAACTACCGGAGATCCATTGTTATTTTCCATATTTTAAATTATTGTAATGTTAATTGTTAGAAACTTTTCTTTTTTTATTGTTGCGAGCAACTACAAGTAATAGTGGGTAATTTGCATAAGTGATGTTATGCAAATTACCTTACAAAGTTTGAGTATGAATAATTCTAACATAATGTCACGTGCTTTTAAATTGAACTTGGGTTTATTAAATTTGATGTTGTCTTTTTTTAATTTGAAGTTATGTTTTTTAATTTGAAGTTTAGTTTTTTTAATTTGAAGTTGTGTTTTTTAATTTGAAGTTGTGCTTTTTTAATTTGAGGTGTAAAAGGTGTAGAATGCTGTATCCTCAATGGCCATATTTCATTTGCATACATTAGCACCTTGTAGACTCATGTTTGATAAATTCTACCCTTAGTCAACAACATTAAAAATCTACTGGTTAATTATGACAAAACATCTTTAAACTTTCCCAATCCATTCCTAACTCTTGCTATCACACCAGTCTAAGCTACTCTCTTTGTTTCTGTGGTGTTACTAAGCTTACAAAATTCTAGATATTCTCAACAGTTACCCAAATATATTTTCTTCACATCAGGGTTCTCATTGACTCAACTCAAATTGCCTGTAATACTCCTGAATTCCTTGAATATCCAATGCTTACAAGTACAAAAAAATTGTGTTGCTCCCAACTCACTTTCTACAAACTGAGCATGAAACTTGTCTATTTCTTGGGGCTTTTCAGTACTATAACCATTAATAATCAATTTGTTCTGTGTAATTTTCACTTTCAGAACATTACTTTCCATAGCATTAATTTAAAAAAGTAAACCTTACATTATTTCACAGGTAATAATTAAATTATCAGCATAAAACATCTCTTCACTTGGGCAGGAAACCAATCAACTTATTTCTTATTACTTATTCAATTAACTTATTTCTTATTAATTATTTACTTATTCTCGTACCGGTTTCTGGACTTCAATAATTTTTACCCCTATTTAGAGGGTTTCACTCTTAACCTTGTAACAGTTGACAACTTTACTAAATTCCCAGTCTTTCAGAACACACTCTTTTATGATCTGATTTGTCAAGTGTGTGATCCTCTCAGTCCCTGTTCCATATACAACCTTAAACATTTATGCAACAACACTTATTCCTGAAACTCATCTTTTGCATCTTCATTCAAACCACATTTTGATGCATAAACAGTTATTTTTATGAGATTTTTCTCTGTAAACATCAACTTAAACATTATAATACGATCAATAACATAATTAGCATAAATCATTTTATTTACTTATTTCCCTGCAATGAAAATCCAACATCACCTATTTACTTTTCATTTTCAATCCAAAACCGCTTATATCTTGCATCCTCTTCAACAATCATTTTGACAGAATTTACCTTTTCTTTCAGTTTCTTAGAAACAACATAAGTCAATACATATTTGCTCAAGAGACTAAACAATCTGTCCTTATCTTGAATGTAAAGGGCTACTATTTGGGATAATGCCTACAGGAAGAGATTAGCAGTGAGATGTCTGTTCACATTACATTTAAACTCCTGCAGTACAGTCAGGAAGCAGAAAAACAGTTCTACTACTAGAGTAGAAGACTTTCCGGCATCTAGAGATCTCAACACTGAAGGAGTGGAATTTTGCTGTTTGATAGGTTAGTTGGGGGTATGTATATTGTACAACTGTGCTATGAGTCCATCAAAGCACATTCTATTAAAGTACTAGTAAAACAAGCACAGGGATACAATATTGCACTGATGGGACAGGAGTGTGAGCTTAATTGATTGTGCGAGGCCTATTAGATTGGAAACTTTTTCTTGGACCTTGTCCAAGAGGAAGATACTAGTGGTAGATGCACCATCCCACATGTGGCAACAGTACTCCATGCAAATGGTGGCTTTGTAGAAATACAGAATACTCTCAAGTGTGAGTAATTTTCTAGCACGATATAGGGAACCCCTCACCTTCTTTGCTCAGCATTGGCAATGTCCTCGATGTATGTTTTTCAATTCATGATCAAGTCAAATATATATTTATTTTTATTTATTTTTTTTTGCAAGGGCATGTTGTGACCAATCACTTTTAATGGCTGCAAACCGCATAACAATTTAAGTAAGAAAGGCACTGATCCTGTGCTGAGACATCATGATTAATAGAGAGCCTTATGGAGAGGGTGTGCAGTTGACATATTTTATAGCCCTAGAAAATATTTCAGCATTCTACATGTGTGCATGTAACATCTGTTTTAATAGATTATGGTTCATAATGAAGTAAATAGTATTTGTATATAAATTAGTATTTTCATTTATATACACACATAAGAAGAGAAAATATTTCCAATTTATTCATTAAGCTAAACAACAAACACATATATTTAATCATAATATATTCAAAGAACAATAGCATTTTATTTAAAAAATTTTTTTACTCACCTTATATTCAATAACTAAACCATTTATATAAGTAACAGTCAGATTATAAGAAAGTATATTTGTTGTATTCACAAGACTCATCCTAACTGGAACTTTTGGCTTCAGAAAAGTTACAGTGATTCTTGGACCATCATCTTGTACATCAAAACTGAACACACCATCACCAACAACAAGCTCTCGGAAATGATCTTGATTGGTTGAGGTACGTATATCCAGAGCATCATTATCAATATTCTCATATGTTATTTCTTCATCATGAGCACATATTGCTGCAAAAAGATAAAATAATTATTACCATCTTTTATATGCATACACCAATGGAAGCATTTTACAATGATTTCTGTTTATTAATCATCAATCATGTACAAGTTTAAAAACAATTGAAATTTACTGTCAGAATAAACATTCTCCCATTATTAATTAAAATTTTCTAATGGATTTCATAATCATGAAATAGAATAGGTTTTAGGGAAATTTATAAATCATAACTGCAAGACTAAGCTCTAACATATTCACATTCATATGCTCTATAAAAGCACTGCAGAAAAATATCATGACTATAGATTAATTCAGTAAAACATCTTTTTAAAAACTAGCAAAAACAGATTTGGTGGCTGAATCAGATAAGAACCTAGCAATTTAACTGCAATGTTTGTTTTATTTTTACGTTTTATTGAATTAATGTTCCGTGATTTTAGAATATTCTCTTATCTGTATTTTGTTCTGATATTTAAGGCAATAAGCTTTAGAGTGGAATGTGGACACAGTGGTAGTAGTCCTTATCAAAAGATATAATAAATTTAGTTTTAAATAAATGAAAAAAACATAATTGTTGTTGGAATAGTTGTTGGTACAGTTAGAATAGTTGTTGGTACTGTCGTTGATATCGTTGTTGGAATTATTGTTGGTACAGTGGTTGGTATCGTTGTTGGAATAGTTGTTGGTATCGTTGTTCGAATAGTAGTTGGAATAGTTGTAGGAACTGTGGCGGATTAGGTTGTTCGAACAGTTAGATGTGATTAGTATTGTGGTTGGCAAATATTGTAAAATTTTATTCTACAATAGTTGAAATTGTTATTTGAATATTGTGTAAACAGTTGTATGTGCAGTTATTGAAATTGTTGGTGGTACATTGGTTGCAAAAATTGTAGAGAAAATTGGCATTAAGGAATATTTAATGCTTTTTTACATTTATTTATGAAAAAGAATAATTCATTTTAGAAAAAGTAAAATAAAAAGCAGAAATATTTAATGAACCTTTCTAAACATTTACAAAGTAAAATAATTAATTCACTTTGAAAATAATGTCTATATAAACAATGATATTTGGCTTCATCAGATATGAATATAAGGGAGAAGCAAACCTTGTTTAATAAAAGTTAATCAAATGAAAAGTCATTATATACATAAAAGATTTATTATGTTTGACGGTGATACACAACTAAGTTGAGTTCATATATATATATATATTTATATATATATATATATTTATATATATATATATATATATATATATAATTTAATTACATTTTAATCCCCAAACAAGGCACATTGGGGCTACTATTGGGGACACAGGCTACAGGGGTACTAGGTGGGGAGTTGGGTAGCAAGATGTCGGGTCACGTTAATGATGGATAGGTAGATATACATTTCCATGGTAACATAATTAATTCACTTTGAAAATAATTGCTATATACACAATGAGATATGGCTCTGAGAAAACAAACTTAAGTATTTATATTAAATTAGAAAAGCTAATCAAATAAAAATGCATTATATATTTCTTTCAGTTTTTATGTCTTAATTCAAATTATTTTTGTCTACACAATATAAAAGACCATCTTATAAAATGTTATATCCCAAAATTTTACAAAGTAAGGTATAAAAATTTAATTTAAATTGCATAAAACAATCACCTTGAATTTATTTTATATAATGTACATTCTGTTGCACTCTCTAAAAAAATTAAGGCTAGACAATCGAAAGCGGCGGATATCTTTAAAAAATATCGGCGAAAAAAGCGAACCCTCCTGTAGAAAAGTGCCTAGTTGAAGGTGAAGATGTTAATGTTTTCGCTAATTTTTCGATATTTGTCGTATGAAAAGTCGAAGTTCAAAATGATACTGATCTTGTGAAAATCCATCGCCTCTGTTGGAAGTTTTAGGTAGACATGCAAACATACATACATAATGACATTTATATATTGGTAACTAAAAATTTTCAACCCAAACCAATGAAAAAGCTTGCCCTATATCTGAGTAGCCTTTATGTAAAATTTCAAATGTTTAGACCAAAAATTGTCTGAGTAATTAGGTAGAGACCTCAGAGTCAATTTTTTTTAACTTTGACCCCTATTATGTCCCCAAATTGTCGGAGGAGCTTGGTAGAGGTCTCAAAGGTCAAATCGTTGAACTTCGACCCCCTTAACGGCTAAATTTCTAGCCGAAAACCGATCATATAGATTTTTCCCAAATCTCAATACTCTGTATATCAAATTTCGAGTTTGTAGACTGAAAATTGACAGAGTTATTGCGTAGGGAAATGTACACAGACACACAGATGGACACACAGACAGACACACAGACACGTTCACTTTTATAGATATATAGACTAGCATTTCAGCCCAGAGTGGTAGTAGGAAGGCAGTCTCGATACCGCGAAGGAGGAAAAGGAAGGGAAAAAACCTGACATCTTTACTGTTACAACCGCCGCCAAACCGGATGGTGACGTAGGTTTTCAAATTACGGCTAGACAACCAAAAGGAGAGAATGATTTTATCAGCAGAAAAAGCAAGTACCCCCTGTAGAAAAGTGCCCAGTATAAGGTGAAGATATTAATGTTTTTAGCTAATTTTTCGATATCTGTTGTCTGAAAGGTCGAACTTCAAAATAATACTGGTCTTGTGAAAATCCGTCGTCGCCCCTGTCGAAAGTTTTAGGTAGACATGCAAACAAACATACATACACACATTTATCTGTTGGTAACTAAACATTTTCGACCGAAACCAATTACAAAGCTTGCCGTATCTCTGAATACCCTTTATGTCAAATTTCAAATGTTTAGACCAGAAATTGTCTGAGTAATTAGGTAGAGACTGCAGAGGTCAAATTCTTTTTAAATTTTGACTCCTATTATGACCCCTTATATCAAATTCTTTTTAAACTTTGAGTCCTATTATGACCCCTGTATATCAAATTTCGAGTCTGTAGACTAAAAATTGACAGACTTATTGCATAGGGAAATGTACACAGACACGTTCACTTTTATATATATACTAGCATGGGTGCCCGGCGTTTCCCGGGTGTGAGGTGTATGCTAAAAAAAAAACAAAAAAAAACGGTCAATGTTTTTAACTTTGATCCCTATTATGTCCCCTTAACATTTGTTTGGAGCTCAAATAAAGTTATTCAGTTAGATCCAATGTCCAAGGAACCTATATCTAAAATTTCAAGTGTTTAGACCCCAAATTGTCGGAGGAGTTTTGGTAGAGTTCTCAAAGGTCAAATCGTTGAAATTTGACCCCTTACCAGCAATATTTCTGGACGAAAACCGATCCAATGGATGTTCCCACATGTCAGTACCCTGTATATCAAATTTCGAGTCTGTAGACTCAAAATTGACAGAGTTATTGCATAGGGAAATGTACACAGACACACACACAAACACACAGACACGTTCACTTTGATAGATAGATAGATAGATAGATAGATAGATAGATAGATAGATAGATAGATAGATTTCCCTTTTTTACATTTAACTGCAGATAGTTCACTTCCCTTAAATGAATATGACTTTTTTGGTAATTTTGAGAATTGCTCTTTTTTGAACAAACACTCTTAAGAGCAGGAATAATTTCTTCACCATACTTAAGGTTTCCTTAAGTTTTGTATTTTTAAAAAGTTTTATATGAGACCATTGGGAATTATTACTTTGTCTGGAGAATTTTTCTTCTAGCTTTGAAATTTTGAGTTGCTGCGATTTTAGCCTGTTTTGTTTTTTCTTTTTTGAAAAGGAATACCATTTGGTTGCTGATTTTTACTTCGGAATCCTGAAGCTGATTTGATCGAATCTTAAGAGAATTTAGGTCAGCAGATTTAAACTGAGTCATAATTTGTATTGCTTTCTTGTTGTTGTTGTTGTTATTGTTAATGAAATATATTCTGCTTTTCTACAGAACATTGATATGAATAAAATTCATGTATCCAGTCCGAACAGAGTACGTTCGTGGTATTCCTTAATACATAGATTTTTAATTTGTTGTTTTTCCCAATACTGTAACATAGATCAAAAGTTCTCCTTGAAAGTTCATTTGCTGTTTTGTGTGATCTCAACATTGTGGGTCTAGACGATTTTTTCCATGTATTAAATTTAAATTTAATATCGAAAAGTCTGAACCTAAGTTTAATTACATTTTAATTTCTTGATCTCAAATTTTTACCATCACATATTTGCATTACCCTTTGTTGTTTTTGGTTTCCATGAAATGCACCCAGGTTTTATTTTTATTTCTGCAATGAGATCTTTTGTGTCCCATTGTTTACATGCCAAACATTTTTTCACAGATATGGGCAGTCTCTAACCCGATACAGATTTCCACATCGATTACAAGGGGATGAAATTTTCCTTTCTGAAAATTCTTTTTTGGATATGTGTGGCCATTTTCCTAGTTTGTGTGTTATTTGTTACATGTATTTTCGATCGTTTAGCTACTTTTTTTTTCAATGCCATATTCAGTATCCTCTGAGTCTTTTTTAATAATTTCTATTTTCTGGTAGTTTTCTGTTAATTTTTGTAGAGTTAAACTCGATTTAAGCTTTCTGATTTCAGCATCTTAGTTTGATGTCAGTCCTTGCGAAAATACTAGACATTTAAAAATTTTCACACTGACGTCTGATAGTTTAAATTCGTTACATTGTTTATCAACCATGGCCGCATATGTTGCAAAGTCATCTTTGTCGTTTTTAACCAAATTCAAACATTTCCATAGTTTATAGAACATTTTAAACTTTTGGGCTAAAAAGTTCAGTAAGAAGCTCCACGATATCGGCAAAAGATAGCTCCGAAGTTTAACGTGGCAAAATAAAAACCCCAAATTTATGTTCAACAGTCTCCAATTTGCATAATTGCAAACAAACTTTTTTCTGGTCGGACCGGTCTATAGACTAAAAAAAGTCCTCATTTCTTCGGTAGTAAGCTGAAAATGACTTAACTTCTTCTGGTATATAGCAGTTGTCAATCGCATTCCATATAGAGGCTTGTGAAAATAAGGTATTATTCTCAGTGAACACATTATATGTTACGACTTGAGCAAGTAACTCCTCCAGATGCTGTTTCCACTCAAATAACTGTTTTTTTGTAGTTGTTTTCGCTTTTCGTCTGTATGTTGTTAATGTTTGAATAATTGTTGTTGTTGAATTTGTAATTATTCCCAAACATACAAAAAACGAACACGGCAGCCCTAATTCACTACGGCAGTGCAATTGACACATATTGTTATGCATCATCTATTCCATTTAAACTTACCCATCTTGCTATAAATTATTTAATCACTTTAAAATTACACATGCCATTTCCCATTTCTTACATTACAATTATTTACATATTGTTAAATTTAAAACAATTACATCATAGCTTTCTATACATCACATCCGGTTTTAGAATCCTATATATACCTCAATTAGATTTAAACCAACTAGAAAACATTAAAAAATAATTAGCAACACATACAATATACTCCACATTTTCTTGTATTTTTCGTTTCCTTATATACTTTTTGATACCTCTGGTGGGGAAGGGGGGTGATATTCATTATTTATAAATTACATGTTTTTCTTTTTTTTCATTTATAAAACTTTCGATATCTGATTATTTCAGTTACATTTATTTATTTTGTTTTTTAGGGGGCTTTGTATTTATTTTGTTTTTGCAGATAGAAACAAAAAACCTTCATTTGTTTTGGGTGTGTTTTTGGGGAGTTATTTAAGATATTCTAAGATTTAAACAATTACGTTGCAGATTTCTTTACATCATATCAGGTTTCACTATCCTATATTTATCTTGATTACATTCTAACCAACGAAGCCACATTTCTTGTCTTTTTACTTTCTATTTTTTTGTGGAGGGAGGGGTCATTTGTTTAAAAATCATTTTCTTTCTTTAAAGATTGTAATGCAGGGTATGGGGCAGCATAACCAGCTGCCAACATAACCCTGCTTTTTACTAAAGTCAACCGAGAGCTCTTTTTAGTATCCTCGTTGTTCCCTTAAGTGTAATTGTCTGGATTTCTTTTGCACTTTGTTCACCAGGAATATTAGTTAGGTAGGACTTCAGGTTCTTCTTCATAAGCCCTGTAGCACCTATAATAACTGGTATGTGGAATGGTTGATATCTCCCTATGCTAACGTGTCCCGCCCCCATTTTTATAAACACAGCGAATTCAACAAGGGCTTGCGTTCTTTCTTGATTTTGTTTTAATAGTAAAAAAAAACATGACGTTATTTCAATTTCGTCACTGTGGACCAGTGGATAAAGGAGCAGAGTCGAAATATAGGGGTTTCAGGTTTGCACCAATATAACATAGTCTTTTTTCTTCTTTTTTTTTTTGATGGAGAATGTTTTAACATTGAAAAAGAGTTATGTACTCATTCTACATTCTGATAAGTGAAATTATTGTAGTAATTGATAAAAACAATATTCAAGAATAAATACACTTAAGAAGTTTTATTTCATTTCATTAGGATCGGATTACATATTTTACTTCTTAAATAAAATTTTTGCTTCTTAATAAAACTTTGAGACCAACTATTTTTAAGCATGGAGGGCGGTAATTAACCAGTCAACATTACCACATCTTCAACACCTAAATGGATGTTTTTTGTTTTTTTCCCCTCTCTTCACCCGGCATGTTTACTGAGTCAATTTTTTTTTTGCTTCCCTCCCCTTGCTGCTATTTATTTATTTATTTTTTTTTACGGCTGGGAGTTGATCGATATTCTCTCCAACCGTCTTTGACATTCTTACCATGAGGAGTTGGGAATGTCTATTCTGAATGTCGTTTGTAACATTGAGGAGGTTAGGGGTTGGGCAGCAACAACAGCAACCATACTTTAACTTTCTTTGAAAGGGGAGCACGCTTCTATCGAGCAACACCAGTTAGCGGGTACTGCTGATCATTTTTAACCAATCAAATGTTACTCAACTTCACCCAACGATTATTTTATTTTTGACAATCAATCATGTTAAGTTTTTTTTCAGCCAAGTGCGTGTTCATGTCAAGTGCACCTATTTCTGTTAAATGACCTTCCAGTACATCTGACTTTGATATTTAACATTTCCAATCAGCAAGTATTTTATGTTTGAGAAACACCAAACTTGTTTTACTGACCTGATGCATGTCTATACCAATTGCTCCTAGTTCTGTTAGGTGACCTTTTTTAACATTACTCATTATTCTATTTTCCAAAATGTTTATACATGAACATTTTCATTGTATCTCTCTTTACCACCCCCAACAGATTGCAATAAAATAATTAAAGAATATCAACTAATGTGTGCTCTGTAATAATCTATTATATAAAAGTGAAAATGTGTGTGTTTCTGTGTGTGCGCGCTTTTATTGTATGTCCGGCAAAGGTTTTTTTCGAGTGAGGAGTGCTCGGGAGGGTTACTGTTTCTTAGAACTTTTTATATACTCCCTAGATTATAATATCTATGATTTACGAAAGGAGGTCATGTCTATCTTTTATTTGAGTGACTTTGACATGCTATTTTTGTGCTATTCTTGACTCTGCATGTATTTGTTTGGCTTTTCCGTATATATAAGCGAAACTGAATCCATAGCAAAAGAAGCTTTCTGGCATGTGTGCCAGGGACGTCAATAAAGCAATGAGCTTTGATTAATGCGGGCAAAACCTGTCATATCAGACAATCGATATTCATTTGGAGACTCCCCCTTTTATAGGGAGCTGGCTTTACAACAAGATGTTGGGGAAACAAACAAATATGCAAAAATCTGGCTTGCAGCCAAACTTAAGTGCGGCATTACATTTCTCTATGGCGTGATGTTTTACCTTATTAAATTTATGCACCTGCCACTTAACCTTTTACTCATTAAATTTCAACCATTCTCACTTCGGCTACCCTCGTAGCATCGTGGTAAGTTATCAGGCTACCACTTTCGGTTCCACCACCGCCTTAAGGCTTCAGGTTCGAGCCTACATGTCTACCAAAACTCCCCTCCCACAACCACCAACAAACACTCGGGCAATGCTGGGACCCGCCCCACTAGTCTATATATATAAAAGACAAAATGTCGGCGTGTGTTTTTATATGTCCAGCAAAAGCTTTTTTCACAAGGTTTTACGGGGGGCAGGGGAGGGTTACTATTCTTTAAAACTTTTTATATACTCCCTAGATTATAAATCTACAATTTGTGAAGGGACGTCGTATCTAGATTTATTTTGATCGACTTTTATAAAATTCACATTATTCCATCCTCTCGCGTGTTTGTTTGGGCTTTTCGTATAAAAGTGAAACTAATCAAAAGCGAAGGCAGTTTCTTGACTTTTCGTGCCGGGATGCCCAGAAAGCAATTAGCGTGGATCAGTATTGAGAAAACCCATCATATCAGACAATTGCTATTCATTTGGACACTCCTTTTTTGTAAGGAGCTGGTTTCCCAATATCGTTGGGAAATGAAACGGCAGAAAGCTTAACTAGCCTCCAGCCAATGTTCGTTTCTGCAAGTCAACTTTTTCATTGACATCGCTAAATTTCAATGTTTTTCACTTCCTATGGTCTTGCAGTGGTAAGATCTCACATTTTCTTTCACTTTCTTTTCCGCCTAAGGGTTTGTCATGGGTTCGAATTTTGTTTTTCTTTTACACCTATAAACACCTGGGCAATGCTGGGTAACTCTGCTAGTAATAAAATAAAATAGAATGAAAAGAAAAAGAAATGATAAAGTTTCTGAGGTCCATTTTTATATGCTAATAAATAAAAGATAACAACAAAAAGAAAATAGAAGTGATCCTTAGTATTTAGTTCAGGTTCCTTCTTCTCCAGGCTATATCATATAAAAGTAAACATCCTGATGCATGACTGTCTGATCACTGGCGCTAATTGCTAAACTGATATCTAGTAAATGATATTTGACAAATCCACATGTGTTTATGCTCAAGTTTTATGTTTACATATAATTTATCTTCCAATTTCAAGCATACTATGCACTCAGTCTATTATCATGTGTAGTACATGTTGTTAACAGTCTGACCCATGGAAAAGAAAATCATAGGGTCTTATTTTTTTTTCAAGATGGTGTATATGCAGCTTAACAATAGGACTTGTTGTATCAGCTTAAATATCACAATTAAAATGTTGTAAATTCCTACTCTATCATGAAATTTCCACTTACCTCCCTTCAGATCAGTATAAAACTTATCAAAGGGTGTTTCTCTCTTTTATTTAGCAATTTTCAACATCGATATGTTAATTTGTTTTTCCATTAAATGAAATCTATTTGTTCTTCATCCAGCAATTTATCATTATAACTAGTAATCCTGTAATCAGTCTGATGTATCTTATTATGCCAATTAAGCCCATGGGACTCCCTACGTAACTGTGAATCCTCCAGACCTCTCTGAAAATCTACCAACATTTATTTGTTCTAGAGTATCAAGCATATGAAGATTAGAGTAAGAAACAATATATCATTTATATCTAAAGTATTGAATAATTTTTCTTATTTTATTAAATGATTAAATAATCTAGAAAAAAGTTAACAAATATTTTTCAATGAAAGATAAAAGATCTACCTGTAGTTGGTATAGTGGTAGGTATTGTAGTTGGTATAGTGGTAGGTATTGTAGTTGGTATAGTGGTAGGTATGGTAGTTGGTATAGTGGTAGGTACGGTAGTTGGTATAGTGGTAGGTATGGTAGTTGGTATAGTGGTAGGTATGGTAGTTGGTATTGTGGTAGGCACTGTAGTTGGTATTGTAGTAGGCACTGTAGTTGGTATTGTAGTAGGCACTGTAGTTGGTATTGTGGAAGGTATTGTAGTCAGTATAATCGTAGGCACGGTGGTTGGTGCGGTAGTAGATATGGTAGTTGGTATAGTAGTAGATATGGTATTGTGATAGGTATTGTAGTTAGTGTTGTGTTCGGTATGGTATTTTTTATTATAGGTATGATAATTGCCATTATTGTAGGTATGGTAGTTGGAATTGTGGTAAGCGCGGTAGTTTGTATTATGGTAGATACAGTGGTAGGTATGGTAGTCGGTATAGTTGTTGGAACAATAGTAGAAACAGTGTGATTAATATTGTAGTTGGAAAAAACTTATCGCAAAGATTGTAATATTTTATCAACATAATGTAAATGTAAATCTTTTAAAATATTTAAACATTAAAGATATATATATTTTGATAAGATATCCAAGTGATTTAAAAGACATATGTACCTTGATTAAATTATCTTAAAAAATGTTAATATTTTCTTAAAGAAATTAATTAAGAGAAATGGTATACGAGTCAGGGTCAATGATATATATTTATTCAGAAAATTATTATTCCAAAAGATATATTTTATTACAAGAAATTAGCAGTAACGGAGAAGTGATGGATATGGAGGAGAGAGGGGTATCACTGAGTGTAACAGAAAAAAGTGTATATATATATATATATATATATATATATATATATATATATATATATATATATATATATATATATATATATATATATATATTATGGAATAAGCACACATCAGTAGATGTTAGCATATATTGATTTGTTTGGTAGCTAATAACTTAATAACAGATAAGAAGCAATTTTTTATCTAAAATTATTTTTCATTGCCTCAGAGATTCGTGTATTTCAATATTGTGATGAAACGTTTATAATTAATGTTTTTTCTATGTTGCTTGTGTGATTCACAATTCCATATAATCAGACGTCTTCTACAGGTTTTAATGTCTAAAAGGCATTGCTAGCAAACTGTAAGATGAACATAAATGCTACCTTTAATAATTTATTTTATGATTCTGCCTGACACACATGTTGTATCATTAATATGGCAAAACATATGAAAATCGTGTCCACATAAAGAATAAAATATTCCAAACGCGTCTGCAGCTATTTATCAATTGAATAGCAAATAATTTTACTTTAACAGAAACTATCCAGATTTATCTTTATTAATAATATATTTATCCTTGTTTTTTTACACATAGTCAGTCTCTCCGTTCTTCCCTTTTTCTGTGACATTCACATAAACTCTAACATATTTCTAGTTTTTTCAGTATATTCACTGCACTAGCAAAAAAAAAACAAAAAAACAAAAACAAAACAAAAACAAAAGAAGAAATAAAGAAAATTCAGTACATTTGGTTAGTTTTCACTACAGAATAATACATAGTCATAACTATTGGCCATTTGCCATATATATTTCCAACTCTTGGCCATTTGCCAGACATATTTCCTGGCTATACTATAAGTACTTTACAAATTTTTAGTGAATCTCAATTAAATAAGAAATGATAAATAAACCGAAATTCAACTTTTGGGCCATGTGGTACTGGTACATTTAATATGAAAATCCTGGTGGCAACTTTCTATGATAGTGGTTCTTTAACTTTCCAGGGATCATAGCACACTGCAGCTATACACCACATTTTATTTAAATATTATTTTTACTCAGTTAAAAAGAACAAGATGGAAATAATAATGGAACTGTCTGTTTAAAACTATGCAGGTAGAGACTTTTGGTTCCATGACTTAACAGAGTTTAATTTTGAAATATTAAACTAAATCTACAAAACATTTTTAATAAGAAAAATATCGAAGAACTAACAGATGTATTTGGCGTTGTCTGGCATTAAATGTAACGTTAGATTTCTAAAAAAAAAAAAAAGAAGTAAAAAACGGAAAGAAAGTGAGACATGTGCATACAAGTATTATGTTTTTTCTAAACAGTTAACTTCTTGTAAGTAAAAACAAGAAAAATACTTGAGCTGAGATTGAAATCAAAACCTAAAGTCAGTGAGTCAAGTATAATAACAATTAGATCAGCTTGCTGCAATCTTTAAAAAGTGTTTTCAAACCTACTTATTTTTAACGTAAGGAAGTTGTCATGTGAACGATTCGCGCATGTGCAGTCGTGAAATAGTTGACAAATAAAAATCCGATGACCACCCCGCCAAGTACTAATTTTTCGATTTTGACCCCCTTAGCAACCCATTTTTCCGGATGAAAACCGATTAAAACGTTTTCCATATGTCTGAAGACATTATATACCAAATTTCAAGTCTGTAGATAAGACATTCGTTGACTATCAATATATAGGTTGAGTAGCGTCCTCACACACTTACACTCCCACACACATTCCCACTTTTATAGATATATAGTTAGATTATTAGCAATTAATCCTTATGTACAATAATACTTGAATATTAAATCAATATTATAAAAGGGATTTTAATTTAAAAAAATAATTCATAAAATGACTTACCTGTTGGAGCTGTGATAAATAGAATAAATAAAAATATTAATTGAAAATATACATTTTTTTATTAATAAAACTTACAATTAAATATTCAAGCAATAAAACAATACATTTTTATTCATCAATTTTAAGCAAGTAAAATTTTATATAATTTTAAGGCAAAAAATATTTGAATTATCAGGGAAGGAGACATCCTTACAGACTGAGAATTTTTTTTGTATCAATTCAGGGTGCCCTTCTTTTTTTTTTTTTTTGGGGATGGGATTTTACCCACATTAAAAGCTGACCATATGCCTAACTCGTCCCTCTTGGAAAGACAAGCAAATATGAACACTGGTTGAGTCATAATAACACTATATCCTTTTGGTTCGGAGCCAAGTGTAGTACTTGCTCTGATGCTGCACATAGTTTTTCAGTGAAGCGAAATCTTCTAGACCGAGGCAATATTTATGCTTGCTCCAATCCAGGGTGTTTTCTTTTCTTTTAAGGAACTGGATATTTTCCCACATAAAAAATGACCTTGTGTCAGACTATTCCCTCGTGAGGAGGCAAGTAAATAGGAACATTAGCTGATCCTTGTTGAAAAAACTGTCCACCAGATTACGAATTGGTTTGGATTACAACAATAAGTGATAAAAATGTCCACTATTATAATGGGTAATATCTACCTGTTACAGTTTTAATTCATGTATGACTCTCATTGATTCCAATGATTTGGTGCTAAATCAGTTGACTGATACACTTCACAGGCTCTGACATCCAATTTGGTCATTTTCTTAGACATCGATGAGTCAACAAACCGTACAAACTACAATGTCTTTTTTCATACTTAATATTTCCACAATGTTTTAATTTGTTTCTAATACCATTCTCATAGCAACTAAACCTGCATTCACCTAGACCTTCATTTGATGCACCATTTGTCATACTCTTCATTAAAATCATTAAAAATAAACGATTCGCTTGATTTTGACAAGTTATTTCATTATTTTCTTGGAAATTAAACGAAAATGTTATTTTTAATTTTGAAATAACTCTTTTTATAAGTTTAAATAGATAGTGAATATAAATAATATTTTAAAATCATATTTATAATCATATTTATAAAAATAAATCTATTGCATTTGACACATATGCAATATTAAAATTTACAACAATTGTTAGAACAACGTTAGTATTAATGACAAATATACTCACTTAACTTGCTACAAAGTTCTACACTCAATTCTGTTTCCACTGGTCTGTTTGGAAATGTCTTCTTAATTGTAATAACAATCTCAAGCAATTCACTTGTTTGATTTAATGTAATTATGTCAGTTGGATTGACATTCTGAAATTGAATCAAACAAAAAATTGTATATTAGAATCAAGTTAAAATATAGTTTTGAACAATTAAAAATTGCATCATGCCATGAAAAAAATAATGTCATATACACCCAATATTGCACAATCTGATTTTAATGATGCTTACAAAAATAAAAAAAACACACACACACACGATTGCATATCTGTACATACACACAGACACACACACATATATATATATATATGCATAATCCTAATCCTACACTAGAAAACATCAATGATAGCTCTAGAATGCTGTATCCTCAATGGCCATATTTCATTTGCATACATTAGCACCTTGTAGACTCATGTTTGATAAATTCTACCCTTAGTCAACAACATTAAAAATCTACTGGTTAATTATGACAAAACATCTTTAAACTTTCCCAATCCATTCCTAACTCTTGCTATCACACCAGTCTAAGCTACTCTCTTTGTTTCTGTGGTGTTACTAAGCTTACAAAATTCTAGATATTCTCAACAGTTACCCAAATATATTTTGATCACATCAGGGTTCTCATTGACTCAACTCAAATTGCCTGTAATACTCCTGAATTCCTTGAATATCCAATGCTTACAAGTACAAAAAAATTGTGTTGCTCCCAACTCACTTTCTACAAACTGAGCATGAAACTTGTCTATTTCTTGGGGCTTTTCAGTACTATAACCATTAATAATCAATTTGTTCTGTGTAATTTTCACTTTCAGAACATTACTTTCCATAGCATTAATTTAAAAAAGTAAACCTTACATTATTTCACAGGTAATAATTAAATTATCAGCATAAAACATCTCTTCACTTGGGCAGGAAACCAATCAACTTATTTCTTATTACTTATTCAATTAACTTATTTCTTATTAATTATTTACTTATTCTCGTACCGGTTTCTGGACTTCAATAATTTTTACCCCTATTTAGAGGGTTTCACTCTTAACCTTGTAACAGTTGACAACTTTACTAAATTCCCAGTCTTTCAGAACACACTCTTTTATGATCTGATTTGTCAAGTGTGTGATCCTCTCAGTCCCTGTTCCATATACAACCTTAAACATTTATGCAACAACACTTATTCCTGAAACTCATCTTTTGCATCTTCATTCAAACCACATTTTAATGCATAAACAATTATTTTTACGAGATTTTTCTCTGTAAACATCAACTTAAACATTATAATACGATCAATAACATAATTAGCATAAATCATTTTATTTACTTATTTCCCTGCAATGAAAATCCAACATCACCTATTTACTTTTCATTTTCAATCCAAAACCGCTTATATCTTGCATCCTCTTCAACAATCATTTTGACAGAATTTACCTTTTCTTTCAGTTTCTTAGAAACAACATAAGTCAATACATATTTGCTCAAGAGACTAAACAATCTGTCCTTATCTTGAATGTAAAGGGCTACTATTTGGGATAATGCCTACAGGAAGAGATTAGCAGTGAGATGTCTGTTCACATTACATTTAAACTCCTGCAGTACAGTCAGGAAGCAGAAAAACAGTTCTACTACTAGAGTAGAAGACTTTCCGGCATCTAGAGATCTCAACACTGAAGGAGTGGAATTTTGCTGTTTGATAGGTTAGTTGGGGGTATGTACATTGTATGTATATTGTACAACTGTGCTATGAGTCCATCAAAGCACATTCTATTAAAGTACTAGTAAAACAAGCACAGGGATACAATATTGCACTGATGGGACAGGAGTGTGAGCTTAATTGATTGTGCGAGGCCTATTAGATTGGAGACTTTTTCTTGGACCTTGTCCAAGAGGAAGATACTAGTGGTAGATGCACCATCCCACATGTGGCAACAGTACTCCATGCAAATGGTGGCTTTGTAGAAATACAGAATACTCTCAAGTGTGAGTAATTTTCTAGCACGATATAGGGAACCCCTCACCTTCTTTGCTCAACATTGGCAATGTCATCGATGTATGTTTTTCAATTCATGTTGTCTGTGAATGTTAAACCAAAGAATTTGAACAAGAAGCTCTCATGCGATGTGTTATTAGTTATGGCTATTGGTGGTTGAGAAGGTTTCTTGTTATTGTTGAAGAAAAGCAGCTTAGTTTTCGTAGCATTTAATGTTATCATCCATTTCACTACAGACTGGAGGTCATTTTCTAGGGTTTCTGCCATTACCAACATATATTTCCATTCAGTTTTTCCTTCATGTCTATTATAAAGCATGGTGTCATCAGCAAATATACTCGTTTCAGATATAATTTTATCTGGGAAGGCGTTTATGAAAATCAGGAATAATAAATGTCCAAGGATCAACCCCTCAGGCACTTTTATATTAATATCATGTTGCTCGGCTGTACACCTATTGAGAACAATCCTAATTTTTCTCTTGTCTAAACAGGACCTGATTATATTTAACATTTTTTCAGTAATACTGCATGATTTAATTTTCATGAGAATACCATTCATACCAGATCATGTTAAAGTCTTTGGATATATTAAGGGATACTGCCCTATTTTTCCCTGCCTTAGCCAGTGTTCAGAGATAGCGATTAAAATATTCACAGTAGAATGGACTTGCTTAAATCGATATTGTAGGTGAGAGAGAAGAAAGAAGATTGGCTTTTACAAGGTGGTGAACTAGAGCTTGACTGATTAATGACCCAAAGATTTTAGCAAAGAGGGAGAGGAGACTGACGGGGCAGTAATTGAGCAGATCAGTTCTTTCACCAGAATTCTTGTATACTGGTACCATAGAGGTAATTTTCCAGCTATCTGAGAAACAAGAGTTAGTAGAATACATGGACTAGCTCAATGGAAGATTATTTTAATAGTAGTTCAGGGATGAGATCAGACCCACATGCCTTGGAGGTATCTAAGTTTTTATGATATAACAAATATGAGAAGGGGTAATTTTCAGATCATCAAATGTGGCTTTTGTCCACATAGGAAAATCTGGAGGGAGTGATTTCTGGGTTCTAAGGTGGAGTTCGAGGCAAATAGCCAGACAATAGTTCAACCTCATCATGGTTGTTGGATAGTGGAGGAACTATTGATCGTCCTTTATATACTATACTATTAAAGATTGTCTTAAAATCGAAAGTTTCTAAAAATGAAGCAGTGATTAAGACTTTTGTTTCTTTTCCTCAATTCAATCTAGGCCATTGTTTTATAATATTTAGAAGTTACAGAAAGATAAAGTCAAATATTTATTTATTTATTTATTTTTTTTTTTTGCAAGGGCATGTTGTGACCAATCACTTGTAATGGCTGCAAACCGCATAACAATTTAGGTAAGAAAGGCACTGATCCTGTGCTGAGACATCATGATTAATAGAGAGCCTTATGGAGAGGGTGTGCAGTTGACATATTTTATAGCCCTAGAAAATATTTCAGCATTCTACATGTGTGCATGTAACATCTGTTTTAATAGATTATGGTTCATAATGAAGTAAATAGTATTTTTATATAAATTAGTATTTTCATTTATATACACACATAAGAAGAGAAAATATTTCCAATTTATTCATTAAGCTAAACAACAAACACATATATTTAATCATAATATATTCAAAGAACAATAGCATTTTATTTAAAAAAATTTTTTACTCACCTTATATTCAATAACTAAACCATTTATATAAGTAACAGTCAGATTATAAGAAAGTATATTTGTTGTATTCACAAGACTCATCCTAACTGGAACTTTTGGCTTCAGAAAAGTTACAGTGATTCTTGGACCATCATCTTGTACATCAAAACTGAACACACCATCACCAACAACAAGCTCTCGGAAATGATCTTGATTGGTTGAGGTACGTATATCCAGAGCATCATTATCAATATTCTCATATGTTATTTCTTCATCATGAGCACATATTGCTGCAAAAAGATAAAATAATTATTACCATCTTTTATATGCATACACCAATGGAAGCATTTTACAATGATTTCTGTTTATTAATCATCAATCATGTACAAGTTTAAAAACAATTGAAATTTACTGTTAGAATAAACATTCTCCCATTATTAATTAAAATTTTCTAATGGATTTCATAATCATGAAATAGAATAGGTTTTAGGGAAATTTATAAATCATTGCTGCAAGACTAAGCTCTAACATATTCACATTCATATGCTCTATATAATTACTGCAGAAAAATATCATGACTATAGATTAATTCAGTAAAACATCTTTTTTAAAACTAGCAAAAACAGATTTGGTAGCTGAATCAGATAAGAACCTAGCAATTTAACTGCAATGTTTGTTTTATTTTTACGTTTTATTGAATTAATGTTCCGTGATTTTAGAATATTCTCTTATCTATATTTTGTTCTGATATTTAAGGCAATAAGCTTTAGAGTGGAATGTGGACACAGTGGTAGTAGTCCTTATCAAAAGATATAATAATTTTAGTTTTAAATAAATGTAAAACACATAATAGCTGTTGGTACAGTAAGAATAGTTGTTGGTATCGTTGTTAGAATTGTTGTTGGTGCAGTGGTTGGAATAGTTGTTGGTATCGTTGTTGGAATAGTTGTAGAAACTGTGGTGGATTAAGTTGTTTGAACAGTTAGATGTGATTAGTATTGTGGTTGGTAAATATTGTAAAATTTTATTCTACAATAGTTAAAATTGTTATTTGAATATTGTGTAAACAGTTGTATGTGTAGTTATTGAAATTGTTGGTGGTACATTGGTTGGAAAAGATATAGAGAAAATTTTCATTAAGGAATATTTAATGCTTTTTTACATTTATTTATGAAAAAGAATAATTCATTTTAGAAAAATTAAAATAAAAAGCAGAAATATTTAATGACCCTTTATACACATTTCTAAAGTAAAATAATTAACTCACTTTGAAAATAATGACTATATAAACAATGATATTTGGGAGAAGCAAACCTTGTTTAATAAAAGTTAATCAAATGAAAAGTCATTATATACATAAAAGATTTATTATTTTTGACGGTGATAAACAACTAAATTGAGTTTATATATAATTTAATTACATTTTGACCCCAAACAAGGCACATTGCCACTTTGATGTAGGGGGCTACTATTGAGGACACCGGCTACAGGGGTACTAGGTGGGGAGTTGGGCAGCAAGATGTCGGTTCACGTTATGGATGGATAGATAGATATACATTTCCATGGTAACATAATTAATTCACTTTGAAAATAATTGAAGATATGGCTCTGAGAAAAAAAACTTAAGTATTTATGGTAAATTAGAAAAGCTAATCAAATAAAAATGCATTATATATTTCTTTCAGTTTTTTATGTCTTAATTCAAATTATTTTTGTCTACACAATATAAAAGACCATCTTATAAAAGGTTATATTCCAAAATTTTACAAAGTAAGGTATAAAAATTTACTTTAAATTGAATAAAAAAATTACCTTGAATTTATTTTATATAATGTACATTCTGTTGCACTCTCTAAAAAAATCATTGAAAATTTTATTTCATGTAAGGTACATTTTGTTGCAATTTAAAAACATTATCTTTCATCTAGCAATTAATAATATAGATATAAAATTTTCAATGATTTTTTTAGAAAGTGCAACAAAATGTACATTACATAAAATAAATCCAAGGTAATTTGTTTATTCAATTTAAATTAAATTTTTATACCTTACTTTGTAAAATTTATAAATTTTTGTTTTTGTTGTTGTTGTTGTTGTTGTTTTTAATGGAATTGATTCTGCTTTTCTACAGAACATTGATATGAATTAAATTCATGCATCCAGTCCGAACCGAGTACGTTCATGGTATTCCTTAATACATAGATTTTTAATTTGTTGTTTTCCCAATCGTGTAACATTGATCAAAAGTTCTCCTTGAAAGTTCATTTGCTGTTTTGTGTGATCTCAACATTGTGGGTCTAGACGATTTTTTCCATGTATTAAATTTAAATTTAATATCGAAAAGTCTGAATCTAAGTTTAATTACATTTTAATTTCTTGATCTCAAATTTTTACCATCACATATTTGCATTACCCTTTGTTGTTTTTGGTTTCCATGAAACGCACCCAGGTTTTATTTTTATTTCTGCAATGAGATCTTTTGTGTCCCATTTTTTACATGCCAAACATTTTTTGACAGATATGGGCAGTCTCTAACCCAATACAGATTTCCACATCGATTACAAGGGGATGAAATTTTCCTTTCTGAAAATTCTTTTTTAGATGTGTGCGGATATGTGTAGCCATTTTCCTAGTTTGTGTGTTATTTGTTACATGTATTTTCGATTGTTTAGCTACTTCTTTTTTTCAATGCCATATTCAATATCCTCTGAGTCTTTTTTAATAATTTCTATCTTCTGGTAGTTTTCTGTTAATTTTTGTAGAGTTAAACTTGATTTAAGCTTTCTGATTTCAGCATCTCGATTTGATGTCAGTCCTTGCGCAAATACTATTCATTTTTCAAAATAATCAAAATACAAATCAATAAATATGAACTTACTGTTTGATATAAATGGAATGGTGAAGGTCTTATTATTTTAAGACTATGATCTCTTTTTAAAAGAAAAGGGATCAAAGAATGTCCTTAAAAAAAGAAAAACATTGAAATATTGTATTGCATTGCTATGTCCTTCTGATACTCATCCATATCTATTTACCAGCAATGCTTCAAACATGCAAACTACCTTTTCTATTATACATACTATATATATATATATATACAGCCATGGTAAAAATTATGGAGCACCTATAAAAAAAAACTTAGATAATAGTTTAAACCTACGCATTTAAAGGTTAAGAACTATACAGTGAACAGTTGAGAGTAAATGTAAAATATTTAGAAGTTTAAAAACCAGTATTTATAAAATTTATAAACAGTAGATTGTAGGTATTTATTTGCTTTAAAGCATCTTCAAGAGTTTTAGCTGAGTTTTATACTAAATTCATTCCAATATTCAAAATGATTCACTGTCATATACTAAAAGTTGTTTCTTAGTTTTCAGGTAATATTTGATTTCGGCCAGTGCTTTAATAGTATATTTAATTGAAGATGCCTCCAAAGCTTTCAGAGATTAAAAAGGCACAACTTATTACTTTATCTCGTGAAGGATATTCTCAGGTAGAAATTGCTAGGGAGATGGAATATTCAAGGAAGGGAGTTCAAACGATTAAAAGGTACAAGGAAAAATTTTTTTCAAAAACAGAAAAGGATAAGGCCGTAAAAAGTCTACAAAAGCCATGGAAGACAGATCTTTGAAAAGAGCATCCCTTGCAGAGAGGAAGAAAAATTATCTGGAGCTTGCTGCTGAACTTAGAGGGGAAGCAAGCAAAAACATATCAGCTCAAACAGTGAGTAGAAGGTTATTAGAATCGGGATTAAAAGGATGCAAAGCAAGGAAGAAGTCTCAGGCCAACAAGAAAAAAACGACTCCAATTTGCAAAATAGCATAAAAATTGGACACTTGATGATTGGGCCAAAATTGTTTTGTCTGACGAAAGTAACTTTGAGGTAATTAACAGCTTCTATTTTCTAAACTTTGAACAGAACAATTGAAATTTTTATGTGAATACACATCCATAACACCTATTCAAAAATTTTAGCAAATTCTCATTTTTTTCATCAGACTTTTGGCACATCTGGAGCGGTAGGGAAGGCATTTCATTCTGATTGTGTGGTCCCAACTGTCAAATTTGCAGGATGAAGCATAATGGTTTGGGGCTTCATAGCTTCCTCTAGGCACTGGACTGTTGTACATATGTAAGAGCAGAATGAACTCCACAATTTATACTAACATGCTGGACCAGGTTTACTAAACCTCTTTGACTAAAATATTTAATAATAACATTTCAAGTGATGTAATCTTCATACAAAACAATGCCCCAAGCCATACGTTAAAAGTTTCAATGGGTTGGTTTGAGATAAAAGGGATTACAGTGATGAAGTGGCTCTCTCAATCCTTGGACTTAAATCCCATTAAAACTTTGTGATCCCATCTAAGGATAAGAGTGAGAATGCATAAATGTTTATCAAAAAAAGAATTAAAGGCCAAATTTCATGAAGAGTGGCAGAAAATAGATCCTACTATTTGCAACAATTTGGCCAATAATATGAAAAAACGAATAAAAGCTGTTATAAAGGCAAAAGCAGGACATGCCAAATATTGATTGTTATTAAAATAGATTTATCAATGTTTACTTCACTATTTTTAACCTTTAAATATATAAGTTTGAATCATAATTTTGATTTTTCATTGGTATATAATATAATTTTGACCATAGCTGTATATATATGGAGGGAACCAAGAAGAATTAGAGAAATTCTTTACAAGGAGACTTCTTGGGATGATGCAAAGCTCGATAATCGAGGTTGGGGCTTATATACAGAAGCATTTGCATTAGTATATATCTTTATAATGAACGAAAAATGTATATGCATTAGTATATATCTTTATATTTTCGTCTTTTCCGTTATCTTTCTGTATATATATATATTGTTCATTGTGTCTCTTTGCGAGATATCAAGTTGAGTGTGTCATGTCGACTGAAAGTATGTTTGCGAGTCTTCACAATGAATGAGTTGGTAGTGAGTTGCGTTTCTCTCTTTGTAGGTAAGAACTTTTTTTGATTCTTGCTGATGGGATTAAAATCCCGCAGCCAAAATATCACTCTGCTACCAGGTTCTTCATCCAGAACAATTGTGAGTATCACAAATGTTTAAAAAAATTATTGATTACGTAGGTGAAGGAGATTGAAAATTTAAGTATAGTAATCTTTTGAAAGTTTCTTGGGCCAGTTGACCGTCCTCCCTGCTCTTGCTTTGTATAGATGGGTCGACTGTTCAGATGTGTGTGTGGTGTGTGTCAGTGAGTGAAACTGGGTGGTCGAGTGCGTCCAATCCAGCAGAGTCGCACTTTAATATGCAACCATTCATATTCACCTTAAAGTGTTTTCTTTTTCATGTCAAAACATTGCATGATCCAAGGCAAGATGGGTTGAGAGGTCTATGAACCGCTTCATTTGATAAGGATATCCTCTAATTTCATAGGAATTTGATAGTAAGGATATCCTCTAATTTTATAGGAATTGGATGAAATCAATCTTACTAAATATTGTGCAAACATAAATATAAGCTGAAAAATCTTGGAGATTTGGGATCCAATATCTGTTGGAGACAGTGAGAGAATTTAGTTAGGAAGAGGAGATGCCTATGGACTTTTTAAAGGGTGGGTTAATTCGAGTTGGAGCATGTGACCAAATTCGGTCTTAGCCTTCTTGAAATGATCAGGAATGAAAGTAAACAGGAGGCCCAGATGTGGTGATGGTGAACAGTTGAATACACCACTTTAGTGAAACTAAACATAGGATCTATTAATTTTGCATAGGATGACAGAAGACTATAAAACCAGTCAACAGTGGATGTGATAAAAATTTTGTGAGCATATACAGTGTTAATTAAGGGATGTGCAAAAACACACAGGGATGTTCAATTATCCACAAGTCTCTGCTTTCTAACATCAACCAGCAAGTCAAAATGATCTAAGAAATCAGCACCTAGACTGGATAGGGTAGGTAGGGAGTACTTGGTGAAGTTTGAGGTCAAGGATCAATAAAACTTGACCACATGTGCCTATCTTCAATGAATTCATAGCAAATACAGAAATGGCGGATTTCTTCGGTTTATTAGAAACCAGATGTAATGACAAAATAGAGCATGAGGATCCTGTGTCTACCATGAACGAACTGTCCAGTATTATTTGTAATATACAGCCAAGAATTATTATGACCTTGATTCCTTACACAAAGAACTTGTCTGTCTCGCTACAACACAGCCAATTTGTGCATTAACAAGTCAAGCTTTGTTAATAATTCGTCATTAAACAAAGCCCCAGCAGCTGCTACAGTCTAAATTGACCCGGGTTGCTGGCTGAGTTTAGGTAATAATTCTAGAATCTTTTCTAACATGGTAGCCAGTTGTTCAGCAGTGTTCTTTTACATGTTCGGGACCAGTATAGCCTGGACTTCAGTAGGCAAACGTAAAAGAACATTTTTTTCTGCCGAGGAGTTCTAAAGTTCTTTTAACCATCTTAGAAACTTTGTAGGGGGCCTCTCACCTAGGTGTTTCTCATGTATGTGTTTGCCTGGACCAACCACAATTTTGCATCATTTGCATATGGAAGCAATGATATGAAACTTACCGCTGCTGTTTAGATACAATGTAAATTTATACAACAGCCAAACCAATACGTTCATTAAATATAAACCACAAAAGAAACTTTATGGACTAATTGTTCTTTAAAATTAGCAAAAAATTGCACACGTAAAATATTTTATGAGCAGGCACTTACAGGACAAAGGCCCAGTTGACCTCCAATTCACTAGAAATAAAAATAAAAATACTAATAACGAACAAGATAAATGAAACTACAGATGCCGCACACTTTGCCCACTAACATTAAAAAAAACACATTTAACATAGGTTACAAATAAGTCCGGTCACTAGATATCTAAGCTCCCCGCTAAAGTAGCACACACAAGAAACAGATGAACGGGAGTCTAACTGGGCCATTGTCCTGTAAGTGCCTGCTCATTGGCTAGTCAGGAAGGGTGTGGTGGAAACTAGAAAGCTGATTGGCTAACTAGAAACTTAAAAGGTGCATATATAAAAACACGAGACAACCATAAAATCCTCGCATAAGCCTGATGAATCCTAGCGGGGATCAAATTTTTTTTTTTTTCTCACACAGTGATCACCACTTATCAAGGCCCGGAAGCCACTCAGGGATAAGGGTTATTGCAAGTACATTATGTTAGTGTGGAGATTTGATGAAGTGTTTAATTAGGGGGGGCGGTTCATTAGGAATTTGTTAACATTGGACTTGAAGACATCCAAGTTGTAGTCCGGAGGGAAGCAGGCAGACGGAACAGAGTTCCACAGGCGTGCAGTTCTAAGAAAGAAGCTTTGTTCATGGAATCCGCGTTTTGATTTAGGCACAGATATAGAGTGAGGGAAATTTTTCACATGCAAATGCGAAATATTCTGTGTAGCTTAATTGCCATATATATTTTATAACTTACTACTTAGATCTACCTACATATTGAGCACTGTTGAAGTAAATACTTAAAGTTTACACAAATTTATACTTTCGTATATTAATTTATGGGATTAAATGAAGTAGTTACACACACCCACACATATTTATATATATATATATATATATATATATATATATATATATATATATATATATATATATATATATATATATATTGTTTTAACACAATCAAGACATCAAGGAATAGATTGATAGCAACAAATAGTGTATTTCATCGTTAGTTACAATTCTTTTAAAACTATCCGGAAAAATTCATATACATATATATATATATATATATATATATATACACACACACACACACACACACACACACACACACACACACACACACACATTCAACCCTACCAACGATAATTTAGATTCTGCGATTGGTCAACATTTATTGGATAATCCAGAATGTTTCCTGGCATATAATGATGACTTTTTTTCAATTCTATTTCGAGGCCGATCAAGTAATCATCTGAAAACTCTCGAATCTGTCTCCATTGCATGACTCAGACATTCTCTCTGTCGAAAGAAGAGGTTCATTAACACATTGCACCTTTTAGGTAACTTGTAGGAAGATAACTAAAGGGAATTTTGTCTGGAAAAATATCCCATTTTTCTGCACTTAATCTTAAGAAAAATAAAGATACTTATCTTTCCAGATTTGATAAAGGTGCCGCCGTAGTCGTTCTGAACCGTATTGACTATATTAATAAAATGTTATATTTTAGATGACACGAATAAATTTCTCAAACTTAATTCGATCGACTCTTATGATAATACTTTGAATATTGAAAGCAAATTTCAAAAACGCTTGTACTTCTTATTTAAAAAGAATTATCTCTCCAAAGATATTTATCAGAAAATATGACCCACTTCCCTGAGGCTTCGAATTTATGGTCTCCCTAAAATGCGCGAAGATAATGTGCCTTGTAGATCCATTTTATCCATGATTGGTTTCGCTCAACATGCCCTCACCTAATATCTCACTGACTTACTTTAGCCTGTCCGTACATTCTATTCCACTTACTGTGTCTCTGATTCTTTTACTTTTTCTAAAATCATTCGAGATACTAACACCAATCAAAATAATTCTTTCTTTTGCTCGTTTGATATTTCCAGTTTATTTACTAACGCGCCTCTTGATGCGACCATTGCTATTTGTTGCGGTGCACTTTATTAATTAACAATTATGCACTAGTTTAAAAACAACTAAAGTAAATAAAAATTATTCATTACATTGAAATGTTTGATTGATTTTAATTTTGCATGGAATTATTTATTAAATAAAACTGCATAAAACTTCGTTTCAAATAAATTTAAAAAAAAACATACTTGTTGTAGGTATAGTTGTAGGTACAGTGGTTGGAATCGTTGTTGGTATAGTGGTTGGAATAGTGGTAGGTATAGTTGTTGGAATAGTTGTAGGTATAGTGGTTGGAATGGTTGTTGGAATCGTTGTTGGAATAGTTGTTGGTATTGTTGTTGGTATAGTTGTTGGAATAGTAGTTGGTACAGTTGTTGGTATAGTAGTTGGTACAGTTGTTGGTATAGTAGTTGGTACAGTTGTTGGTATAGTAGTTGGTACAGTTGTTGGAATAGTTGTAGGTACGGTTGTTGGTATAGTAGTTGGAATAGTTGTAGGAACTGTGGTTGGAATGGTTGTTGGAATAGTTGTTGGTACAGTTGTTGGAATAGTTGTGACTGATATTATTGTTTGCAAATATTTTATCACAAAGATCATAACATTTTATTGCACAATGGTTGAAATTGTCATTTGAACGATGTATAAACAGATGTACAGTGGTTCAAATTGTTGGCAGTACATTAGTTGGAAAATGTAAAAAAAATAATTGTCATTAGAATATATTTCATCCAATTTATATTTTTTATGAAAAAAAAGCACAAAGGAGAAATACTTTTTACATATTACAAGTCCGTGTAAATCTATATATATAAAAAGCAAAATGGCGGCATACGTTTTTGTATGTCCATGGAAGGCTTTTTTCACCAGGATTCTCGAGATGGTTACTATTTTCGAGAACTTTTTATATACTCCCTAGATCATAATATCTACGATTTGTGAACGCATGTCATCTCTACATTTATTTTGATCGACTTTTATAAAATTCATGCTACTTCCGTCTTTTCACATGTTTGTTTGTCTTTTTCATATAAATAAACTGAGACTCAACAAAGCAAAGCTGTCAGCAGCCTTTCGTGCCAGGAAGTCTTGAAAGCAATTAGCTTTGATCAATTTTGGGAAAGCCCTTTATATCAAACAATTGCTTTTCATTTGAGAGTTCCCCCTTTTTCAGGGGAGCTTGGTTTCCCTAACATAATAAATAAATGGAATGGTGGAAAGCTCAACGTTCATTTCTGCACCTGCATGAACTCATTCACTTAGCAAATAAACTTTTTGATTGACATTCTAAATTTCAATGTTTTTCACTTCCTATGGCTTCATAGCATAGCGGTAAGATGTCATGTTTTCTTTCACTTTCTTTTTCACCTTCGTGTCATGGGTTTGTCACGAGTTCAAGCCTGCCTGCCTGCCTACTAACACTTTTTTTTTCTTTTACACCTCCAAACTCCCGCTAGTATATATATAGAAAATAATTAAAAAATTTTTAATATAATCACAACTTATAAACAAGCTACAAATAAGGAAAGGAATGTCAGAGAACTCACCCCTATGATAAATCTTCTTTTATTTTCTACACCGATTTATGCCTTCTTATATCATTTTTATTTTTATATTTATTATCTTATATGGTTTTTTACTTTTTAAGCATTGCTTGTTTTAATGTCAAGCCATATTTCAAGTCCCTCACACACACACACACACACATACATGTTCCTGAAAGGATGAAACACTAGTGTCTGTAGGTATTAAAAATAATTATAGTAATTATTATATCAGCCTCTTTAAGAACTCGGTTCTTATTGTTGAGCACTCTAAATTGAAATTGAAGTCAGTCACTTAAAGACACATGTGCAGATTATGATGTTATAATCATAAGATCATTATCGCCATCTTGAAATTTATATAAATGTTAATTTCAACTATATTTCTCGCAGTTAATGTTAGACAGGTGGTTTGTTCCTTGCTAATGGGGTCAGAGATGGCTTTGTGCCTGCGTTCAACTCTTCCGACCAGCTGTAATCTGCACTGATGATTCCCAAAAGGATTAAACACTAGTGTCTATAGGTATTAAAAATAATTATAGTAATATTATATATATATATATATATATATATATATATATATATATATATATATATATATATATATATATATATATAAATCTAATTATCTTAAGAGTATGAAAAAAGCAATCATCCCCAGTATATCAAAAAGAATATCTAAGATATCACAAAATGAAAATATATTCGATAAGAATAAGGATTAATATAATGAAGTATTACCTCAATCAGGATATCAAGGAAAGATCAAATACATAAAGGCGTTTGATAATTAAAATAGCAGGATAAATTATACAACATCATATAACATGGTGATGAAGGGAAGAAGAAATGTAAAGAATAAAATAGATAAAAAATAAACATAAGAATAAAAAGAATGAAATTAAAGAAGCATATAATAGTAATAATACAGTTAAGAATAAGAGAAATGGGTGCAAAAACAAGTCTGGTTTAATCATCCTTTTAGTGAACAGATACAAAATAATATCCCTAAAGAATTTTACAAAATAATTGATAAGAACTATATGAATTATAGTAGGATGGAATCAGGTGAATTAAATATTGAGAAAAAATGTAACTGTAGAATACCTAATGAATGTCCATTGGAGGGCAATTGCTTAATATATGAAATTGTATACAAATGTGCAGTTAGGGCAAATAATAGTAAAAAGATATACCGAAACCATATTGTATCATTTAACATTGAACCAGGAAAGGAAACAACTTGGAATGAGGATAAGGATAGAAATAATGATATGACAAAAATAAATATTAAAAATAAGAAGAGAAACACAACTGCGTGAGGTGATTGGCTTACAGAACCATGTAAGAAAAAATAGAATTTGAATTAAAATGGTCAATAGTAGATAAAGGTAGAAAATAGAATCCTAGTAAATCAAAAAGATGTAATTTATGTTTACTTGAGTAAACGTAGTGAATTCTAAAGAGAAAATTTGGAACAAAAAATTTCATGTTATTAAAGCTGTCTTCAGAGAAATAAATTCCTATTACCATGCTCAAGACCTGATTAAACGTGTTTAAATTTTTAAAAAAATTAAGATATATGTTGAGAGTGAAATGTAAGTGTTATAAGAGAATGTTAAATTTAATACAAAGATTTTAGGATAGTGCAATAAACAAATTAATGGGTCATTAACTTAACACATAAAAATAAACTAATTATAACCTAAATAAGGGAAATAGAATTAAATTTAAAGTTGATAATCGTTATTGGGAATAAACTAACACCTGAGAAATTTCATTAGCACAAAAAAAGAATCAAACATTAAGTAATTGCAAAATATTGAGACGAACAGATTATGATGGATTAAAATGGACTAAATAAGAAGTTTGAAGCAAACTAGGTGAAAAATTGAACCTAGACTGATATAAAGAGAATAATATTAAAACTACAAATTTTAAAATTAAGCAAAAGAGATTAATGAATACTAAAGTCAAAATATTAAAGTAAGAATACACACGAATTTCGATAAAATTATGAATCGATAAATATAGGCAAACTTGAGTTATATCTCTTACACCATAATGATATACTGAATAATACAGAATAGTAAATATTAAAAAAAAAATAAAAATAAAATGTTTATATTGAGATAAAACTTGAAAAGATAGATTTAACATTTAAATTATGTACATAACCAGTATGTGATGAAGATAAATTTTAATTGATATTATTTAAATAAACCTTTTAATTATAATTTAAAAAAAAAAAATAACATGTAAAGGAAAAAAAAAATCAACAAATATATGGCAATATGTAAATAAATATTTATACGAAAGTCGGGAAAATACAGATATGAATAATTGGACATATAAATAGAGACTACAATTTGAAGGGGTAGATTATAGAACTTGGGGAATAAATTGATAAAATAAATAAATTGGAGAGGGAGAAATAATTATAAGAATTAGAAAAAACATTAAAAGATTAAATGAATGTAAAACAGGAAATTGATGAAGTATCATATTAAAAGAAGAAATTCGAAAATGGGAGATTAATCAATTCGAAGGCAACCAAAAAATAAATAAACAAATAATAGAATAATATGATGAGAAAGAGGTGAGTCTAACCGCTTGATCCTTTAAAATAGGGATTATGAATATATTTATACATATATAACAAATATATTTTAGTGTCTGAAGCTATTTTTGGAATATTTTTAAATGATATAATGTTTAAATTTGTCCAAATAGTTATGAAACAATCGTAACACACAGAAATACACCATATGATGTTTTCATTTCATATTTTCTTGTCTTGATTTTGCAAAAATATTATGTATAAAGGAAAACAAATATATATATATATATATATATATATATATATATATATATATATATATATAGTATGAAAATATACTTATGGCTGGTAAGCTATAGAGAAACGTTTATGTTTCATTCCAGGAAATCATCAGACTAATTGCTCTACTAATATCTACTAATGTATAGAGCACAGTTGAAATAAATACTGAAAATATATACTAATACATCTCTTAATAAATTCTGAGCCTAATTAATAAAAACCACACCTTTTAGGCAAAATTCTACTTTATTACTCAGCATAATCTCCTTCTGAGATTCACTGATTACAATGCTTCTCTTACAATTTGATGCCTTTTTTTCATAAAACAATTTTGGGGGGGGGGGGAGTTTCTGATATCATGCCTTCACTATAACTAAAAAACAATGTGATTAGAGCAAACTATTTTAAAGTTAAAACCTACAAAGTAGACACATGTTTTTTGTTCGGGGATGAATAAAAGTTATAAAAACTAGTAAATGTAGACTTTGATAAAAAGTCGAAATGGTAAATCATATATTAAGTAAATGCAGCAAACTAGCTTCCAAAAATTACAAAAAGAGACACGACTGCTTGGGAAAAGCAGCTCACTGGAAACTATGCAAACGTCATTATTTTGAACATGCAGTACAAACAGACAAATTTATTTGGCCAAGGACACCGGACATCATAATAGTGAGCTGGAAGGAAAAAAACTTGCTAAATTGTAGATATAATTGTTTTAGCAGATGACTAAGTAAAGACCTAGAAGCTGAATATGAAATCCGAAGAAAAAATATATAATACCAATAATTGTAGGGGCACTAGGAATTTTCTTATACTAACTCCAAACAGTTTAAAATAGTAGTGGTATTTGCTGATATGCTATTTTTAAATCTATTTTTGTAAGAACGTTCATAACTATCAGTTCATGTAATGCAACTTCAACATTAGGTATTGGATGTGAATTGAGAAAACTTTATGATTTATTGCTATTTTTAAATCTTAACATATACATCTATTTCCATCTGATTTTCTCAAAAATACAATAGGTGATGACTACTTGCTACACACAGGGGGAACATATTCAAGAAAGTCCTATTAGCTTTTGCAATTTTGCTCCTACAAATGCACTGATAATTTTCTTTGAATTTTAAACTCACTTCATAGTTTTTTAACTTTTTAATTTGTTCCTATTTTTATCTCATTTAATTAATTTGGTAGAATTTATGTCAATTATATCATTTCCAAGAAGCCTATATTGCACATAACTTAAATTAATCCTAATTGACTTAATTCCTCTCCGATCGTTTGTTCTTCTTGTCTAAGTTTTTCAAACTCACAATATTTATTCACATTTTTTAAACAGGATAGATATTTTATGATTGGTTCATCACTTTCTTCTTTCATCAACATGAACTTTGTTTTTTCTATTACGACCAACATTTTCTTAAGTCTCATATTTTTTCTTACGATTTGACTTATTTTTTAACAAAGTCAGGTCTTCCAGATTTATGGGATATGCCATAATGGATATTTTTATTATTGCTTCACATCCAGCTGTAGTCAAAAATAAATCTGTTATTTCATTTTCTCGTTTAGTTTCCTTGTAGTCTTTTAACATTTTAGTTCCTTCACTGGCAACAAAACATTGTAGCAATGTATCGATAATATTGGAATCCTCGAGAGACTATTGCAATTCTATCAGCGATGCCATTGTTATGAAGTGAAAGTTGGCCTTGTTCATAGATAGTCAAGCTTTTTCCTATATTTCTTAGAGAGAGAATCATATAGGCTCTCTCCTATGCTTATGCTAATTAGTCAAACAGAATTGTCAGTATCACTACAATCACTATATCACTATGTTTTGGTGGCTTTTTGTCCACCCACATGCCCAGTTTGTTACTTCCAACAGTATATCCTTCAGCTTGTTAGATAATTCCTGTTGTAAATATAGTATTCAAATGATCCACTATGTGATCTCTAAACCTACATTTTACAAGTTGCTCAAACCACACGTAGTGTAAATAAACACCAAGGCTATCAATATTTTATTACTAATCATCTTCAGCAATATGATTCGCTCACTTACATAATTAACTTCAATAATAGTATCTATCCACCTTTCTGCAATAAAAATACCAACATTACCTGGTCCCTTTACATTTCAACCAAGTTTTCTGGATAAAACATGTAGTTAAGTAGAAAAAAAAGAAATTTAAAAAAAATATATAAGACACAGCTGTTCCTTCCAAAAGGTCGAGCCCTTCAACGTCCACAAATAATTCACTGTCACAAAAATAATTCGCCGGCACTTCTTCCAACCGTCATTTCACTCTCTGCGCTCTTCACCCCTGCTTAAAAAAAAAAAGTACCGTTTATATGCTGCCCATTTCTCCACTTATGCAAATTGACTATCAACCAGAGCCATCTAGTTTTCCATTTCTCCAAACAGCCAATTAGCAAAGGGGGACAACTCAAACCACACAGAGCCATCTAGTTTTCCATTTCTCCAAACAGCCAATTTGCAAAGGGGGACAACTCAAACCCCACACTCCCTTGATCTACACGATCATCACATGTCAACCCATCACGTAGGCGCTCGACCAACATGGCGGCCGTCTCTCTCACTGCGATTTCCGTGGAGCCTCTTCGTGAACGTCGCTACTTGGCTCAATGTCGCTGTCTTCCTCTGATAACACCACCACCGGCCGCACATCAAGGATGTGTCGAGGGATGCCGTCGATAGATACATTGTTCGGAGACTGGACACTTGCCACAATGCCCCTCCCCCAGCGTGTGGTACAGCGAGCATCAGGCGGTTTGATCCTCACTTCCTCTCCCACTCGCACAGTCGCTCGCTTCTCGCCTTCCTCCGCAGGTACATGTGCAGTTCGGGGATGCTGCCACTCGTACTTGAAGACTGCCCTCCTGTAGCTTCGGACTGGATCCAAGAGAACACAGTGGCTGAGTCGGTCCTCACCTCACTATTCTGTAGCCCCCATTTCAAGGCTAAGTTGATGCCCTTCATAACCGCATCCAGTTCCGCCACATTTATGTGAGCCACGTCGTCCTTCTTTCGCAACCAAGCAGCATCTTCTGCAGTAACACCACCTATCTCCAAGGTGACCCCCACTGCTATACAGCTTGACACACACAACACAACACCTTCTGCACTGTTGGGTACATGCCAAACGCCTCTCACTGGATACTCCCTGTTCACCTCTTCAATAATCTTTCTAATAATGTCCACAGTCTCTTTATCAACTCCATCCTCCCACTTCGCTCCACTAGCTAGCCTTTTGATATAACTACATGCAGTCCATAGCCATCCTGCAATAGGGTAATGGCCAACCAGTCTTCCGCATATTGAGAAGAGTTCTCCCCTGCTCAATTTTTCCGACACCTCCGGGATCTCATTTCCCCTCCAGAACACTAACCATCCTATCTGGTCCTTTCTTAGTTGGAGCCCTAACACAGCTCCTCCCTACAACGATTCCGGGCGTTTTGCAATTAGCCCAAAGCTGTTGAGGTCTTTTACTACGTCCTCTGCAGTTGTTACCGTCTCGTCCACCAAAATATCATCAATGTAGGAACTGGTGCCCCTTCTGACTGCGTCCACCTTGCTTAGCACCATTTTGAGGATCGCTGCCATGATTTTTGGTGCAGAATTCAGGCCAAAACCCAACCTAATCAGGTAGTACGTTCGGCCCTTGTATCTGACCAGCTGGTATTTTCAGAATTCCTGTGAAATGTGGATCTGTAGGTATGCAGATTTTAAATCCACAATCGTCACAGCCTTCTGAATCTGCCTGCACTCTCGCATGGTCTCTCCGCACACGTCCATCACATCGCCTCCTGTGTGACACGCAACGTGTACGTTCAGCTCCCTGAAGTCCTGTACTGGCCGAACTTTTTGTTTTGTGGGCTGAACAACCGCCATTAACGGCATCACACCTTCCACCTTCTCCGTCCATGGTCTTAAAATTCCCTCCGAGATCCATCGGTCCACATCCTTCTCAAATTCAACTCTTGTGCCTCCTCGTAACGTATGCTCGTAGCATTCCACTCTGTTGTTCAGTATGGGAGGTTCTCCCTTCCATGCCCACTGGACTGTCCATTTCTCACCATCAAAGTGTGCAGAGAAATCTTAGTCCTCTATCGTGCAACTTTTGTCTAACCCGGCCGTTCCTGTGACACATTTTTCGAATTGCACACCTGAAGCCCCTTGGTGTCCTCCAAATCTCACAGAGTTCCTATATACTGTGATGCTCCCTAGTCGAGCAATTGCGTACATCCCTAGCACCACATCGAAACCCGTGATAATTTTGTTAATAACAATCGCCTGGATTTTTAGTGACATCCCACGTACCATCAACCGAACGATACTTGTGCCATTGCACTTCACCTCTCTGCCGTCAACTGCCGTAATGCTGCTGGTTCCATTGCATGTGTCAACCATGTCTTTGGTGACAATTGTTGAAGTACAGCCCGTGTCGACAAGGGCTTTTGCACTTCGTCCATTTAGGGTCACCTCTACTTGTGGTGATATACCCTGAAGCGCCTTCATCGAATAAGTGGGGTAGCCACCAGCGCAGTGGCTTTCCCCTGTTCGTTTCCCTGGGAACAGAATCTGCTGATGTGGCCGAATTCCCCACAGCAGTAACACGTGACTTCTGGCTTTGACTACCTGCACTGCCTCGCCATATGGAGGCCTTGGCATCGGTAGCACCTGCCAGAGAACCTGGGTGTCTGCCACAGTCCTCTCTGCATTTCGTCCTTCACAATTTCCTGCTGCAGTTTGCTTCGTTGAGCGACAGCTACGATTCCCTGCTCACTCTCTTTTTTCCTGGCCAGCACCCTAGCCTGTGTAATCAACTCCGCCACCTCCATAGTATTTACACCGAGCAGTTGCTGCAGAGCTATAGAAATATAGTCCGGGAAGCCATGGATAAAGGCCAGTACTGGACTTCAGGGAGCTGAACGTACACGTTGCGTGTCACACAGGAGGCGATGTGATTGACGTGTGTGGAGAGACCATGCGAGAGTGGAGGAGATTTAGAAGGCTGCGACGATTGTGGATTTAAAATCTGCATACCTAAAGATCCACATTTCACAGGAATTCTGGAAATACCAGTTGGTCAGATACAAGGGCCGAACGTACTACCTGACTAGGTTGGGTTTTGGCCTGAATTCTGCACCAAAAATCATGGCAGCGATCCTTAAAATGGTGCTAAGCAAGGAGGACGCAGTCAGAAGAGCCACCAGTTCCTACATTGATGATATTTTGGTGGATGAGACGGTAACAACTGTGGTGGACATAGTAAAAGACCTCAACAGCTTTGGGCTAATTGCAAAACGCCCGGAATCGTTGTAGGGAGGAGCTGTGTTAGGGCTCCAACTAAGAAAGGACCAGATAGGACGGTTAGTGTTCCGGTGGGGAAATGAGATCCTGGAGGTGTCGGAAAAATTGAGCAGGGGAGAACTCTTCTCAATATGCGGAAGACTGGTTGGCCATTACCCTATTGCAGGATGGCTATGGACTGCATGTAGTTATATCAAAAGGCTAGCTAGTGGAGCGAAGTGGGAGGATGGAGTTGATAAAGAGACTGTGGACATTATGAGAGAGATTATTGAAGAGGTGAAGAGGGGGGATCCAGTGAGAGGTGTTTGGCATGTACCCAACAGTGCAGAAAGTGTTATGTGGTGTGATGCAAGCCGTATAGCAGTGGCGGTCACCTTGGAGATAGGTGGTGTTACTGCAGAAGATGCTGCTTGGTTGCGGAAGAAGGACGATGTGGCTCACATAAATGTGGCGGAACTGGATGCGGTTATGAAGGGCATCAACTTAGCCTTGAAATGGGGGCTACAGAATAGTTAGGTGAGGATCGACGCAGCCACTGTGTTCTCTTGGATCCAGTCTGGAGCTACAGGAGAAAGGAGGGTGAAGACGAAAGGCGCTGCCGAAATAGCTTGTAGTGAAGTAGAAAAAAAAGAAATTTAAAAAAAATATATAAGACACAGCTGTTCCTTCCAAAAGGTCGAGCCCTTCAACGTCCACAAATAATTCACTGTCACAAAAAGAATTCGCCGTCACTTCTTCCAACTGTCGTTTCACTCTCTGCGCTCTTCACCCCTGCTTAAAAAAAAAGTACCGTTTATATGCTGCCCATTTCTCCACTTATGCAAATTGACTATTAACCAGAGCCATCTAGTTTTCCATTTCTCCAAACAGCCAATTAGCAAAGGGGGACAACTCAAACCACACAGAGCCATCTAGTTTTCCATTTCTCCAAACAGCCAATTTGCAAAGGGGGACAACTCAGACCACAAAACACAAATCAATACATCTTCTTTCAAGCAAATCAACAATTAAACCAGCTATTCTATGCTACCTTCCAATATTTACATAGTCTGAAATGTATTCTTTTTTTATGACATTTCCTTATTTGAGGTAAGATTTTTTTAGTCCAGATATTCTTGTTGACATCAACCCAGTTATGTCATAAGAACCAATTTTTATAACAAAATATCATAGCAAGACTTAAAGTGCTACAACTGCATTTGGGATTTCTTAAAAATTAGTTTTCTCAATAAATAAATAAATAAATAAAAAAGGAATTATACACTGGTTCTCTGCACAGCTACACATCCAACATTATGTACAATGTACAAGGGGGAATTTCACTTATCTTAGTTGAGACAGTGATACAAAAGCACTCTACTTACACCGACTCCAATTTTAAGTATACTTTCAGAATTAGTATCCAAAAACTAATATTCAGTAACATGAACCAGTGATCAAGTCTTTTGTTTCCTTGGTATGAGTCACCCTCATCAACTACCTTCTAGCAATAAAAAGTTACAAAGCGATGGGTGTCTGATTGAATAAAGATAAAGGTTGTTTTTCTTTAGTACTAAGGCTTGTCATTACTTGTCATGACTTAGTAGGATCAAGTCTCTCTGACCTTCTATCTAGCCCAAGTAAGGGCCTAAGTGTGGTGTTGCAATTCATGCAATTATTTAGGCAACTGGAGTAAAGATTGCCCAGCTACATCATGATTTGCTATCTACAGTCAGCAGACTTTGAAAGTATTTTTAAAGTATTTAAAAAATGTTAAACTTTGAACAAAAATCACAAATCTATAAACTATTTGTAAAAGTATTACTCACCACGTGGACCACACAGATGAACACTAACTTCGGTTTCAACACGCCTTTCTGGATTTTCTTTTTCAATTGTAATTTCAAGCTCAAATAATGTATCAATTTGTGGAAGATATACTGTAGTAGTAGGATCAACATTCTGTAATGAAAAATAGAAAATTGAACATTTTATCAAAAAATACTTCAATAGTTCAGTTACAATTAATTAGTGTTGCATTTGCTTTATGATTTTCCTTTCCGACAACAAAATTTCTGTTTTTGAATTTTTGAAATAAACAATTGGTTATTCATATTATTTGGATTCATCAGACTACTGTTTTCATCTTCAGTGTCATTTTACAACGTTTTCATTCATACTCTGGCCCCATCAGGAAGATGTTCAAACATTACTAGACCACGTGAACTCTCTCCACATAACTATACAGTTCATGATGGAAAAACAACATAACAACAAACTATTCTTTCCAGATGTACTGATTATCCACATTGGTCAGGGTTTATGTTATCTATATACCGAAAGTCAACATTCACTGGACAGTACCTAAACTTCAATCTCACTATCCATATAATGTAAAGAAAGGAATAATCCATTGTTTAAAACACAGAGAAAAAGCAATATGTAATAACAGCAATGCATATCAAGAGGAGATGGACAGTTTAAGAGAAACACTCTGCTGAATCAACTATCCAGAGAGCATGAAAGCAGCTCCAAGAAATCTGGACCAGACACAAAAGGACATCACTCAAAAACTCACCACAGTTTGTATACCACACATGAAGGGCTTGTCTGAAAAAAAAAAATTCAATGAATCCATATCAAATCAGGACAGTATTTGAGAACGATTTAACTCTCCGGAAATAGCTTGTGAGAGTCAAGCCCCCTACAGAAAAAATTATGACTAACAACTGTGTATATGAAATCCCATGTAGATGTGGAAAACTATACAAAGGTGAGACGTGTCGACCACTAAAAGTATGGTTAGAAGAACGTCGAAAAGCCGTAACATATGGAGAGATTTAAAAATCGAGTATAGCTGACCATATTTGGAGGGAAAAAGGAAACCATTATAATTTACTACTATGGGACGAAGTAAAAATTATTGACGGAGAGGAACGATGAAGAGTAACGCAACTAAAAGAAGCTGCACATATGCTTGGAGACGATCAATTTCTAAGTATTCTATATGGAAATAAACATTACAAAAAACAGCTTCTACAGAGAAAATATCAAACCCAAAACTTCTGTTTTTACATATATTGCTATCAGAAATGTTTATATTCTATACAAACTGCAACTTCTTAACAGAAAATTAAATATATATATATATATATATAGATATTCGGTAAACTTACAATATATTTACATTCCTTATTATTTTTTAAATATATTTCTGACCCGCTTCTTTGTTTACATCTACATGTGTGCGTGTGTCCGTGTGTTCCCGCCAGCATGCGTTACCAAAGAAAAACGCTTTTGCTTTGCAAACATATTTATTAGATGTTAATAAACATTATGAACTGCAAGTTTTTTTAGATAATTTAATATCTATCTAATCAGTATTATACATGCAAATAAACATTACAAAAATTTAAATGATATACAAAATGCAACTTCTCCTTAGAAAATTAAATATATATATAGATGTTCGGTAAACTTACAATATATTTACATTTTTTTAATTTTTTTTTTATTTCTCACCTGTTACTTTGTTTTACACGTGTTCCTGTGTGCATGTGTTTCCATCAGCGTGCATTATAGCGTGAAGTAAATAAAGGGTTCCATTCGAAATTCCATCCAAATTCTCGAGTTCGACAGAAACATTCCCAAGTTCGAGATTATACCGATCGAAACGTTGTAAAAATGATACTCCAGACGAAAACAGTAGTCTGATGAATCCAAATAATACGAAAACAATTTCTAACAGAAATCACAATGTAAATGTAATATGTAGTAAATAATATTTTTGATGAAAGCAATTACTAAAACTCAATTCAATACAAAAAATTTCTTCTATAAAATTGAATTGTCAAAAAGGAAATTTGACTTACCGTAAAAGGCTCTACTTCACCAGCTGCATATGTTGCAATAACACTAAAACTTTGGATATTCTTTGTATTTAGAAGGCTAATCTTAACTGGAAGTCTTGGTTCATTGAAAGTGATCACAAGTCTTAGAATATTATCATTTACGTCAAACTTATAGGGTCCAGCACCAGGAACTAATTTTTGAATGGGATCATTTGTGCTTGATGAAATAATTTCCACATCATCATCACTGAGATTTTCCTGTGTGATTTCTTCAGCATGAATACAGATTTCTAAAATAAAGCATTAAAAAATAACTTATAGAAAGATAAATATAAATTTATGTTGAATTTTTATGAAAATACATTGATAACTGTCAGGTTAGCTTAATGAACCAATAACTTTTCTAATCACAATATATGAGGCAACATTCAATGACAATTATACAGTAAGTAATGCGCATGTATCATCACATAGTTCAATACATTTATAATTATATAAATAAGTTATATAATAAAAATTGCAACTACAAAATATTTTCTCCTTTATTGGCTACAGTTTTAAAGATTTTATATCCTTGTTCTTGTTAAGTAATATACTACAATGATGATTTAATGATAATTATAAAGTAAGTTATGCACGTGTATCATCACATATTTCAATATACTTTTAATTATATAAATAAATTATATAATAAAGATTTGCAGATACAAAATATTTCGTATATCGCATATAAACTACAGTTTAAAAGATTTTATAAGTTTATCCTTACAAATAAATATACTACAAAGATGATTTAAAGAAAATAAAAAGTCATGATAATGCAATAATATAATCAGAAATACTCTACCATGTGTTGTAGTCATTCTTATAGTCCTTTTAGTAGGAAAAGTTGTTGTTGAGGTAACTGTGAATATAACCACAAAATGTCAACAATCATTAAAATTAAGATTTTTTTTTACAAACAAAATCTCATTAATTCTAACTAATCAAATGTTACACAAACATAATTAGAATTGAGTTAAAATAACAAGTTATGCTGGTTCAAATAATATACCAAACAAACGTTCATTAGTATTTAGAATTGCTTTTGCTATCTTGTTCATATATTCATGCACAGAACCAGGTGCACTATTTTTCTTTTAACTTCCTTAAATATTTGCAACGTTTTGCTTCTATACTTCTCAAAGCTAATGAGGTTTTCTTTTGTTGGATATTTTGCAATTTTCTTAGAATTGGGTAGCATTTTTTACAGCTTTTCTACATCAATCATCAAACGATGGTTTACTGCGTTTTACAGAAGGTTATGTTTTGAGCATGTTTTCCTTTGCTGCTGATAATAATGTATTACTAACGTGTGTGGTATGATCTTTATTTTGGTTGTTTGATTATGGAATCAATTTGTAATGTTCATAACTTCTTAAATTTTTCCTAATTGGCTTTTTTGAAATCCCAATATGATATTTTTACGTCAGTTTGAGATGTAAAGACGTTATTCTAAGAAAATCGGGAAATGGTTGTTTTGGACTTTCCAGTTATAATTTAGGAATAGCTTAAAACGACATATTGTACAATATGTGACTGTTGCTGAATATGTTTACGTTGTTATTTTTGCAGAATATGTGTATAGACTCTATTATTTTTACTTTTTTCTCCGGTTTTCTTGCTTCCTCATATTTCATTATGGTTGTTAAAGTTCCCCATTATAATGAAATATTTGGACAGTTGTTTAATTAATTCACTTAGTTCTGATTCTTCGAGTTCTTTATTGCTGATATATATGTATTGGGCACACTTTTATACTTTTATGAAAAGATGCTGATATAGCGACTTCTTGCATATTTGTATTTCATTGTGTGAGATATTTTTAATGATTACTTATTATCTACATCTTTGAGTTTAATTTCTTGAAGGCAAACAATTGCTGGATAGTGGTTTATAATGTTCACAATAGTTGGCCCATATTTTTCTGATATTCCAATTATTTATGGGTTTTCATTTTAATTGTATTGTCTGTGAAACTTATATTCGCCTTTCTCGGTTTTCTTGCTTCCCTATTTTTATTATGGTTGTTCAAATCACTTATTATGATGAAGTATCTTGGCAGTTGTTCAATTGACTGCCTTGTTTTAATTCTTTCAATTGTCATTTGCTAGTATCTATAATAAGCACAATGTGATAGTTTTATGAAAAATGCCAATATGGTGACTTTTTGCATATTTGTATTTAATTTAATTAATTGATTTAATGGGATATTAATTTTATAATTTTATTACCCACATTTTTCAGTTGAGTTTCTTGAAGACAAACAATTACTGGACAGTAATTTTTTTGTATGGTGGTCTTAGAGGTTTTTTCTGTGGTTATTTTCATCTTGGGATGTGTGTTTTTCTTGCTATGTTTATTTTTTTTGTTTTAGAAATTGTGTTTCTATCTAGTTATTTTTGTTTGATCTCTTCTCTATATTTATAAAATGGAGACGATTTTTTCCTCCCTAGAAAAAAAAAAAATCTAGCAATAGAAACACAGCCGACAGATACAAATTCAATAGTCACACTAACTGCAAATATCTGCTGCATGTTTTCTGGATATTACCCATCGATTTTATTCAATATTGTAGATTCCTATAATATTTCTGAGTACATTCACTCTCCCCAACAAATCATATTCACAGGTAGTAGCAGGATACTTTTTCAGTCATTATTTTCTACTCTTACTCTCCTTGATGAGACCGGGAACTTTGATACATTTTTCAAAACTATTTCATATATGGTAGACATTACATATTTTCTTAATATCTGTGCTATACCCATGTGTTTATCAGTCAACAAATAAGTACTTATGCAGAATACGGACATTGCTAAAATAATAATGTTATTATTTATAAACCCATTGTTAATATAGGAGATCAGAGCTCTTTGTAAATAGTATGTACTTTCAACTAACATTTTAATAAACAAACAATATTGTATGAAGTTAAATTTAACTTGAACATCATATCTAAAACAATAGCATGGTTCGTATTCTGCATAAGTACAAAAATCGCCTCAAAACAGCGGTAATCAACTAAAAATAGTAGTGCTTGTCAATGCCCACCCCTGTCATGAGTCAGAGTAACCATCTTAAAAGAGAACTGATCAACAGTTACTGTCATAACCGCAAGTGGAGGACAGTGGCCACTACTGGATGAAAATGCCCAATAATTGAAGACAGGCAATTTCATTTCAGAGCAGTCTAATGGGGACTGACACCAATTATGACTGGTAGTGACCGATAGTTGCAGAGAAAACTAGTGCCCGCTAGTAAATGCAAGAAACAGTCTCAAAACGCTCCTAAACACCAGTGACGACCAGTACTCACAATTGAAGACAGAGAATTTCATTTTAGAGCAGTCCAATGGAGTCCAATACTAGTGATGGCTGCCAGTAAATACCAGGAATCAACAGTGATAGTTGTAAAGGTAGCCAGTGTCCACCAATAAACACAATCGCCTCAAAATACATTAGCACTAGTGATCATCAGTGCCTACCATAGGTATCCAGTGACAGCTAATGGATGCCAGTGACCAACAATGCCCAACAGTTGAAGATAGACGATTTCAATTCAGAGCAATCCAATGGAAGTCGACGCTAATCATTGTCACCAGTGACTGACAGTTGCAAAAACAGCTAGTAAATGCCAATACCCAAAAGTAACCGCCCCAAATTAGCACTGATCGCCAGTAACCACCAGTGTTGACAATGACAGCCAGTAAATTTCACTAGTTGCTACTGCCAGGCAATGCCCAACAGTGGAAGGTAGATGATTTTTTTTTGGTTACAGATGCCAGTGCCCACTTTCTAGGGCCAACAGTGGCCCTCACTAACAACAATAGTTTTATTTGTTTTGTGAGGGAGGTTCTTTATTGAATCTCTTCTGGCTTTGTGCCATACTTCAACCAGGCAATGCTAGTACATGGGTTCTGTTCATTATTTATATGAGATAGATTAAAGCAATTGGGATGATGTTGGCTGTATTTTTGTTAGAAGTGTATCTGTTTCTGGTTTTATTTCTGTAGTTAACTGTATGAGTAGTATTTTTTTAATTGTTTATTGAGGAAATTCGTCTTCATGTTTATAAAGTGTGTCAATCGCTTTATTGCAGATTAGTAAAATATCAATATTTCACTAAATATATGTCACAAAAAATAAAATTGTATAATAAAATGACTGCTTTAAGGTTAGTTATTTCCCAAAATTTTATTCAAATTCATGTGATATTCACAAAGTTATGACATTTTTGTCTTTATCAAGGAATTTCCACTGTCCATCGCTTTATTGCAAATCTCTATAAATGTTGTATTAGGGCAAAAATACAATGTCTAATCATGAAAACGTTACTTTTTATTATATTTTTCTGTTAAAGAATAATAAACTAAAGCACATTCTAGGTGCTAAGCCTCAAATAAATTAATTATTTTTCACCATATCCAACAATTTTTTGAAATAACTTTAAATAACCTTTTGTCCACCAAAGAAGTCAATACTAGACATTTAAAAATTTTCACACTGACGTCTGATAGTTTAAATTCGTTACAGTGTTTATCAACCATGGCCGCATATGTTGCAAAGTCATCTTTGTCGTTTTTAACCAAATTCAAACATTTCCATAGTTTATAGAACATTTTAGACTTTTGGGCTAAAAAGTTCAGTAAGAAGCTCCACGATATCGGCAAAAGATAGCTCCGAAGTTTAACGTGGCAAAATAAAAACCACAAATTTATGTTCAACGGTCTCCAATTTGCATAATTGCAAACAAACTTTTTTCTGGTCGGACCGGTCTATAGACTAAAAAAAGTCCTCATTTCTTCGGTAGTAAGCTGAAAATGACTTAACTTCTTCTGGTATATAGCAGTTGTCAATCGCATTCCATATAGAGGCTTGTGAAAATAAGGTATTATTCTCAGTGAACACATTATATGTTACGACTTGAGCAAGTAACTCCTCCAGATGCTGTTTCCACTCAAATAACTGTTTTTTTTGTAGTTGTTCTCGCTTTTCGTCTGTATGTTGTTAATGTTTGAATAATTGTTGTTGTTGAATTTGTAATTATTCCCAAACATACAAAAAACGAACACGGCAGCCCTAATTCACTACGGCAGTGCGATCGACACATATTGTTATGCATCATCTATTCCATTTAAACTTACCCATTTTGCTATAAATTATTTAATCACTTTAAAATTACACATGCCATTTCCCATTTCTTACATTAAAATTATTTACATATTGTTAGATTTAAAACAATTACATCATAGCTTTTTATACATCACACCCGGTTTTAGAATCCTATATAAACCTCAATTAGATTTAAACCAACTAGAAAACATTAAAAAATAATTAGCAACACATACAATATACTCCACATTTTCTTGTATTTTTCGTTTCCTTATATAATTTTTGATACCTCTGGTGGGGAAGGGGGGGGTGATATTCATTATTTATAAATTACATGTTTTTCTTTTTTTTTCATTTATAAAACTTTCGATATCTGATTATTTCAGTTATATTTATTTATTTTGTTTTTTAGGGGGCTTTGTATTTTTTTTGTTTTTGCAGATAGAAACGAAAAACCTTCATTTGTTTTGGGTGTGTTTTTGGGGGGTTATTTAAAATATTCTTCGATTTAAACAATTACGCTGCAGATTTCTTTACATCATATCAGGTTTCACTATCCTATATTTATCTCGATTACATTCTAACCAACGAAGCCACATTTCTTGTCTTTTTACTTTCTATTTTTTTGTGGAGGGAGGGGTCATTTGTTTAAAAATCATTTTCTTTCTTTAAAGATTGTAATGCAGGGTATGGGGCAGCATAACCAGCTGCCAACATTCCCCTGCTTTTTACTAAAGTCAACCGAGAGCTCTTTTTAGTATCCTCGTTGTTCCCTTAAGTGTAATTGTCTGGATTTCTTTTGCACTTTGTTCACCAGGAATATTAGTTAGATAGGACTTCAGGTTCTTCTTCATAAGCCCTGTAGCACCTATAATAACTGGTATGTGGAATGGTTGATATCTCCCTATGCTAACGTGTCTCGCCCCCCATTTTTATAAACACAGCGAATTCAACAAGGGCTTGCGTTCTTTCTTGATTTTGTTTTAATAGTAAAAAAAAAAATATGACGTTATTTCAATTTTTTCACTGTGGACCAGTGGATAAAGGAGCAGAGTCAAAATATAGGGGTTTCAGGTTTGCGCCAATATAACATAGTCTTTTTTCTTCTTTTTTTTTGATGGAGAATGTTTTAACATTGAAAAAGAGTTATGTACTCATTCTACATTCTGATAAGTGAAATTATTGTAGTAATTGATAAAAACAATATTCAAGAATAAATACACTTAAGAAGTTTTATTTCATTTCATTAGGATCGGATTACATATTTTACTTCTTAAATAAAATTTTTGCTTCTTAATAAAACTTTGAGACCAACTATTTTTAAGCATGGAGGGCGGTAATTAACCAGTCAACATTACCACATCTTCAACAACTAAATGGATGTTTTTTGTTTTTTTCCCCTCTCTTCACCCGCCATGCTTACTGCGTCAATTTTTTTTTGCTTCCCTCCCCTTGCTGCTATTTATTTATTTTTTTTTTTTACGGCTGGGAGTTGATCGATATTCTCTCCAACCGTCTTTGACATTCTTACCATGAGGAGTTGGGAATGTCTATTCTGAATGTCGTTTGTAACATTGAGGAGGTTAGGGGTTGGGCAGCAACAACAGCAACCGTACTTTAACTTTCTTCGAAAGGGGAGCACGCTTCTATCGAGCAACACCAGTTAGCGGGTACTGCTGATAATTTTTAACCAATCAAATGTTACTCAACTTCACCCAACAATTATTTTATTTTTGACAATCAATCATGTTAAGTTTTTTTTTCAGCCAAGTGCGTGTTCATGTCAAGTGCACCTATTTCTGTTAAATGATCTTCCAGTACATCTGACTTTGATATTTAACATTTCCAATCAGCAAGTATTTTATGTTTGAGAAACACCAAACTTGTTTTACTGACCTGATGCATGTCTATACCAATTGATCCTAGTTCTGTTAGGTAACCTTTTTTAACATTACTCATTATTCTATTTTCCAAAATGTTTATACATGAACATTTTCATTGTATCTCTCTCTTTACCACCCCCAACAGATTGCAATAAAATAATTAAAGAATATCAACTAATGTGTGCTCTGTAATAATCTATTATATAAAAGTGAAAATGTGTGTGTGTTTCTGTGTGTGCGCGCTTTTATTGTATGTCCGGCAAAGGTTTTTTTCGAGTGAGGAGTGCTCGGGAGGGTTACTGTTTCTTAGAACTTTTTATATACTCCCTAGATTATAATATCTATGATTTACGAAAGGAGGTCATGTCTATCTCTTATTTGAGCGACTTTGACATGCTATTTTTGTGCTATTTTTGACTCTCCATGTATTTGTTTGGCTTTTCCGTATATATAAGCGAAACTGAATCCATAGCAAAGGAAGCTTTCTGGCATGTGTGCCAGGGACGTCCATAAAGCAATGAGCTTTGATTAATGCGGGCAAAACCCGTCATATCAGACAATCGATATTCATTTGGTGACTCCCCCTTTTATAGGGAGCTGGCTTTACAACAAGATGTTGGGTAAACAAACAAATATGCAAAAAACTGGCTTGCAGCCAAACATAAGTGCGGCATTACATTTCTCTATGGCGTGATGTTTTACCTTATTAAATTTATGCACCTGCCACTTAACCTTTTACTCATTAAATTTCAACCATTCTCACTTCGGCTACCCTCGTAGCATCGTGGTAAGTTATCAGGCTACCACTTTCGGTTCCACCATCGCTTTAAGGCTTCAGGTTCGAGCCTACATGTTTGCCAAAACTCTCCCCCCCCCCACAACCACTAGCAAACACTCGGGCAATGCTGGGACCTGCCCCGCTAGTCTATATATATAAAAGACAAAATGTCGGCGTGTGTTTTTATATGTCCAGTAAAAGCTTCTTTTACAAGGTTTTATGGGGGGCAGGTGAGGGTTACTATTCTTTAAAACGTTTTATATACTCCCTAGATTATAAATCTACAATTTGTGAAGGGACGTCGTATCTAGATTTATTTTGATCGACTTTTATAAAATTCACATTATTCCATCCTCTCGCGTGTTTGTTTGGGCTTTTCGTATAAAAGTGAAACTAATCAAAAGCGAATACTGACTTTTCATGCCGGGATGCCCAGAAAGCAATTAGCGTTGATCAGTATTGAGAAAACCCATCATATCAGACAATTGCTATTCATTTGGACACTACTTTTTTGTGGGGAGCTGGTTTCCCAACATCGTGGGGAAATGAAACGGCAGAAAGCTTAACTAGCCTCCAGCCAACGTTCGTTTCTGCAAGTCAACTTTTTCATTGACATCGCTAAATTTCAATGTTTTTCACTTCCTATGGTCTTGCAGTGGTAAGATCTCACATTTTCTTTCACTTTCTTTTCCGCCTAAGGGTTTGTCATGGGTTCGAATTTTGTTTTTCTTTTACACCTACAAACACCTGGGCAATGCTGGGTAACTCTGCTAGTAATAAAATAAAATAGAATGAAAAGAAAAAGAAATGATAAAGTTTCTGAGGTCCATTTTTATATGCTAATAAATAAAAGATAACAACAAAAAAGAAAATAGAAGTGATCCTTAGTATTTAGTTCAGGTTCCTTCTTCTCCAGGCTATATCATATAAAAGTAAACATCCTGATGCATGACTGTCTGATCACTGGCGCTAATTGCTAAACTGATATCTAGTAAATGATATTTGACAAATCCACATGTGTTTATGCTCAAGTTTTATGTTTACATGTAATTTATCTTCCAATTTCAAGCATACTATGCACTCAGGCTATTATCATGTGTAGTACATGTTGTTAACAGTCTGACCCATGGAAAAGAAAATCATAGGGTCTTAATTTTTTTTCAAGATGGTGGATATGCAGCTTAACAATAGGACTAGTTGTATCAGCTTAAATATCACAATTAAAATGTTGTAAATTCCTACTCTATCATGAAATTTCCACTTACCTCCCTTCAGATCAGTATAAAACTTATCAAAGGGTATTTCTCTCTTTTATTTAGCAATTTTCAACATCGATATGTTAATTTGTTTTTCCATTAAATGAAATCTATTTGTTCTTCATCCAGCAATTTATCATTGTAACTAGTAATCCTGTAATCAGTCTGATGCATCTTATTATGCCAATTAAGCCCATGCGACTCCTTACGTAACTATGAATCCTCCAGACCTCTCTGAAAATCTACTGTTATATTCCTAAATACTTAGGAAATAAAGACAAACGTGAGTTACACCGAGTGGTATGTGTAATGGGGTTTATTTATAATACAGAAACGTAAGGCTGCTCGCCTAAGGTAAATAGAAGTACATAGTAACAAGTATGGGGAAGGAAGTCTGATAATCAACACGTAAGACTATCCGTCTTACTGCGACTGCTTGTCTGCCGCTGTCTGCCGCTGTCTGCCAAACAGTCCAATATATATATACAGTTTGTAACCGGTGTATAGCCAGTTATGTTCCTTCACAACATCTACCAACATTTATTTGTTCTAGAGTATCAAGCATATGAAGATTAGAGTAAGAAACAATATATCAATTATATCTAAAGTATTGAATAATTTTTCTTATTTTATTAAATGATTAAATAATCTAGAAAAAAGTTAACAAATATTTTTCAATGAAAGATAAAAGATCTACCTGTAGTTGGTATAGTGGTAGGTATTGTAGTTGGTATAGTGGTAGGTATTGTAGTTGGTATAGTGGTAGGTATGGTAGTTGGTATAGTGGTAGGTATGGTAGTTGGTATTGTGGTAGGCACTGTAGTTGGTATTGTAGTAGGCACTGTAGTTGGTATTGTGATAGGTATTGTAGTTAGTATAATAGTAGGCACGGTGGTTGGTGCGGTAGTAGGTATGGTAGTTGGTATAGTAGTAGATATGGTATTGTGATAGGTATTGTAGTTAGTGTTGTGTTAGGTATGGTATTTTGTATTGTAGGTATGATAATTGCCATTATTGTAGGTATGGTAGTTGGAATTGTGGTAAGCGCGGTAGTTTGTATTATGGTAGACACAGTGGTAGGTATGGTAGTCGGTATAGTTGTTGGAACAATAGTAGGAACAGTGTGATTAATATTGTAGTTGGAAAAAAAGTTATCGCAAAGATTGTAATATTTTATCAACATAATGTAAATGTAAATCTTTTAAAATATTTAAACATTATAGATATATATATATTTTGATAAGATATACAAGTGATTTTAATGACATATGTACCTTGATTAAATTATCTTAAAAAATGTTAATATTTTCTTAAAGAAATTAATTAAGAGAAATGGTATAAGAGTCAGGGTCAATGACATATATTCATTGAGAAAATTATTATTCCAAAAGATATATTTTATTACAAGAAATTAGCAGTAAAGGAGAAGTGATGGATATGGAGGAGAGAGGGGTATCACTGAGTGAAACAGAAAAAAGTGTATATATATATATATATATATTATGGAATAAGCGGACATCAGTAGATGTTAGCATATATTGATTTGTTTGGTAGTTAATAACTTAATAACAGATAAGAAGCAATTTTTTATCTAAAATTATTTTTCATTGCCTCAGAGATGCGTGTTTTTTTTTGTTTTTTTTTTACATGGGTGTCACCACTTATCAAGGCCCAGAGGCCACTCGAGGATAAGGGTTAATAGGTATACATTAATCATTGTGATTTTAGCATAGTAAACAGTGGGAATTTTGTAACTTGGATTACTTAGGGGGACGATTCAATTAGAACTTGTTCACATTGGACTTTTTCTGTTTTTTTTTTTTCATAGGTATCAACACATTATCAAGGCCAAGAGGCCACTCAAGGATAAGGGTTAAAGAGTGTACAGTAGAAATTGGACAATATAATAATCATTAGTAATGAAAATTTGTTAAATTTGATAACTTATATGGAACAGCTCATCAAGAACTTATTTACGTTAGACTTGAAGACAACCATATTGTAGTCAGCCGGAAAGCAGGAAAACGGAAGACAATTCCACAGGCGTGCAGTTCTAAGAAAAAAGCTTTGTTCATGGAATCTACGTTCAGGTTTAGGCACAGATAAAGAGTGGGGGGAATTATTGATAGTGTTTACAGCTAGACGAGTGTTTCTTGTGAAAGTTTTGCGAGGGGGGACCATAGATTGAAGCTCAGTCGAACACTTTCCATGAAAATAACGATACATCAGAGACAAACTCGCAACATCTCTACTGTGAGATAGAGGTTGTAAGGAAGAGAAAAGGACATCTCCTACGAGGCTACAAAGTCTATTTTGAACTCTATCAAGGCAGGACAAGTCCTTTCTAGCAGCTCCTGCCCAGATGTGGCAACAGTATTCCACCCTTGGACGTACCTGGCTCTTATATAGATAGAGAATTGCATCAGCAGTGAGATATCTACTGGATCGATAGAAAGATCTCACCATTTTTCCAGCGGCCTTGGCAACAGATTTGATGTACGTGTTCCATTTAAGATCAGGAGTAATGGTCAAGCCCAGAAGCTTGTCAAAACTTGAGGCCTCCTCAAGACGAGAGCCAGTCATTTCAATTGATGCCAGATGGGGATCAGAATGTTGATGATGTAAAGAGAGAAGCTTGGTTTTAGATGCATTAAAAGTAACCAGTCACTCCTTTCCCCATTGTACTACATGCTCAAGATCAGAGGAGAGAGAATTGGAGAGAACTTGGTCGTTTACTGTCTTAGATGTGCTACCATAAATGGTAGTGTCGTCAGCATAAATGTCTACAAATGATGTAAGGATGTGATTTGGAAGATCGTTAATGTAGATCAGGAAAAGAGTTGGGCCCAGGATGGACCCCTGAGGGACACCGGCATTATTACTGTGGGCTTCTGATTTTTGTCCCTCAACTATGAACCTATCAGAAAGAAATGATTTAATAATTGAAAGACATTTCCAGCTATACCATAGCTAGAGATCTTATGAAGTAAACCTTTATGCCATACCCTATCAAAGGCCTTAGATATGTCAAGAGCAATTGCCCTAGAAAGGTTGCCTCCGTCGAGAGATTTGCTAATCCTATGAGATATAACTGTAAGCACATCTGCTGCAGATCTAGCAGAACGGAAACCATATTGAGTGTCACTAAGAAGGTTATTTTTGTTGAGATGGTTGATTACTTCTGTATTTAACACAGATTCCAGCAACTTACTTATGACGCACAGGAGACTTATTGGCCTGTACTGAGAGGGGGATGAGCGGTCACCTGAATTCTTAAATACAGGGCATACTGATGAAATTTTCCAGGGAGATGGCAAACTATTATCCTTAAGACAACGTTTAAATACTTTTGTAAGTATAGGCGCTAGTTCAGGTTGAAGTTTTTTGAGTAATATAATTGGAATACAGTCGTGTATTTCAATATTGTGATGAAACGTTTATAATTAATGTTTTTTCTATGTTGCTTGTGTGATTCACAATTCCATATAATCAGACGTCTTCTACAGGTTTTAATGTCTAAAAGGCATTGCTAGCAAATTGTAAGATGAACATAAATGCTACCTTTAATAACTGTTTATTTTATGATTCTGCCTGGCACACATGTTGTATCATTAATATGGCAAAACATATGAAAATCGTGTCCACATAAAGAATAAAATATTCCAAACACGTCTGCAGCTATTTATAAATTAAATAGTAAATAATTTTACTTTAACAGAAACTATCCAGATTTATCTTTATTAATAATATATTTATCCTTGTTTTTTTACACATAGTCAGTCTCTCCGTTCTTCCCTTTTTCTGTGACATTCACATAAACTCTAACATATTTCTAGTTTGTTCACTATATTCACTGCACTAGCAAAAAAAACAACAAAAAAAAAAAACAAAAGAAGAAATAAAGAAAATTCAGTACATTTGGTTAGTTTTCACTTCAGAATAATACATAGTCATAACTATTGGCCATTTGCCATATATATTTCCAACTCTTGGCCATTTGCCAGATATATTTCCTGGCTATACTATAAGTACTTTACAAATTTTTAATGAATCTCAATTAAATAAGAAATGATAAAGTAAACCGAAATTCCACTTTTAAGTTCAACTTTTTGGCCATGTGGTACTGGTACATTTAATATGAAAATCCTGGTGGCAACTTTCTATGATAGTGGTTCTTTAACTTTCCAGGGATCATAGCACACTGCAGCTATACACCACATTTTATTTAAATATTATTTTTACTCAGTTAAAAAGAACAAGATGGAAATAATAATGGAACTGTCTGTTTAAAACTATGCAGGTAGAGACTTTTGGTTCCATGACTTAACAGAGTTTAATTTTGAAATATTAAACTAAATCTACAAAACATTTTTAATAAGAAAAATATCGAAGAACTAACAGATGTATTTGGCGTTGTCTGGCATTAAATGTAACGTTAGATTTCTAAAAAAAAAAAAGAAGTAAAAAACGGAAAGAAAGTGAGACATGTGCATACAAGTATTATGTTTTTTCTAAACAGTTAACTTCTTGTAAGTAAAAACAAGAAAAATACTTGAGCTGAGATTGAAATCAAAACCTAAAGTCAGTGAGTCAAGTATAATAACAATTAGATCAGCTTGCTGCAATCTTTAAAAGTGTTTTCAAACCTACTTATTTTTAACGTAAGGAAGCTGTCATGTGAACGATTCACGCATGTGCAGTCGTGAAATAGTTGACAAATAAAAATCCGATGACCACCCCCCCAAGTACTAATTTTTCCATTTTGACCCCCTTAGCAACCCATTTGTCCATTTGTATGTATTCGATTCACTCCTAAACTAATTAACCGATCATTGTGCATTATAATTATGTTTATATGTTTGTATATTTCTATGGATTCACTCCTAAAATAATTAAGCGAATATTATCAATGATTAGTATACGTATATACTTATATATTTGTATGTATTGGATTCACTCCTATACTAATTATCTGATCATAATAAATTTAATGTATTATATATGTTTGTATATTTGTATAGTCATATGCCAAAAACCACATACAATGATCACTTTTTAATGTATTTATGTGTAGAAGAAATTCTATCAAAGTAATAAGATACTTATGTAGTATAGTACTCATGAAAAAGCAAAGAAAATCTTACATGTGACATACATGAAAGTTATTAAAACCAAATATCCTGTTTAATATTCGAGTAGTATGACTTACATATGAGAAATAAGGTGCTTCTTCACTATAGCACCCAGATAACAAAATAAACAAATTCTTACCCATGGCGTACAGAAAATATATCACAACAGAAAATTATATAAACGTATAGAGTTCTTTCATTTTTACATTAGAAAAAAGGTACTTGTACAGTATCCTAACTAAGAAATAAGGTACTTGTACAGTATAGTACCCATATAAAAAACAAAGAAAATCTTACCTGTGGCGTACATAAAGGTAATCTAAACCGAAAAATAATATATTCGAGTAGTATGACATTTATATAAGAAATAAGGTGCTTTATTATAGCACTCTATTATAAAAACAAACTCTCACCTATGACATACGGAAATGTTCGCCCAACAGAAAATTATGTAAAGTCATCGAGTAGTTTCATCTATATATTATAAATAAGGTACTTGCACATTATCTTACCCAAGAAATAAGGTGCTTGTGTAGTATAGTACTCATATGAAAAACAAATAAAATCCTACCTGTGACGTGCATAAAAGTGATTAAAACCGAAAATCGCATTATATATTCAAATAGCATGACTTTTAAATGAGAAATAAGGTGCTTCTTCACTATAACAATAGATGAAAAAACAAACAAATTCTTACTCTAGACGCACAGAAAATTTAGCACAACAGAAAATTACTTATAAGTATCGAGTTTTTACATTTTTAAGTTAGAAAAAATGGTACTTCTACAGTATTTGTAGGGAAGTCAACAGAAACTCAAACAGCACCAGTGCTTCCATTTTTGCAAGAGCTAGAATCGCTCCAAGGTCCAGGCAGGCCTGATGTAATATGCTGAATGAGATGGCAAGGAACATCAAAACTATTCCAAGGCCTCCATTGAGCAAACAACATAGGGAAAAACGAATGGCTTGGCCACAGAATTAAAATTCATAATGATCGGTTAATTGCTTAAGGAGTGGATCTAATACATAAATATACAAGCATATAAACATAATTATAATGCACAATGATCAGTTAATTAGTTTAGGAGTGAATCGAATACATACAAATATATAACATATACACATAATTAAAATTAATAATGATCGGTTAATTAGTTTAGGAGGGAATCCAATACATACAAATATATAAACATATACACATAATTAAAATTCATAATGATCGGTTAATTGCTTAAGGAGTGGATCCAATTCATACAAATATACAAACATATACACATAATTAAAATACATAATGATCGGTTAATTAGTGTAGAACTGAATCCAATGCATACAAATATATAAATATATACACATAATTAAAATTCATAATGATCGGGTAATTAGTTTAGGAGTAAATCCAATACAAATGCCATTACTTGATCTAGTTACGTGATTTTTTGGAATGTAACAAATAAGCCGATATATCATATATATATATTTGAATATGACATTTTCGTTACGTAAAGCAAAAACATTCCTTCATTTTTTTTTTAATAAAAGTGTTATTGTGTATTCATTATATAACATTTAAAAATCAAGAATATCGAAATGTAAAAAAAAAAGAAAGAAAAGAAATGATGGGGATTGAAACCGCAACACTTGTGCAAGTAAACGGTCGTTAGCCGCTGCACCAAAGAGACAATCGCTTTCAAACCGTTGTGAAATATCTTAATAAATACATTTCTCTTTTACTCGATGTAACGTATGAGCATAATGACGCCATTGTTCTACGCTCGTCAAGGTGTTATTGCTTTCAAGTTTGAACCCTTTTTGAAGCCCTTAGCAATTATCTTACTCGATTAAATCCCCTAATAAAATTATGCACCAAAAATGCAATCTTTTGAGCTATTGCACATCGTCTAACGGTCATCCGTCTAGGAGAAGATACAAATTAAAAAACGGACACACACACACATAGTGAGATTTATATATTAGATTACTGAAACATCCGTCACAAAAGTAATGTCTAATGATGGATTGTAGTGTATCAGCAATAGACCAGAACTAAGAAGTGTTTTTTAGTAGAGGTATCGGAATTACAAATTAGTATATAAATGAAGTATATATATTTCAACACTACTTTGCCCTCAACAACGACCTCAAAACTTTGGATAACATCTCAACTCCTTTGCTTAAGAACTTTCACTCATTGTAATTTTTTTTCCTTATTGTTGTATATTCATGTTATTTTATTTCATTTTTTTATTTTATATTTTACTTGGCTTTTTTACTTATGTTTTATATTTATTTTTTTATTCTTTTGTATTTAATAACTTTGTACTTCTTATACCTTTATTATTATTTTGTAATTTTATACTTTTTATCCCACATTCCTTTGTATTTTTAACCCCCCTATTCTATCATTTATTTATCCTCTATCTTATTCACTTACAATTTTTATTTTATCCTTTAAAATTTACCCTCTTACCTTTATTCCTTTATTATATACATTATTTCTAATAATTTATACTTCATTTAAATACTAAGCTGTAATTCCGATACCTTACTAATATATACTAACCTAGCCTAAATCCCCTATTTCAAGTAAACCTCCTTCGATAGTTATAACCCATTAATACATATAATTAAACATTCTCTTTCAACCACTTATTCTATATTCTTCCCGAGAGTTTAGATGCATATATGCACACATATATTAAACCCACCATGGCATATGTGGTATAAACCTACCTACATTATATAATAAAAACTATATTCCTCCTATATCATAGAGATCACTTTAGTTCTCTCATTCCCTACCAAAACAGTCTCAATATTTTATCGCACACATTTTACTTCTAATGTAGCTATTGCTAGACGTTGCATCCCTAATATGTTACCTAGCATTTCTCCATTTTGATGAGAAACATTAGACTTCGAAATACCATGGTATAAGGAGTTTTACTTATCCTACACTTCTAATAGATGTATAATCTTTATTGAATAAACGAATAAATCTATATACATTAGTATATATTTTTATATTGTTTTTTATTTCATTCATACTACCCCCCCCTCTCTCTCTCTCTCTCTATATATATATATATATTTATATACATAAATGTCTATATATATATATATGTATATATGTGTATATATATATGTATATATATATATGTATGTATATATATATATATATAGATAGATATATGTATAGATGTATGTACATGTGTATGAATATATATATATATATATATGTATATATATATATATATATATATATATATATATATATATATGTATATATATATATGTGTGTGTATGTAAGTTTGGTGGTTAAATTTTAAATTCTGAAAAAGCAACAACATATAGACCCATATATTTGAATTAAGAATTTATTGTTTGACAAAAGGAATATATAGAAGGGGTTATGTTAATTTCCTTAATCCATGGATTTTCAATAATGGCTCATAACATCAGAGGAAATGAAAGCAAAATGTTCAGCTGTGAGTGGACGCTTATTTTGCTTTTCAGCACAAATATTGAAAATAGTTTTTTTAGTGGTTATGGATAATTATATGGAAAAAATTATACAAAAAGAGAATTTGATACAACCTGGGAAATCAGAAGGAGTACAATGTCCTTCGGGATTATAAATCAAGGTGGGCAGAAAATAGGTCCAGAGGAGAAAGTAATCTTCCCATATAACAAAAGCATATTGCTCCTTATTGAATTTTCGAAAGGTATACGAGGCAGCCTTATTCGTTGGTGTGTTGAGTGTAGGCCAAAAGCTTTCTCAGTGTTGACAAAGTGTATCCGATGTTGGGTAGATATATCATTCCATTGTAATTATCCCCGTGAGTAATAGAATTTGAACATTGAATTATGTATGCATGGTCTGAAATTTTGAAATGCTAGGAGGGTTATTTATTTAAGTGAGTTTAAGGTTGGGTTCTTTTAATTTTGAGTGTATATTTAAAGGTAACTTGATGAACTGAGATACAGTTAGTTCAATATGCTTGTTGTCATAGTGTGGTCTGGTTTAATTACGTTTATTTAAAATTTATTTAAAATGTATATTTCTGTTTAGAGGCGATCTATAGATGAGTTTGTTTTGCTGTTCGTTGGGTTTGAATCGATGTTTGAGTGAGTGCTTTATATACTGTGGTTAATTAGCTGTTTTTATAATGGGGATATTTGATTTACATGCGGGGCTGGGTGTGGGGTTGACCAAACGTGGTTGAATTTAACTATTTATATAATAATTATAGTAATAAGTCTGCAATGACAGATGCCACATACGAATTTATTTCATTTAAACTTTTACCCACCATCTTATGTAACTTATAAACGCCGTTACAGACACATTTATTAGATATAATAAAATCTTATCTAATTGCTTAGGAGTGACATCATCACCAAGACCTAAGACAAGGGGATTGCCAAGAGCTAAAGACAAAGTAGCTCATATTTCCCCCTCTAACTGAAAAGTCCTCCCACGCTCCTAAACAGGACTGGATACTTCCATAACCATTATAACTATATTGCTCTTAAACCCACATTAGCTGGATTGCACACTCATACACTTACAACTACCAGTACACTTTGCTATTCAAAAGTACCGATTTCTTCCCCATAACAATCCGGCTATTTTCATTGCCTGCAACGATGCCATTCTATTATTCTAGATTATACACAAACATACAAAAAACGAACACGGCAGTCCTAATTCACTATGGCAGTTCAATAGACACATATTGTTATGCATCATCTATTCCATTTAAACTTACACATCTTGCTATAAATTATTTAATCACTTTAAAATTACACATGCCATTTCCCATTTCTTACATTACAATTATTTACATATTGTTAAATTTAAAACAATTACATCATAGCTTTCTATACATCAAATCCTGTTTTAGCATCCTATATTTACCTCAATTGGATTTAAACCAACTAGAAAACATGAAAAAATAATTGGCAACACATACAATATACTCCACATTTTCTTGTATTTTTCGTTTCCTTATATACTTTTTGATACATCTGGTGGGGAAGGGGGGTGATATTCATTATTTATAAATTACATGTTTTTCTTTTTTTTTTTTCATTTATAAAACTTTCGATATCTGATTATTTCAGTTACATTTATTTATTTTGTTTTTTAGGGGGCTTTGTATTTGTTTTGTTTTTGCAGATAGAAATGAAAAACCTTCATTTGTTTTGGGTGTGTTTTTGGGGGGTTATTAAAGATATTCTTAGATTAAAACAATTACGTTGCAGATTTCGGTACTCCTGCAGTATTTTACCCACCGATTTCACGATCTTAGCCGAGGGTTGATCGACATCCGTCGGAAAACGCCGGAACATGGCGAGCGGTACGATACTCTATCAGCCAATCAGGGCGCTTCAAACGAACGCGCAGCAGACGAATAATTTTCATTGGAATTACACACATAGCGTTTCATTTCAGTTATTTTATTGTTCAAAGTAAAAATACACAGCCTTTCATTTCAGCTATTTAATTTAGCGATAAAAAACCCAAAAAAACCGGGAGCTGTTGGAAACATATGTATGCGAATTTATGTGGAGACAAAAATTTGGACACAACCCTTTTGTCTCCATAATAAATCAAATCGCGGAAGGCTACCCGGTTTGGGAAGGAGCTTCTTTCCACATCCTCTGAAAACCCTTTGCTCCCTACTTTGCCTCTCTACAGTCAGTAGAAAATCTTCCAGTCGGAACTAAAGATAAACAGTAATTGTTGCCCCCCCCCTACAAACATTACTGAAAAAAAGATAAACAAAAAAAAAACATTGTTGTTACTGTTTAATAACGTTTTGTTAAAAACAAACAAACAAAAAAAAAAAACATTGAAGTGTTTATTACTGTTGCTTACCCCCCCCCCCAAAAAAAAAGCTATCGGAAAACAAAATGAACCAAAAAAAAAAAAAATATTCAACAAAATAAATTTATTTTACTTTAAAAAAAACTTACGGTAAGTGTTTGTGATTTATTTTATCCAAATTTTTTGTGAATAATTTTATCCATTTTGTTGTGTGTGTGTGTAATATCTTTTCCTTGTAATGTTGTTGCTATTCACATACTTTTAGCGTTCTTGCACCGTCGGCGTAGCTCCGAATTCTCGGCTTTCGTCGGCGTTAACGCCGAAAGCGTTCGTCAACGCTCGGCAAAGATCGTGAAATCGGTGGGTAAAATACTGCAGGAGTACCCAGATTTCTTTACATCATATCAGGTTTCACTATCCTATATTTATCTCGATTACATTCTAACCAACTAAGCCACATTTCTTGTCTTTTTACTTTCTATTTTTTTGTGGAGGGAGGGGTCATTTTTTTTTAAATCATTTTCTTTCTGTAAAGATTGTAATGCAGGGTATGGGGCAGCCAAACCAGCTGCCAACATTCCCTTGCTTTTTATTGAAATCAACCTGGAGCTCTTTTTAGTATCCTCGTTGTTCCCTTAAGTGTAATTGTCTGGATTTCTTTTGCACTTTGTTCACCAGGAATATTAGTTAGGTAGGACTTCAGGTTCTTCTTCATAAGCCCTGTAGCACTTATAATAACTGGTATGTGGAATGGTTGATATCTCTCTATGCTAACGTGTCCCCCCCCATTTTTATAAACACAGCGAATTCAACAAGGGATTGCGTTCTTTCTTGATTTTGTTTTAATAGTAAAAAAAAATATGACGTTATTTCAATTTCGTCACTGTGGACCAGTGGATAAAGGAGCAGAGTCAAAATATAGGGGTTTCAGGTTTGCACCAATGTAACATAGTCTTTTTTCTTCTTTTTTTTTTGATGGAGAATGTTTAACATTGAAAAAGAGTTATGTACTTATTTTACATTCTACATTCCGATAAGTGAAATTATTGTAGTAATTGATAAGAACAATATTCAAGAATAAATACACTTAAGAAGTTTCATTCGGATTACATATTTTACTTCTTAAATAAAATTTCTGTTTCTTAATAAAACTTTGGGACCAACTATTTTTAAGTGTGGAGGGCGGTAATAAACCAGTTAACATTACCACTGCTTCAACACCTAATGGATATTTTTTTTTCCCCTCTCTTCACCCGATATGCTTACTGCTTACATTTTTTTTCTTCCCTCCCCTTGCTGCTATTTTTTTATTTATTTATTTTTATTTTTTTACGGCTGGGAGTTGATCAATACTCTCTCACACCGTCTTTGACATTCCTACCAGGAGGAGTTGTTATGTCTATTCAATGACCTTTGATAAATGCTGGCAAAACCCGTCATATCAGACAATCGATATTTATTTAGAGACTCCCCCTTTTATAGGGAGCTGGCTTTACCCCAAGATGTTGGGCAAACAAACAAATATGCAGAAACTGGCTTGCAGCCAAACTTAAGTGCGGCATTATATTTCTCTATGGCGTGATGTTTTACCTTATTAAATTTACGCACCTGCCACTTAACTTTTTAATCATTAAATTTCAACCATTCTCACTTCCACTACCCTCGTAGCATCGTGGTAAGTTATCAGGCTATCACTTTCGGTTCCTCCATCGCTTCAGGTTCGAGCGTACCAGCCTACCAAAACTCTCCCCACCCCCATCACAACCAATAAACACTCGGGCAATGCTGGGCATCCCCGCTAGTTTATATATATAAAAGACAAAATGTCGGAGTGCGTTTTTATATGTCCAGCAAAAGCTTTTTTTCACAAGGTTTTACGGGGGGCAGGGGAGGGTTACTATTCTTTAAAACTTTTTATATACTCCCTAGATTATAAATCTACAATTTGTGAAGGGACGTCGTATCTAGATTAATTTTGATCGACTTTTATAAAATTCACACTATTCTATCCTCTCGCGTGTTTGTTTGTGTTTTTCGTATAAAAGCTAAACTAATCAAAACCGAAGGCAGTTTCCTGACTTTTCGTGGCGGGACGGCCAGAAAGCAATTAGCGTTGATCAATGTTGGGGAAATCCCTCATATCAGACGATTGCTATTCATTTGGACACTCCCTTTTTGTGGGAAGCTTGTTTCCCAACATCGTGGGGAAATGAAATGGCAGAAAGCTTAACTGGCCTCCAGCCAACATTTGTTTTTGCAAGTGAACTTTTTCATTGACATCGCTAAATTTCAATGTTTTTCACTTCCTATGGTCTTGCAGTGGTAAGATCTCACATTTTCTTTCACTTTCTTTTCCGCCTAAGGGTTTGTCATGGGTTCGAATTTTGTTTTTCTTTTACACCTACAAACACCTGGGCAATACTGGGTAACTCTGCTAGTAATAAAATAAAATAGAATGAAAAGAAAAAGAAATGATAAAGTTTCTGAGGTCCATCTTCATTATGTCTTCAGCAGCAGGTTCTTATCAATATTTCTCTTTCTTTTTTTTTATATGCTAATAAATAAAAGATAACAACAAAAAGAAAATAAAAGTGATCCTCAGTTTTTAGTTCAGGTTCCTTCTTCTCTGGGCTATATCATATAAAAGTAAACATCCTGATGCATGACTATCTGATCACTGGCGCTAATTGCTAAACTGATATCTAGTAAATGATATTTGACAAATCCACATGTGTTTATGCTCAAGTTTTATGTTTACATATAATTCATCTCCCAATTTCAAGCATACTATGCACTCAGGCTATTATCATGTGTGGTACATGTCGTTAACAGTCTGACCCATGGAAAAGAAAATCATAGGGTCCTATTTATTTTTCGAGATGGTGGATATGCAGCTTGACAATAGGACTAGTTGTATCAGCTTAAATATCACAATTAAAATGTTGTAAATTCCTACTCTATCATGAAATTTCCACTTACCTCCCTTCAGATCAGTATAAAACTTATCAAACGGTATTTCTCTCTTTTATTTAGCAATTTTCAACATCAATATGTTGATTTGTTTTTCCATGAAATGAAATCTATTTGTTCTTAATCCAGCAATTTATAATTGTAACTAGTAATCCTGTAATCTGTCTAATGCATCTTATTATGGCAATTAAGCCCATGCTACTCCCTACGTAACTGTGAATCCTCCAGACCTCTCTGAAAATCTACCAACATTTATTTGTTCTAGAGTATCGAGCTTATGAAGATTAAAGTAAGAAAGAATATATCAATTATATCTAAAGTATTGAATAATTTTTTCTTATTTTATTAAATGATTAAATAATCTAGAAAAAAGATTATTTTTCAATGAAAGATAAAAGACCTACCTGTAGTTGGTATAGTGGTAGGTATTGTAGTTGGTATAGTGGTAGGTATGGTAGTTGGTATAGTGGTAGGTATGGTAGTTGGTATAGTGGTAGGTATGGTAGTTGGTATTGTGGTAGGCACTGTAGTTGGTATTGTAGTAGGCACTGTAGTTGGTATAGTGGTAGGTATTGTAGTTGGTATAGTAGTTGGTATAGTGGTAGGTATTGTAGTTGGTATAGTGGTAGGTATGGTAGTTGGTATAGTGGTAGGTATGGTAGTTGGTATAGTGGTAGGTATGGTAGTTGGTATAGTGGTAGGTATTGTAGTTGGTATAGTGGTAGGTATGGTAGTAGGTATAGTGGTAGGTATGGTAGTTGGTATTGTGGTAGGCACTGTAGTTGGTATTGTGGTAGGCACAGTAGATGGTATCGTGATAGGTATATTAGTTAGTATATTAGTAGGCACGGTGGTTGTTGCGGTGGTAGGTATGGTAGTTGTATAGTAGTAGATATGGTATAGTGATAGGTATTGTAGTTAGTGTTTTGGTAGGTATAGTAGTTGGTATTGTAGGTATGATAATTGCCATTATTGTAGATATGGTAGTTGGAATTGTGGTAAGCGCGGTAGTTTGTATTATGGTAGATACAGTGATAGGTATGGTAGTTGGTACAGTTGTTGGAACAATAGTAGGAACATTGTGATTAATATTGTAGTTGGTAAACAAGTTATCACAAAGATTGTAATTTATCAACATTATGTAAATGTAAAACTTGTAAAATATTTAAACATTATATATTTAGATATTTTGATAAGATATCCAAGTTATTGTAAGGACATATGTACCTTGATTAAATTATCTTAAAAAATGTTAATATTTTCTTAAAGAAATTAATTAAGAGAAATGGTTTAAGAGTCAGGGTCAATGACATATATTCATTGAGAAAATTATTATTCCAAAAGATATATTTTATTACAAGAAATTAGCAGTAACAGAGAAGTGATGGATATGGAGGGGAGAGGGGTATCAGTGAGTCAAACAGAAAAAAGTGTATATATATATATATATATATATATATATATATATATATATTATGGAATTAGTACACATCAGTCGATGTTAGCATATATTGATTTGTTTGGTAGCTAATAACTTAACAGATAAGAAGCAATTTTTTATCTAAAATTATTTTTCATTGCCTCAGAGATTCGTGTATTTCAATATTGTGATGAAACGTTTATAATTAATGTTTTTTCTATGTTGCTTGTGTGATTCACAATTCCATATAATCAGACGTCTTCTACAGGTTTTAATGTCTAAAGGGCATTGCTAGCAAACTGTAAGATGAACATAAATGCTACCTTTAATAATTTATTTTATGATTCTTCCTGACACACATGTTGTATCATTAATATGATAAAACATATGAAAATCGTGTCCACATAAAAAATAAAATATTCCAAACACGTCTGCAGCTATTTATAAATTGAATAGCAAATAATTTTACTTTAACAGAAACTATCCAGATTTATCTTTATTAATAATATATTCATCCTTGTTTTTTACACATAGTCAGTCTCTCCGTTCTTCCCTTTTTCTGTGACATTCACATAAACTCTAACACATTTCTAGTTTGTTCACTATATTCACTGCACTAGCAAAAAAAAAAAGAAGAAATAAAGAAAATTCAGTACATTTGGTTAGTTTTCACTTCAGGATAATACATAATCATAACTATTGGCCATTTGCCATATATATTTCCAACTCTTGGCCATTTGCCAGATATATTTCCTGGCTATACTATAAGTACTTTCCAAATTTTTAGTGAATCTCAATTAAATAAGAAATGATAAAGTAAACCGAAATTCCACTTTTAAGTTCAACTTTTTGGCCATGTGGTACTGGTACATTTAATATGAAAATCCTGGTGGCAACTTTCTATGATAGTGGTTCTTTAACTTTCCAGGGATCATAGCACACTGCAGCTATACACCACATTTTATTTAAATATTATTTTTACTCAGTTAAAAAGAACAAGATGGAAATAATAATGGAACTGTCTGTTTAAAACTATGCAGGTAGAGACTTTTGGTTCCATGACTTAACAGAGTTTAATTTTGAAATATTAAACTAAATCTACAAAACATTTTTAATAAGAAAAATATCGAAGAACTAACAGATGTATTTGGCGTTGTCTGGCATTAAATGTAACGTTAGATTTCTAAAAAAAAAAAAGAAGTAAAAAACGGAAAGAAAGTGAGACATGTGCATACAAGTATTATGTTTTTTCTAAACAGTTAACTTCTTGTAAGTAAAAACAAGAAAAATACTTGAGCTGAGATTGAAATCAAAACCTAAAGTCAGTGAGTCAAGTATAATAACAATTAGATCAGCTTGCTGCAATCCTTAAAAAGTGTTTTCAAACCTACTTATTTTTAACGTAAGGAAGCTGTCATGTGAACGATTCGCGCATGTGCAGTCGTGAAATAGTTGACAAATAAAAATCCGATGACCCCCCCCCCCTCAAGTACTAATTTTTCCATTTTGACCCCCTTAGCAACCCATTTTTCCGGATGAAAACCGATTAAAACGTTTTCCATATGTCTGAAGACATTATATACCAAATTTCAAGTCTGTAGATAAGACATTCGTTGACTATCAATATATAGGTTGAGTAGCGTCCTCACACACTCACACTCCCACACACATTCCCACTTTTATAGATATATAGTTAGATTATTAGCAATTAATCCTTATGTACAATAATACTTGAATATTAAATCAACATTATAAAAGGAATTTTAATTAAAAAAAATAATTCATGAAATGACTTACCTGTTGAAGCTGTGTTAAATAGAATAAATAAAAATATTAATTGAAAATATACATTTTTTTATTAATAAAACTTACAATTAAATATTCAAGCAATAAAACAATACATTTTTATTCATCAATTTTAAGCAAGTAAAATTTTATATAATTTTAAGGCAAAAAATATTTGAATTATCAGGGAAGGAGACATCCTTACAGACTGAGAATTTTTTTTGTATCAATTCAGGGTGCCCTTTTTTTTGGGGGGGGGAGTGGGATTTTACCCACATTAAAAGCTGACCATATGCCTAACTCGTCCCTCTTGGAAAGACAAGCAAATATGAACACTGGTTGAGTCATAATAACACTATATCCTTTTGGTTCGGAGCCAAGTGTAGTACTTGCTCTGATGCTGCACATAGTTTTTCAGTTAAGGTGAAATACTTCTAGACCGAGGCAATATTTATGCTTGCTCCAATCCAGGGTGTTTTCTTTTCTTTTAAGGAACTGGATATTATCCCACATAAAAAATGACCTTGTGTCAGACTATTCCCTCGTGAGGAGGCAAGTAAATAGGAACATTAGCTGATCCTTGTTGAAAAAACTGTCCACCAGATTACGAATTGGTTTGGATTACAACAATAAGTGATAAAAATGTCCACTATTATAATGGGTAATATCTACCTGTTACAGTTTTAATTCATGTATGACTCTCATTGATTCCAATGATTTGGTGCTAAATCAGTTGACTGATACACTTCACAGGCTCTGACATCCAATTTGGTCATTTTCTTAGACATCGATGAGTCAACAAACCGTACAAACTACAATGTCTTTTTTCATACTTAATATTTCCACAATGTTTTAATTTGTTTCTAATACCATTCTCATAGCAACTAAACCTGCATTCATCTAGACCTTCATTTGATGCACCATTTGTCATACTCTTCATTAAAATCATTAAAAATAAACGATTCGCTTGATTTTGACAAGTTATTTCATTATTTTCTTGGAAATTAAACGAAAATGTTATTTTTAATTTTGAAATAATTTTTTTTATAAGTTTAAACAGATAGTGAATATAAATAATATTTTAAAATCATATTTATAGAAATAAATCTATTGCATTTGACACATATGCAATATTAAAATTTACAACAATTGTTAGAACAATGTTAGTATTAATGACAAATATACTCACTTAACTTGCTACAAAGTTCTACACTCAATTCTGTTTCCACTGGTCTGTTTGGAAATGTCTTCTTAATTGTAATAACAATCTCAAGCAATTCACTTGTTTGATTTAATGTAATTATGTCAGTTGGATTGACATTCTGAAATTGAATCAAACAAAAAATTGTATATTAGAATCAAGTTAAAATATAGTTTTGAACAATTAAAAATTGCATCATGCCATGAAAAAAATAATGTCATATACACCCAATATTGCACAATCTGATGTTAATGATGCTTACAAAAATAAAAAAAACACACACACACACACGATTGCATATCTGTACATACACACAGACACACACAGACACACACACATATATATATATGCATAATCCTAATCCTTCACTAGAAAACATCAATGATAGCTCTAGAATGCTGTATCCTCAATGGCCATATTTCATTTGCATACATTAGCACCTTGTAGACTCATGTTTGATAAATTCTACCCTTAGTCAACAACATTAAAAATCTACTGGTTAATTATGACAAAACATCTTTAAACTTTCCCAATCCATTCCTAACTCTTGCTATCACACCAGTCTAAGCTACTCTCTTTGTTTCTGTGGTGTTACTAAGCTTACAAAATTCTAGATATTCTCAACAGTTACCCAAATATATTTTCTTCACATCAGGGTTCTCATTGACTCAACTCAAATTGCCTGTAATACTCCTGAATTCCTTGAATATCCAATGCTTACAAGTACAAAAAAATTGTGTTGCTCCCAACTCACTTTCTACAAACTGAGCATGAAACTTGTCTATTTCTTGGGGCTTTTCAGTACTATAACCATTAATAATCAATTTGTTCTGTGTAATTTTCACTTTCAGAACATTACTTTCCATAGCATTAATTTAAAAAAGTAAACCTTACATTATTTCACAGGTAATAATTAAATTATCAGCATAAAACATCTCTTCACTTGGGCAGGAAACCAATCAACTTATTTCTTATTACTTATTCAATTAACTTATTTCTTATTAATTATTTACTTATTCTCGTACCGGTTTCTGGACTTCAATAATTTTTACCCCTATTTAGAGGGTTTCACTCTTAACCTTGTAACAGTTGACAACTTTACTAAATTCCCAGTCTTTCAGAACACACTCTTTTATGATCTGATTTGTCAAGTGTGTGATCCTCTCAGTCCCTGTTCCATATACAACCTTAAACATTTATGCAACAACACTTATTCCTGAAACTCATCTTTTGTATCTTCATTCAAACCACATTTTGATGCATAAACAGTTTATTTTTATGAGATTTTTCTCTGTAAACATCAACTTAAACATTATAATACGATCAATAACATAATTAGCATAAATCATTTTATTTACTTATTTCCCTGCAATGAAAATCCAACATCACCTATTTACTTTTCATTTTCAATCCAAAACCGCTTATATCTTGCATCCTCTTCAACAATCATTTTGACAGAATTTACCTTTTCTTTCAGTTTCTTAGAAACAACATAAGTCAATACATATTTGCTCAAGAGACTAAACAATCTGTCCTTATCTTGAATGTAAAGGGCTACTATTTGGGATAATGCCTACAGGAAGAGATTAGCAGTGAGATGTCTGTTCACATTACATTTAAACTCCTGCAGTACAGTCAGGAAGCAGAAAAACAGTTCTACTACTAGAGTAGAAGACTTTCCGGCATCTAGAGATCTCAACACTGAAGGAGTGGAATTTTGCTGTTTGATAGGTTAGTTGGGGGTATGTACATTGTATGTATATTGTACAACTGTGCTATGAGTCCATCAAAGCACATTCTATTAAAGTACTAGTAAAACAAGCACAGGGATACAATATTGCACTGATGGGACAGGAGTGTGAGCTTTATTGATTGTGCGAGGCCTATTAGATTGGAGACTTTTTCTTGGACCTTGTCCAAGAGGAAGATACTAGTGGTAGATGCACCATCCCACATGTGGCAACAGTACTCCATGGCTTTGTAGAAATACAGAATACTCTCAAGTGTGAGTAATTTTCTAGCACGATATAGGGAACCCCTCACCTTCTTTGCTCAGCATTGGCAATGTCCTCGATGTATGTTTTTCAATTCATGATCAAGTCAAATATATATTTATTTTTATTTATTTTTTTTTGCAAGGGCATGTTGTGACCAATCACTTTTAATGGCTGCAAACCGCATAACAATTTAAGTAAGAAAGGCACTGATCCTGTGCTGAGACATCATGATTAATAGAGAGCCTTATGGAGAGGGTGTGCAGTTGACATATTTTATAGCCCTAGAAAATATTTCAGCATTCTACATGTGTGCATGTAACATCTGTTTTAATAGATTATGGTTCATAATGAAGTAAATAGTATTTTTATATAAATTAGTATTTTCATTTATATACACACATAAGAAGAGAAAATATTTCCAATTTATTCATTAAGCTAAACAACAAACACATATATTTAATCATAATATATTCAAAGAACAATAGCATTTTATTTTAAAAAATTTTTTACTCACCTTATATTCAATAACTAAACCATTTATATAAGTAACAGTCAGATTATAAGAAAGTATATTTGTTGTATTCACAAGACTCATCCTAACTGGAACTTTTGGCTTCAGAAAAGTTACAGTGATTCTTGGACCATCATCTTGTACATCAAAACTGAACACACCATCACCAACAACAAGCTCTCGGAAATGATCTTGATTGGTTGAGGTACGTATATCCAGAGCATCATTATCAATATTCTCATATGTTATTTCTTCATCATGAGCACATATTGCTGCAAAAAGATAAAATAATTATTACCATCTTTTATATGCATACACCAATGGAAGCATTTTACAATGATTTCTGTTTATTAATCATCAATCATGTACAAGTTTAAAAACAATTGAAATTTACTGTCAGAATAAACATTCTCCCATTATTAATTAAAATTTTCTAATGGATTTCGTAATCATGAAATAGAATAGGTTTTAGGGAAATTTATAAATCATAACTGCAAGACTAAGCTCTAACATATTCACATTCATATGCTCTATAAAAGCACTGCAGAAAAATATCATGACTATAGATTAATTCAGTAAAACATCTTTTTAAAAACTAGCAAAAACAGATTTGGTGGCTGAATCAGATAAGAACCTAGCAATTTAACTGCAATGTTTGTTTTATTTTTACGTTTTATTGAATTAATGTTCCGTGATTTTAGAATATTCTCTTATCTGTATTTTGTTCTGATATTTAAGGCAATAAGCTTTTGAGTGGAATGTGGACACAGTGGTAGTAGTCCTTATCAAAAGATATAATAAATTTAGTTTTAAATAAATGAAAAAAACATAATTGTTGTTGGAATAGTTGTTGGTACAGTTAGAATAGTTGTTGGTACTGTCGTTGATATCGTTGTTGGAATTGTTGTTGGTACAGTGGTTGGTATCGTTGTTGGAATAGTTGTTGGTATCGTTGTTGGAATAGTAGTTGGAATAGTTGTAGGAACTGTGGCGGATTAGGTTGTTCGAACAGTTAGATGTGATTAGTATTGTGGTTGGCAAATATTGTAAAATTTTATTCTACAATAGTTGAAATTGTTATTTGAATATTGTGTAAACAGTTGTATGTGCAGTTATTGAAATTGTTGGTGGTACATTGGTTGCAAAAATTGTAGAGAAAATTGGCATTAAGGAATATTTAATGCTTTTTTACATTTATTTATGAAAAAGAATAATTCATTTTAGAAAAAGTAAAATAAAAAGCAGAAATATTTAATGAACCTTTCTAAACATTTCCAAAGTAAAATAATTAATTCACTTTGAAAATAATGTCTATATAAACAATGATATTTGGCTTCATCAGATATGAATATAAGGGAGAAGCAAACCTTGTTTAATAAAAGTTAATCAAATGAAAAGTCATTATATACATAAAAGATTTATTATGTTTGACGGTGATACACAACTAAGTTGAGTTCATATATATATATATATATTGATATATATATATATATATATATATATATATATATATATATATATATATATAATTTAATTACATTTTAATCCCCAAACAAGGCACATTGGGGCTACTATTGGGGACACAGGCTACAGGGGTACTAGGTGGGGAGTTGGGTAGCAAGATGTCGGGTCACGTTAATGATGGATAGGTAGATATACATTTCCATGGTAACATAATTAATTCACTTTGAAAATAATTGCTATATACACAATGAGATATGGCTCTGAGAAAACAAACTTAAGTATTTATATTAAATTAGAAAAGCTAATCAAATAAAAATGCATTATATATTTCTTTCAGTTTTTATGTCTTAATTCAAATTATTTTTGTCTACACAATATAAAAGACCATCTTATAAAATGTTATATCCCAAAATTTTACAAAGTAAGGTATAAAAATTTAATTTAAATTGCATAAAACAATTACCTTGAATTTATTTTATATAATGTACATTCTGTTGCACTCTCTAAAAAAATTAAGGCTAGACAATCGAAAGCGGCGGATATCTTTAAAAAATATCGGCGAAAAAAGCGAACCCTCCTGTAGAAAAGTGCCTAGTTGAAGGTGAAGATGTTAATGTTTTCGCTAATTTTTCGATATTTGTCGTATGAAAAGTCGAAGTTCAAAATGATACTGATCTTGTGAAAATCCATCGCCTCTGTTGGAAGTTTTAGGCAGACATGCAAACATACATACATAATGACATTTATATATTGGTAACTAAAAATTTTCAACCCAAACCAATGAAAAAGCTTGCCCTATATCTGAGTAGCCTTTATGTAAAATTTCAAATATTTAGACCAAAAATTGTCTGAGTAATTAGGTAGAGACCTCAGAGTCAATTTTTTTTAACTTTGACCCCTATTATGTCCCCAAATTGTCGGAGGAGCTTGGTAGAGGTCTCAAAGGTCAAATCGTTGAACTTCGACCCCCTTAACAGCTAAATTTTTAGCCGAAAACCGATCATATAGATTTTTCCCAAATCTCAATACTCTGTATATCAAATTTCGAGTTTGTAGACTGAAAATTGACAGAGTTATTGCGTAGGGAAATGTACACAGACACACAGATGGACACACAGACAGACACACAGACACGTTCACTTTTATAGATATATAGACTAGCATTTCAGCCCAGAGTGGTAGTAGGAAGGCAGTCTCGATACCGCGAAGGAGGAAAAGGAAGGGAAAAAACCTGACATCTTTACTGTTACAACCGCCGCCAAACCGGATGGTGACGTAGGTTTTCAAATTACGGCTAGACAACCAAAAGGAGAGAATGATTTTATCAGCAGAAAAAGCAAGTACCCCCTGTAGAAAAGTGCCCAGTATAAGGTGAAGATATTAATGTTTTTAGCTAATTTTTCGATATCTGTTGTCTGAAAGGTCGAACTTCAAAATAATACTGGTCTTGTGAAAATCCGTCGTCGCCCCTGTCGAAAGTTTTAGGTAGACATGCAAACAAACATACATACACACATTTATCTGTTGGTAACTAAACATTTTCGACCGAAACCAATTACAAAGCTTGCCGTATCTCTGAATACCCTTTATGTCAAATTTCAAATGTTTAGACTAGAAATTGTCTGAGTAATTAGGTAGAGACTGCAGAGGTCAAATTCTTTTTAAATTTTGACTCCTATTATGACCCCTTATATCAAATTCTTTTTAAACTTTGAGTCCTATTATGTCCCCTGTATATCAAATTTCGAGTCTGTAGACTAAAAATTGACAGACTTATTGCATAGGGAAATGTACACAGACACGTTCACTTTTATATATATACTAGCATGGGTGCCCGGCGTTTCCCGGGTGTGAGGTGTATGCTAAAAAAAAAACAAAAAAAAACGGTCAATGTTTTTAACTTTGATCCCTATTATGTCCCCTTAACATTTGTTTGGAGCTCAAATAAAGTTATTCAGTTAGATCCAATGTCCAAGGAACCTATATCTAAAATTTCAAGTGTTTAGACCCCAAATTGTCGGAGGAGTTTTGGTAGAGTTCTCAAAGGTCAAATCGTTGAAATTTGACCCCTTACCAGCAATATTTCTGGCCGAAAACCGATCCAATGGATGTTCCCACATGTCAGTACCCTGTATATCAAATTTCGAGTCTGTAGACTCAAAATTGACAGAGTTATTGCATAGGGAAATGTACACAGACACACACACAAACACACAGACACGTTCACTTTGATAGATAGATAGATAGATAGATAGATAGATAGATTTCCCTTTTTTACATTTAACTGCAGATAGTTCACTTCCCTTAAATGAATATGACTTTTTTGGTAATTTTGAGAATTGCTCTTTTTTGAACAAACACTCTTAAGAGCAGGAATAACTTCTTCACCATACTTAAGGTTTCCTTAAGTTTTGTATTTTTAAAAAGTTTTATATGAGACCATTGGGAATTATTACTTTGTCTGGAGAATTTTTCTTCTAGCTTTGAAATTTTGAGTTGCTGCGATTTTAGCCTGTTTTGTTTTTTCTTTTTTGAAAAGGAATACCATTTGGTTGCTGATTTTTACTTCGGAATCCTGAAGCTGATTTGATCGAATCTTAAGAGAATTTAGGTCAGCAGATTTAAACTGAGTCATAATTTGTATTGCTTTCTTGTTGTTGTTGTTATTGTTAATGAAATATATTCTGCTTTTCTACAGAACATTGATATGAATAAAATTCATGTATCCAGTCCGAACAGAGTACGTTCGTGGTATTCCTTAATACATAGATTTTTAATTTGTTGTTTTTCCCAATAGTGTAACATAGATCAAAAGTTCTCCTTGAAAGTTCATTTGCTGTTTTGTGTGATCTCAACATTGTGGGTCTAGACGATTTTTTCCATGTATTAAATTTAAATTTAATATCGAAAAGTCTGAACCTAAGTTTAATTACATTTTAATTTCTTGATCTCAAATTTTTACCATCACATATTTGCATTACCCTTTGTTGTTTTTGGTTTCCATGAAATGCACCCAGGTTTTATTTTTATTTCTGCAATGAGATCTTTTGTGTCCCATTGTTTACATGCCAAACATTTTTTCACAGATATGGGCAGTCTCTAACCCAATACAGATTTCCACATCGATTACAAGGGGATGAAATTTTCCTTTCTGAAAATTCTTTTTTGGATATGTGTGGCCATTTTCCTAGTTTGTGTGTTATTTGTTACATGTATTTTCGATCGTTTAGCTACTTTTTTTTTCAATGCCATATTCAGTATCCTCTGAGTCTTTTTTAATAATTTCTATTTTCTGGTAGTTTTCTGTTAATTTTTGTAGAGTTAAACTCGATTTAAGCTTTCTGATTTCAGCATCTTAGTTTGATGTCAGTCCTTGCGAAAATACTAGACATTTAAAAATTTTCACACTGACGTCTGATAGTTTAAATTCGTTACATTGTTTATCAACCATGGCCGCATATGTTGCAAAGTCATCTTTGTCGTTTTTAACCAAATTCAAACATTTCCATAGTTTATAGAACATTTTAAACTTTTGGGCTAAAAAGTTCAGTAAGAAGCTCCACGATTCGGCAAAAGATAGCTCCGAAGTTTAACGTGGCAAAATAAAAACCCCAAATTTATGTTCAACATCTCCAATTTGCATAATTGCAAACAAACTTTTTTCTGGTCGGACCGGTCTATAGACTAAAAAAAGTCCTCATTTCTTCGGTAGTAAGCTGAAAATGACTTAACTTCTTCTGGTATATAGCAGTTGTCAATCGCATTCCATATAGAGGCTTGTGAAAATAAGGTATTATTCTCAGTGAACACATTATATGTTACGACTTGAGCAAGTAACTCCTCCAGATGCTGTTTCCACTCAAATAACTGTTTTTTTGTAGTTGTTTTCGCTTTTCGTCTGTATGTTGTTAATGTTTGAATAATTGTTGTTGTTGAATTTGTAATTATTCCCAAACATACAAAAAACGAACACGGCAGCCCTAATTCACTACGGCAGTGCAATTGACACATATTGTTATGCATCATCTATTCCATTTAAACTTACCCATCTTGCTATAAATTATGTAATCACTTTAAAATTACACATGCCATTTCCCATTTCTTACATTACAATTATTTACATATTGTTAAATTTAAAACAATTACATCATAGCTTTCTATACATCACATCCGGTTTTAGCGTCCTATATTTACCTCAATTAGATTTAAACCAACTAGAAAACATTAAAAAATAATTAGCAACACATACAATATACTCCACATTTTCTTGTATTTTTCGTTTCCTTATATACTTTTTGATACCTCTGGTGGGGAAGGGGGGTGATATTCATTATTTATAAATTACATGTTTTTCTTTTTTTTTTTTCATTTATAAAACTTTCGATATCTGATTATTTCAGTTACATTTATTTATTTTGTTTTTTAGGGGGCTTTGTATTTATTTTGTTTTTGCAGATAGAAACAAAAAACCTTCATTTGTTTTGGGTGTGTTTTTGGGGAGTTATTTAAGATATTCTAAGATTTAAACAATTACGTTGCAGATTTCTTTACATCATATCAGGTTTCACTATCCTATATTTATCTTGATTACATTCTAACCAACGAAGCCACATTTCTTGTCTTTTTACTTTCTATTTTTTTGTGGAGGGAGGGGTCATTTGTTTAAAAATCATTTTCTTTCTTTAAAGATTGTAATGCAGGGTATGGGGCAGCATAACCAGCTGCCAACATAACCCTGCTTTTTACTAAAGTCAACCGAGAGCTCTTTTTAGTATCCTCGTTGTTCCCTTAAGTGTAATTGTCTGGATTTCTTTTGCACTTTGTTCACCAGGAATATTAGTTAGGTAGGACTTCAGGTTCTTCTTCATAAGCCCTGTAGCACCTATAATAACTGGTATGTGGAATGGTTGATATCTCCCTATGCTAACGTGTCCCGCCCCCCCCCCCCATTTTTATAAACACAGCGAATTCAACAAGGGCTTGCGTTCTTTCTTGATTTTGTTTTAATAGTAAAAAAAAACATGACGTTATTTCAATTTCGTCACTGTGGACCAGTGGATAAAGGAGCAGAGTCGAAATATAGGGGTTTCAGGTTTGCACCAATATAACATAGTCTTTTTTCTTCTTTTTTTTTTTGATGGAGAATGTTTTAACATTGAAAAAGAGTTATGTACTCATTCTACATTCTGATAAGTGAAATTATTGTAGTAATTGATAAAAACAATATTCAAGAATAAATACACTTAAGAAGTTTTATTTCATTTCATTAGGATCGGATTACATATTTTACTTCTTAAATAAAATTTTTGCTTCTTAATAAAACTTTGAGACCAACTATTTTTAAGCATGGAGGGCGGTAATTAACCAGTCAACATTACCACATCTTCAACACCTAAATGGATGTTTTTTGTTTTTTTCCCCTCTCTTCACCCGGCATGTTTACTGAGTCAATTTTTTTTTTGCTTCCCTCCCCTTGCTGCTATTTATTTATTTATTTTTTTTTACGGCTGGGAGTTGATCGATATTCTCTCCAACCGTCTTTGACATTCTTACCATGAGGAGTTGGGAATGTCTATTCTGAATGTCGTTTGTAACATTGAGGAGGTTAGGGGTTGGGCAGCAACAACAGCAACCATACTTTAACTTTCTTTGAAAGGGGAGCACGCTTCTATCGAGCAACACCAGTTAGCGGGTACTGCTGATCATTTTTAACCAATCAAATGTTACTCAACTTCACCCAACGATTATTTTATTTTTGATAATCAATCATGTTAAGTTTTTTTTCAGCCAAGTGCGTGTTCATGTCAAGTGCACCTATTTCTGTTAAATGACCTTCCAGTACATCTGACTTTGATATTTAACATTTCCAATCAGCAAGTATTTTATGTTTGAGAAACACCAAACTTGTTTTACTGACCTGATGCATGTCTATACCAATTGCTCCTAGTTCTGTTAGGTGACCTTTTTTAACATTACTCATTATTCTATTTTCCAAAATGTTTATACATGAACATTTTCATTGTATCTCTCTTTACCACCCCCAACAGATTGCAATAAAATAATTAAAGAATATCAACTAATGTGTGCTCTGTAATAATCTATTATATAAAAGTGAAAATGTGTGTGTTTCTGTGTGTGCGCGCTTTTATTGTATGTCCGGCAAAGGTTTTTTTCGAGTGAGGAGTGCTCGGGAGGGTTACTGTTTCTTAGAACTTTTTATATACTCCCTAGATTATAATATCTATGATTTACGAAAAGAGGTCATGTCTATCTTTTATTTGAGTGACTTTGACATGCTATTTTTGTGCTATTTTTGACTCTGCATGTATTTGTTTGGCTTTTCCGTATATATAAGCGAAACTGAATCCATAGCAAAGGAAGCTTTCTGGCATGTGTGCCAGGGACGTCAATAAAGCAATGAGCTTTGATTAATGCGGGCAAAACCTGTCATATCAGACAATCGATATTCATTTGGAGACTCCCCCTTTTATAGGGAGCTGGCTTTACAACAAGATGTTGGGGAAACAAACAGATATGCAAAAATCTGGCTTGCAACCAAACTTAAGTGCGGCATTACATTTCTCTATGGCGTGATGTTTTACCTTATTAAATTTATGCACCTGCCACTTAACCTTTTACTCATTAAATTTCAACCATTCTCACTTCGGCTACCCTCGTAGCATCGTGGTAAGTTATCAGGCTACCACTTTCGGTTCCACCATCGCCTTAAGGCTTCAGGTTCGAGCCTACATGTCTACCAAAACTCCCCTCCCACAACCACCAACAAACACTCGGGCAATGCTGGGACCCGCCCCACTAGTCTATATATATAAAAGACAAAATGTCGGCGTGTGTTTTTATATGTCCAGCAAAAGCTTTTTTCACAAGGTTTTACGGGGGGCAGGGGAGGGTTACTATTCTTTAAAACTTTTTATATACTCCCTAGATTATAAATCTACAATTTGTGAAGGGACGTCGTATCTAGATTTATTTTGATCGACTTTTATAAAATTCACATTATTCCATCCTCTCGCGTGTTTGTTTGTGCTTTTCGTATAAAAGTGAAACTAATGAAAAGCGAAGGCAGTTTCTTGACTTTTCGTGCCGGGATGCCCAGAAAGCAATTAGCGTGGATCAGTATTGAGAAAACCCATCATATCAGACAATTGCTATTCATTTGGACACTCCTTTTTTGTGGGGCGCTGGTTTCCCAATATCGTTGGGAAATGAAACGGCAGAAAGCTTAACTAGCCTCCAGCCAATGTTCGTTTCTGCAAGTCAACTTTTTCATTGACATCGCTAAATTTCAATGTTTTTCACTTCCTATGGTCTTGCAGTGGTAAGATCTCACATTTTCTTTCACTTTCTTTTCCGCCTAAGGGTTTGTCATGGGTTCGAATTTTGTTTTTCTTTTACACCTACAAACACCTGGGCAATGCTGGGTAACTCTGCTAGTAATAAAATAAAATAGAATGAAAAGAAAAAGAAATGATAAAGTTTCTGAGGTCCATTTTTATATGCTAATAAATAAAAGATAACAACAAAAAGAAAATAGAAGTGATCCTTAGTATTTAGTTCAGGTTCCTTCTTCTCCAGGCTATATCATATAAAAGTAAACATCCTGATGCATGACTGTCTGATCACTGGCGCTAATTGCTAAACTGATATCTAGTAAATGATATTTGACAAATCCACATGTGTTTATGCTCAAGTTTTATGTTTACATATAATTTATCTTCCAATTTCAAGCATACTATGCACTCAGGCTATTATCATGTGTAGTACATGTTGTTAACAGTCTGACCCATGGAAAAGAAAATCATAGGGTCTTATTTTTTTTTCAAGATGGTGTATATGCAGCTTAACAATAGGACTTGTTGTATCAGCTTAAATATCACAATTAAAATGTTGTAAATTCCTACTCTATCATGAAATTTCCACTTACCTCCCTTCAGATCAGTATAAAACTTATCAAAGGGTGTTTCTCTCTTTTATTTAGCAATTTTCAACATCGATATGTTAATTTGTTTTTCCATTACATGAAATCTATTTGTTCTTCATCCAGCAATTTATCATTATAACTAGTAATCCTGTAATCAGTCTGATGTATCTTATTATACCAATTAAGCCCATGGGACTTCCTACGTAACTGTGAATCCTCCAGACCTCTCTGAAAATCTACCAACATTTATTTGTTCTAGAGTATCAAGCATATGAAGATTAGAGTAAGAAACAATATATCAATTATATCTAAAGTATTGAATAATTTTTTCTTATTTTATTAAATGATTAAATAATCTAGAAAAAAGTTAACAAATATTTTTCAATGAAAGATAAAAGATCTACCTGTAGTTGGTATAGTGGTAGGTATTGTAGTTGGTATAGTGGTAGGTATTGTAGTTGGTATAGTGGTAGGTATGGTAGTTGGTATAGTGGTAGGTACGGTAGTTGGTATAGTGGTAGGTATGGTAGTTGGTATAGTGGTAGGTATGGTAGTTGGTATTGTGGTAGGCACTGTAGTTGGTATTGTAGTAGGCACTGTAGTTGGTATTGTAGTAGGCACTGTAGTTGGTATTGTGGAAGGTATTGTAGTCAGTATAATCGTAGGCACGGTGGTTGGTGCGGTAGTAGATATGGTAGTTGGTATAGGTGTAGATATGGTATTGTGATAGGTATTGTAGTTAGTGTTGTGTTCGGTATGGTATTTTTTATTATAGGTATGATAATTGCCATTATTGTAGGTATGGTAGTTGGAATTGTGGTAAGCGTGGTAGTTTGTATTATGGTAGATACAGTGGTAGGTATGGTAGTCGGTATAGTTGTTGGAACAATAGTAGGAACAGTGTGATTAATATTGTAGTTGGAAAAAAGTTATCGCAAAGATTGTAATATTTTATCAACATAATGTAAATGTAAATCTTTTAAAATATTTAAACATTAAAGATATATATATTTTGATAAGATATCCAAGTGATTTAAAAGACATATGTACCTTGATTAAATTATCTTAAAAAATGTTAATATTTTCTTAAAGAAATTAATTAAGAGAAATGGTATACGAGTCAGGGTCAATGATATATATTTATTCAGAAAATTATTATTCCAAAAGATATATTTTATTACAAGAAATTAGCAGTAACGGAGAAGTGATGGATATGGAGGAGAGAGGGGTATCACTGAGTGTAACAGAAAAAAGTGTATATATATATATATATATATATATATATATATATATATATTATGGAATAAGCACACATCAGTAGATGTTAGCATATCTTGATTTGTTTGGTAGCCAATAACTTAATAACAGATAAGAAGCAATTTTTTATCTAAAATTATTTTTCATTGCCTCAGAGATTCGTGTATTTCAATATTGTGATGAAACGTTTATAATTAATGTTTTTTCTATGTTGCTTGTGTGATTCACAATTCCATATAATCAGACGTCTTCTACAGGTTTTAATGTCTAAAAGGCATTGCTAGCAAACTGTAAGATGAACATAAATGCTACCTTTAATAACTGTTTATTTTATGATTCTGCCTGGCACACATGTTGTATCATTAATATGGCAAAACATATGAAAATCGTGTCCACATAAAGAATAAAATATTCCAAACGCGTCTGCAGCTATTTATCAATTGAATAGCAAATAATTTTACTTTAACAGAAACTATCCAGATTTATCTTTATTAATAATATATTTATCCTTGTTTTTTTTACACATAGTCAGTCTCTCCGTTCTTCCCTTTTTCTGTGACATTCACATAAACTCTAACATATTTCTAGTTTTTTCAGTATATTCACTGCACTAGCAAAAAAAAAACAAAAAAACAAAAACAAAACAAAAACAAAAGAAGAAATAAAGAAAATTCAGTACATTTGGTTAGTTTTCACTTCAGAATAATACATAGTCATAACTATTGGCCATTTGCCATATATATTTCCAACTCTTGGCCATTTGCCAGACATATTTCCTGGCTATACTATAAGTACTTTACAAATTTTTAGTGAATCTCAATTAAATAAGAAATGATAAATAAACCGAAATTCAACTTTTTGGCCATGTGGTACTGGTACATTTAATATGAAAATCCTGGTGGCAACTTTCTATGATAGTGGTTCTTTAACTTTCCAGGGATCATAGCACACTGCAGCTATACACCACATTTTATTTAAATATTATTTTTACTCAGTTAAAAAGAACAAGATGGAAATAATAATGGAACTGTCTGTTTAAAACTATGCAGGTAGAGACTTTTGGTTCCATGACTTAACAGAGTTTAATTTTGAAATATTAAACTAAATCTACAAAACATTTTTAATAAGAAAAATATCGAAGAACTAACAGATGTATTTGGCGTTGTCTGGCATTAAATGTAACGTTAGATTTCTAAAAAAAAAAAAAAGAAGTAAAAAACGGAAAGAAAGTGAGACATGTGCATACAAGTATTATGTTTTTTCTAAACAGTTAACTTCTTGTAAGTAAAAACAAGAAAAATACTTGAGCTGAGATTGAAATCAAAACCTAAAGTCAGTGAGTCAAGTATAATAACAATTAGATCAGCTTGCTGCAATCTTTAAAAAGTGTTTTCAAACCTACTTATTTTTAACGTAAGGAAGTTGTCATGTGAACGATTCGCGCATGTGCAGTCGTGAAATAGTTGACAAATAAAAATCCGATGACCACCCCGCCAAGTACTAATTTTTCGATTTTGACCCCCTTAGCAACCCATTTTTCCGGATGAAAACCGATTAAAACGTTTTCCATATGTCTGAAGACATTATATACCAAATTTCAAGTCTGTAGATAAGACATTCGTTGACTATCAATATATAGGTTGAGTAGCGTCCTCACACACTTACACTCCCACACACATTCCCACTTTTATAGATATATAGTTAGATTATTAGCAATTAATCCTTATGTACAATAATACTTGAATATTAAATCAATATTATAAAAGGGATTTTAATTTAAAAAAATAATTCATAAAATGACTTACCTGTTGGAGCTGTGATTAATAGAATAAATAAAAATATTAATTGAAAATATACATTTTTTTATTAATAAAACTTACAATTAAATATTCAAGCAATAAAACAATACATTTTTATTCATCAATTTTAAGCAAGTAAAATTTTATATAATTTTAAGGCAAAAAATATTTGAATTATCAGGGAAGGAGACATCCTTACAGACTGAGAATTTCTTTTGTATCAATTCAGGGTGCCCTTTTTTTTTTTTTTTTTTTGGGATGGGATTTTACCCACATTAAAAGCTGACCATATGCCTAACTCGTCCCTCTTGGAAAGACAAGCAAATATGAACACTGGTTGAGTCATAATAACACTATATCCTTTTGGTTCGGAGCCAAGTGTAGTACTTGCTCTGATGCTGCACATAGTTTTTCAGTGAAGCAAAATCTTCTAGACCGAGGCAATATTTATGCTTGCTCCAATCCAGGGTGTTTTCTTTTCTTTTAAGGAACTGGATATTTTCCCACATAAAAAATGACCTTGTGTCAGACTATTCCCTCGTGAGGAGGCAAGTAAATAGGAACATTAGCTGATCCTTGTTGAAAAAACTGTCCACCAGATTACGAATTGGTTTGGATTACAACAATAAGTGATAAAAATGTCCACTATTATAATGGGTAATATCTACCTGTTACAGTTTTAATTCATGTATGACTCTCATTGATTCCAATGATTTGGTGCTAAATCAGTTGACTGATACACTTCACAGGCTCTGACATCCAATTTGGTCATTTTCTTAGACATCGATGAGTCAACAAACCGTACAAACTACAATGTCTTTTTTCATACTTAATATTTCCACAATGTTTTAATTTGTTTCTAATACCATTCTCATAGCAACTAAACCTGCATTCACCTAGACCTTCATTTGATGCACCATTTGTCATACTCTTCATTAAAATCATTAAAAATAAACGATTCGCTTGATTTTGACAAGTTATTTCATTATTTTCTTGGAAATTAAACGAAAATGTTATTTTTAATTTTGAAATAATTTTTTTTATAAGTTTAAACAGATAGTGAATATAAATAATATTTTAAAATCATATTTATAGAAATAAATCTATTGCATTTGACACATATGCAATATTAAAATTTACAACAATTGTTAGAACAATGTTAGTATTAATGACAAATATACTCACTTAACTTGCTACAAAGTTCTACACTCAATTCTGTTTCCACTGGTCTGTTTGGAAATGTCTTCTCAATTGTAATAACAATCTCAAGCAATTCACTTGTTTGATTTAATGTAATTATGTCAGTTGGATTGACATTCTGAAATTGAATCAAACAAAAAATTGTATATTAGAATCAAGTTAAAATATAGTTTTGAACAATTAAAAATTGCATCATGCCATGAAAAAAATAATGTCATATACACCCAATATTGCACAATCTGATTTTAATGATGCTTACAAAAATAAAAAAAACACACACACACAGACACACACACACATATATATATATGCATAATCCTAATCCTACACTAGAAAACATCAATGATAGCTCTACATCTTTTACACCTCAAATTAAAAAAACTAAAGTTCAAATTAAAAAAACACAACTTCAAATTAAAAAACACAACTTTAAATTAAAAAAACTAAACTTCAAATTAAAATACACAACTTCAAATTAAAAAAATCCAAGTTCAAATTAAATTAAAATTTTATTACATGATAGATAAACCATTTATTCTCCAACAGGGAGGTCCTCTTCCCTGAGACATCTAGCGTGATGGCGTTGAACCCGATTACAGAATGCCTGAGACATGGCAGGAGTTACCACTTGGTAGGCTCGGTCGATGGCGGTCTCCACAAGACGAAGACGGTGCTCCACTTTTGTGATATCTTCCGGTTGTGGCACATGTATAACGCTCGGTAGATCCCTCTTGATGACGGCTTTGATGGCTGACCAGGCCATTTCGATGGGGTTGAGAGCCGGGCTGTATGGAGGCAAGCGAATAAACTCCACTTCTGCAAAAGCTGCCTGGTCGTGTAGTTGTTCCACTTGGGAATGGCACGGGGCGTTGTCAATTACCAAGGCTACCTGTCCGGCATCATATCCCATTGCGAAGACAGAATTGAGTAGTTCTGCAACCCATTGGTTGACATCCGGGTGCTTGTAGGCGCCACGCCTGCGGGTGAAGTTGATGAGCCCCTGTTGACTAATACCAGCAACCATGTGAATATTTGGACCTTTCGAGCCTGGAACATGTAGCACCACTCTCTGGCCCCTCGCGGATCGTCCAACGGTCCGAGTACAAAATAAGTTCACGTTTGACTCATCCAAATACACCACATGTTTACCAGCTCCCAATGCGGCCATAACCCTTTCTACATAGATACGACGTTTTACCTTATTCTCCGGAGTGTTGACATTCTCGGCTTGCTTGTGAACCCGTTTTACAGTGAAGAGTCTACCATCGAGATGGTTATTTATGGTAGTAACGCTGATTGGGGGGTTGATTCCATGCATCTCCGAAATCTTCAAGGCCAACTCCTTGAGAGTGATGGTAGGATCTTCTCCGATTATATCAAGCATGTTGTTGACCATGTCCGGATTCACTTTCCCATGTCGCCTTCCACCCCGCGGCTTATCCTCCACGTCTTGCCCCTTGGCCTGTTTATTCACCCAGGCGTACGCGGTGTTCCTATTTATCCCACAGTTCTCTGCGACAGTTGTCCAGTCCCTGTTATTTCGAGCGGCTTCCAGAATCCGACGCTTAAGAGAATTTCGATTGCGTTTGTACTGACCACGTACTGTGCCTCTCTTGACTCCTCTACTTGATCGCACAACTACCGGAGATCCATTGTTATTTTCCATATTTTAAATTATTGTAATGTTAATTGTTAGAAACTTTTCTTTTTTTATTGTTGCAAGCAACTACAAGTAATAGTGGGTAATTTGCATAAGTGATGTTATGCAAATTACCTTACAAAGTTTGAGTATGAATAATTCTAACATAATGTCACGTGCTTTTAAATTGAACTTGGGTTTATTTAATTTGACGTTGTCTTTTTTTAATTTGAAGTTATGTTTTTTAATTTGAAGTTTAGTTTTTTTAATTTGAAGTTGTGTTTTTTAATTTGAAGTTGTGCTTTTTTAATTTGAGGTGTAAAAGGTGTAGAATGCTGTATCCTCAATGGCCATATTTCATTTGCATACATTAGCACCTTGTACACTCATGCTGGATAAATTCTACCCTTAGTCAACAACATTAAAAATCTACTGGTTAATTATGACAAAACATCTTTAAACTTTCCCAATCCATTCCTAACTCTTGCTATCACACCAGTCTAAGCTACTCTCTTTGTTTCTGTGGTGTTACTAAGCTTACAAAATTCTAGATATTCTCAACAGTTACCCAAATATATTTTCTTCACATCAGGGTTCTCATTGACTCAACTCAAATTGCCTGTAATACTCCTGAATTCCTTGAATATCCAATGCTTAAAAGTACAAAAAAAATTTTGTTGCTCCCAACTCACTTTCTACAAACTGAGCATGAAACTTGTCTATTTCTTGGGGCTTTTCAGTACTATAACCATTAATAATCAATTTGTTCTGTGTAATTTTCACTTTCAGAACATTACTTTCCATAGCATTAATTTAAAAAAGTAAACCTTACATTATTTCACAGGTAATAATTAAATTATCAGCATAAAACATCTCTTCGCTTGGGCAGGAAACCAATCAACTTATTTCTTATTACTTATTCAATTAACTTATTTCTTATTAATTATTTACTGATTCTCGTACCGGTTTCTGGACTTCAATAATTTTTACCCCTATTTAGAGGGTTTCACTCTTAACCTTGTAACAGTTGACAACTTTACTAAATTCCCAGTCTTTCAGAACACACTCTTTTATGATCTGATTTGTCAAGTGTGTGATCCTCTCAGTCCCTGTTCCATATACAACCTTAAACATTTATGCAACAACACTTATTCCTGAAACTCATCTTTTGTATCTTCATTCAAACCACATTTTGATGCATAAACAGTTATTTTTATGAGATTTTTCTCTGTAAACATCAACTTAAACATTATAATACGATCAATAACATAATTAGCATAAATCATTTTATTTACTTATTTCCCTGCAATGAAAATCCAACATCACCTATTTACTTTTCATTTTCAATCCAAAACCGCTTATATCTTGCATCCTCTTCAACAATCATTTTGACAGAATTTACCTTTTCTTTCAGTTTCTTAGAAACAACATAAGTCAATACATATTTGCTCAAGAGACTAAACAATCTGTCCTTATCTTGAATGTAAAGGGCTACTATTTGGGATAATGCCTACAGGAAGAGATTAGCAGTGAGATGTCTGTTCACATTACATTTAAACTCCTGCAGTACAGTCAGGAAGCAGAAAAACAGTTCTACTACTAGAGTAGAAGACTTTCCGGCATCTAGAGATCTCAACACTGAAGGAGTGGAATTTTGCTGTTTGATAGGTTAGTTGGGGGTATGTACATTGTATGTATATTGTACAACTGTGCTATGAGTCCATCAAAGCACATTCTATTAAAGTACTAGTAAAACAAGCACAGGGATACAATATTGCACTGATGGGACAGGAGTGTGAGCTTTATTGATTGTGCGAGGCCTATTAGATTGGAGACTTTTTCTTGGACCTTGTCCAAGAGGAAGATACTAGTGGTAGATGCACCATCCCACATGTGGCAACAGTACTCCATGCAAATGGTGGCTTTGTAGAAATACAGAATACTCTCAAGTGTGAGTAATTTTCTAGCACGATATAGGGAACCCCTCACCTTCTTTGCTCAGCATTGGCAATGTCCTCGATGTATGTTTTTCAATTCATGATCAAGTCAAATATATATTTATTTTTATTTATTTTTTTTTGCAAGGGCATGTTGTGACCAATCACTTTTAATGGCTGCAAACCGCATAACAATTTAAGTAAGAAAGGCACTGATCCTGTGCTGAGACATCATGATTAATAGAGAGCCTTATGGAGAGGGTGTGCAGTTGACATATTTTATAGCCCTAGAAAATATTTCAGCATTCTACATGTGTGCATGTAACATCTGTTTTAATAGATTATGGTTCATAATGAAGTAAATAGTATTTGTATATAAATTAGTATTTTCATTTATATACACACATAAGAAGAGAAAATATTTCCAATTTATTCATTAAGCTAAACAACAAACACATATATTTAATCATAATATATTCAAAGAACAATAGCATTTTATTTAAAAAATTTTTTTACTCACCTTATATTCAATAACTAAACCATTTATATAAGTAACAGTCAGATTATAAGAAAGTATATTTGTTGTATTCACAAGACTCATCCTAACTGGAACTTTTGGCTTCAGAAAAGTTACAGTGATTCTTGGACCATCATCTTGTACATCAAAACTGAACACACCATCACCAACAACAAGCTCTCGGAAATGATCTTGATTGGTTGAGGTACGTATATCCAGAGCATCATTATCAATATTCTCATATGTTATTTCTTCATCATGAGCACATATTGCTGCAAAAAGATAAAATAATTATTACCATCTTTTATATGCATACACCAATGGAAGCATTTTACAATGATTTCTGTTTATTAATCATCAATCATGTACAAGTTTAAAAACAATTGAAATTTACTGTCAGAATAAACATTCTCCCATTATTAATTAAAATTTTCTAATGGATTTCATAATCATGAAATAGAATAGGTTTTAGGGAAATTTATAAATCATAACTGCAAGACTAAGCTCTAACATATTCACATTCATATGCTCTATAAAAGCACTGCAGAAAAATATCATGACTATAGATTAATTCAGTAAAACATCTTTTTAAAAACTAGCAAAAACAGATTTGGTGGCTGAATCAGATAAGAACCTAGCAATTTAACTGCAATGTTTGTTTTATTTTTACGTTTTATTGAATTAATGTTCCGTGATTTTAGAATATTCTCTTATCTGTATTTTGTTCTGATATTTAAGGCAATAAGCTTTTGAGTGGAATGTGGACACAGTGGTAGTAGTCCTTATCAAAAGATATAATAATTTTAGTTTTAAATAAATGAAAAAAACATAATTGTTGTTGGAATAGTTGTTGGTACAGTTAGAATAGTTGTTGGTACTGTCGTTGATATCGTTGTTGGAATTATTGTTGGTACAGTGGTTGGTATCGTTGTTGGAATAGTTGTTGGTATCGTTGTTCGAATAGTAGTTGGAATAGTTGTAGGAACTGTGGCGGATTAGGTTGTTCGAACAGTTAGATGTGATTAGTATTGTGGTTGGCAAATATTGTAAAATTTTATTCTACAATAGTTGAAATTGTTATTTGAATATTGTGTAAACAGTTGTATGTGCAGTTATTGAAATTGTTGGTGGTACATTGGTTGCAAAAATTGTAGAGAAAATTGGCATTAAGGAATATTTAATGCTTTTTTACATTTATTTATGAAAAAGAATAATTCATTTTAGAAAAAGTAAAATAAAAAGCAGAAATATTTAATGAACCTTTCTAAACATTTCCAAAGTAAAATAATTAATTCACTTTGAAAATAATGTCTATATAAACAATGATATTTGGCTTCATCAGATATGAATATAAGGGAGAAGCAAACCTTGTTAAATAAAAGTTAATCAAATGAGAAGTCATTATATACATAAAAGATTTATTATGTTTGACGGTGATACACAACTAAGTTGAGTTCATATATATATATATATTTATATATATATATATATTTATATATATATATATATATATATATATAATTTAATTACATTTTAATCCCCAAACAAGGCACATTGGGGCTACTATTGGGGACACAGGCTACAGGGGTACTAAGTGGGGAGTTGGGTAGCAAGATGTCGGGTCACGTTAATGATGGATAGGTAGATATACATTTCCATGGTAACATAATTAATTCACTTTGAAAATAATTGCTATATACACAATGAGATATGGCTCTGAGAAAACAAACTTAAGTATTTATATTAAATTAGAAAAGCTAATCAAATAAAAATGCATTATATATTTCTTTCAGTTTTTATGTCTTAATTCAAATTATTTTTGTCTACACAATATAAAAGACCATCTTATAAAATGTTATATCCCAAAATTTTACAAAGTAAGGTATAAAAATTTAATTTAAATTGCATAAAACAATTACCTTGAATTTATTTTATATAATGTACATTCTGTTGCACTCTCTAAAAAAATTAAGGCTAGACAATCGAAAGCGGCGGATATCTTTAAAAAATATCGGCGAAAAAAGCGAACCCTCCTGTAGAAAAGTGCCTAGTTGAAGGTGAAGATGTTAATGTTTTCGCTAATTTTTCGATATTTGTCGTATGAAAAGTCGAAGTTCAAAATGATACTGATCTTGTGAAAATCCATCGCCTCTGTTGGAAGTTTTAGGCAGACATGCAAACATACATACATAATGACATTTATATATTGGTAACTAAAAATTTTCAACCCAAACCAATGAAAAAGCTTGCCCTATATCTGAGTAGCCTTTATGTAAAATTTCAAATGTTTAGACCAAAAATTGTCTGAGTAATTAGGTAGAGACCTCAGAGTCAATTTTTTTTAACTTTGACCCCTATTATGTCCCCAAATTGTCGGAGGAGCTTGGTAGAGGTCTCAAAGGTCAAATCGTTGAACTTCGACCCCCTTAACAGCTAAATTTCTAGCCGAAAACCGATCATATAGATTTTTCCCAAATCTCAATACTCTGTATATCAAATTTCGAGTTTGTAGACTGAAAATTGACAGAGTTATTGCGTAGGGAAATGTACACAGACACACAGATGGACACACAGACAGACACACAGACACGTTCACTTTTATAGATATATAGACTAGCATTTCAGCCCAGAGTGGTAGTAGGAAGGCAGGCTCGATACCTCGAAGGAGGAAAAGGAAGGGAAAAAACCTGACATCTTTACTGTTACAACCGCTGCCAAACCGGATGGTGACGTAGGTTTTAAAATTACGGCTAGACAACCAAAAGGAGAGAATGATTTTATCGGCAGAAAAAGCAAGTACCCCCTGTAGAAAAGTGCCCAGTTGAAGGTTAAGATATTAATGTTTTTAGCTAATTTTTCGATATCTGTTGTCTGAAAGGTCGAACTTCAAAATAATACTGATCTTGTGAAAATCCGTCGCCCCTGTCGAAAGTTTTAGGTAGACATGCAAACAAACATACATACACACATTTATCTGTTGGTAACTAAACATTTTCGACCGAAACCAATTACAAAGCTTGCCGTATCTCTGAATACCCTTTATGTCAAATTTCAAATGTTTAGACTAGAAATTGTCTGAGTAATTAGGTAGAGACTGCAGAGGTCAAATTCTTTTTAAATTTTGACTCCTATTATGACCCCTTATATCAAATTCTTTTTAAACTTTGCGTCCTATTATGACCCCTGTATATCAAATTTCGAGTCTGTAGACTAAAAATTGACAGACTTATTGCATAGGGAAATGTACACAGACACGTTCACTTTTATATATATACTAGCATGGGTGCCCGGCGTTTCCCGGGTGTGAGGTGTATGCTAAAAAAAAAACAAAAAAAAACGGTCAATGTTTTTAACTTTGATCCCTATTATGTCCCCTTAACATTTGTTTGGAGCTCAAATAAAGTTATTCAGTTAGATCCAATGTCCAAGGAACCTATATCTAAAATTTCAAGTGTTTAGACCCCAAATTGTCGGAGGAGTTTTGGTAGAGTTCTCAAAGGTCAAATCGTTGAAATTTGACCCCTTACCAGCAATATTTCTGGCCGAAAACCGCTCCAATGGATGTTCCCACATGTCAGTACCCTGTATATCAAATTTCGAGTCTGTAGACTCAAAATTGACAGAGTTATTGCATAGGGAAATGTACACAGACACACACAAACACACAGACACGTTCACTTTGATAGATAGATAGATAGATAGATAGATAGATAGATAGATAGATAGATAGATTTCCCTTTTTTACATTTAACTGCAGATAGTTCACTTCCCTTAAATGAATATGACTTTTTTGGTAATTTTGAGAATTGCTCTTTTTTGAACAAACACTCTTAAGAGCAGGAATAACTTCTTCACCATACTTAAGGTTTCCTTAAGTTTTGTATTTTTAAAAAGTTTTATATGAGACCATTGGGAATTATTACTTTGTCTGGAGAATTTTTCTTCTAGCTTTGAAATTTTGAGTTGCTGCGATTTTAGCCTGTTTTGTTTTTTCTTTTTTGAAAAGGAATACCATTTGGTTGCTGATTTTTACTTCGGAATCCTGAAGCTGATTTGATCGAATCTTAAGAGAATTTAGGTCAGCAGATTTAAACTGAGTCATAATTTGTATTGTTTTCTTGTTGTTGTTGTTATTGTTAATGAAATATATTCTGCTTTTCTACAGAACATTGATATGAATAAAATTCATGTATCCAGTCCGAACAGAGTACGTTCGTGGTATTCCTTAATACATAGATTTTTAATTTGTTGTTTTTCCCAATAGTGTAACATAGATCAAAAGTTCTCCTTGAAAGTTCATTTGCTGTTTTGTGTGATCTCAACATTGTGGGTCTAGACGATTTTTTCCATGTATTAAATTTAAATTTAATATCGAAAAGTCTGAACCTAAGTTTAATTACATTTTAATTTCTTGATCTCAAATTTTTACCATCACATATTTGCATTACCCTTTGTTGTTTTTGGTTTCCATGAAATGCACCCAGGTTTTATTTTTATTTCTGCAATGAGATCTTTTGTGTCCCATTGTTTACATGCCAAACATTTTTTCACAGATATGGGCAGTCTCTAACCCAATACAGATTTCCACATCGATTACAAGGGGATGAAATTTTCCTTTCTGAAAATTCTTTTTTGGATATGTGTGGCCATTTTCCTAGTTTGTGTGTTATTTGTTACATGTATTTTCGATCGTTTAGCTACTTTTTTTTTCAATGCCATATTCAGTATCCTCTGAGTCTTTTTTAATAATTTCTATTTTCTGGTAGTTTTCTGTTAATTTTTGTAGAGTTAAACTCGATTTAAGCTTTCTGATTTCAGCATCTTAGTTTGATGTCAGTCCTTGCGAAAATACTAGACATTTAAAAATTTTCACACTGACGTCTGATAGTTTAAATTCGTTACAGTGTTTATCAACCATGGCCGCATATGTTGCAAAGTCATCTTTGTCGTTTTTAACCAAATTCAAACATTTCCATAGTTTATAGAACATTTTAGACTTTTGGGCTAAAAAGTTCAGTAAGAAGCTCCACGATATCGGCAAAAGATAGCTCCGAAGTTTAACGTGGCAAAATAAAAACCACAAATTTATGTTCAACAGTCTCCAATTTGCATAATTGCAAACAAACTTTTTTCTGGTCGGACCGGTCTATAGACTAAAAAAAGTCCTCATTTCTTCGGTAGTAAGCTGAAAATGACTTAACTTCTTCTGGTATATAGCAGTTGTCAATCGCATTCCATATAGAGGCTTGTGAAAATAAGGTATTATTCTCAGTGAACACATTATATGTTACGACTTGAGCAAGTAACTCCTCCAGATGCTGTTTCCACTCAAATAACTGTTTTTTTGTAGTTGTTTTCGCTTTTCGTCTGTATGTTGTTAATGTTTGAATAATTGTTGTTGTTGAATTTGTAATTATTCCCAAACATACAAAAAACGAACACGGCAGCCCTAATTCACTACGGCAGTGCAATTGACACATATTGTTATGCATCATCTATTCCATTTAAACTTACCCATCTTGCTATAAATTATTTAATCACTTTAAAATTACACATGCCATTTCCCATTTCTTACATTACAATTATTTACATATTGTTAAATTTAAAACAATTACATCATAGCTTTCTATACATCACATCCGGTTTTAGCGTCCTATATTTACCTCAATTGGATTTAAACCAACTAGAAAACATTAAAAAATAATTAGCAACACATACAATATACTCCACATTTTCTTGTATTTTTCGTTTCCTTATATACTTTTTGATACCTCTGGTGGGGAAGGAGGGTGATATTCATTATTTATAAATTACATGTTTTTCTTTTTTTTTCATTTATAAAACTTTCGATATCTGATTATTTCAGTTACATTTATTTATTTTGTTTTTTAGGGGGCTTTGTATTTATTTTGTTTTTGCAGATAGAAACAAAAAACCTTCATTTGTTTTGGGTGTGTTTTTGGGGAGTTATTTAAGATATTCTAAGATTTAAACAATTACGTTGCAGATTTCTTTACATCATATCAGGTTTCACTATCCTATATTTATCTTGATTACATTCTAACCAACGAAGCCACATTTCTTGTCTTTTTACTTTCTATTTTTTTGTGGAGGGAGGGGTCATTTGTTTAAAAATCATTTTCTTTCTTTAAAGATTGTAATGTAGGGTATGGGGCAGCATAACCAGCTGCCAACATAACCCTGCTTTTTACTAAAGTCAACCGAGAGCTCTTTTTAGTATCCTCGTTGTTCCCTTAAGTGTAATTGTCTGGATTTCTTTTGCACTTTGTTCACCAGGAATATTAGTTAGATAGGACTTCAGGTTCTTCTTCATAAGCCCTGTAGCACCTATAATAACTGGTATGTGGAATGGTTGATATCTCCCTATGCTAACGTGTCCCGCCCCCCCCCCCCATTTTTATAAACACAGCGAATTCAACAAGGGCTTGCGTTCTTTCTTGATTTTGTTTTAATAGTAAAAAAAAACATGACGTTATTTCAATTTCGTCACTGTGGACCAGTGGATAAAGGAGCAGAGTCGAAATATAGGGGTTTCAGGTTTGCACCAATATAACATAGTCTTTTTTCTTCTTTTTTTTTTTGATGGAGAATGTTTTAACATTGAAAAAGAGTTATGTACTCATTCTACATTCTGATAAGTGAAATTATTGTAGTAATTGATAAAAACAATATTCAAGAATAAATACACTTAAGAAGTTTTATTTCATTTCATTAGGATCGGATTACATATTTTACTTCTTAAATAAAATTTTTGCTTCTTAATAAAACTTTGAGACCAACTATTTTTAAGCATGGAGGGCGGTAATTAACCAGTCAACATTACCACATCTTCAACACCTAAATGGATGTTTTTTGTTTTTTTCCCCTCTCTTCACCCGGCATGTTTACTGAGTCAATTTTTTTTTTGCTTCCCTCCCCTTGCTGCTATTTATTTATTTATTTTTTTTTACGGCTGGGAGTTGATCGATATTCTCTCCAACCGTCTTTGACATTCTTACCATGAGGAGTTGGGAATGTCTATTCTGAATGTCGTTTGTAACATTGAGGAGGTTAGGGGTTGGGCAGCAACAACAGCAACCATACTTTAACTTTCTTTGAAAGGGGAGCACGCTTCTATCGAGCAACACCAGTTAGCGGGTACTGCTGATCATTTTTAACCAATCAAATGTTACTCAACTTCACCCAACGATTGTTTTATTTTTGACAATCAATCATGTTAAGTTTTTTTTCAGCCAAGTGCGTGTTCATGTCAAGTGCACCTATTTCTGTTAAATGACCTTCCAGTACATCTGACTTTGATATTTAACATTTCCAATCAGCAAGTATTTTATGTTTGAGAAACACCAAACTTGTTTTACTGACCTGATGCATGTCTATACCAATTGCTCCTAGTTCTGTTAGGTGACCTTTTTTAACATTACTCATTATTCTATTTTCCAAAATGTTTATACATGAACATTTTCATTGTATCTCTCTTTACCACCCCCAACAGATTGCAATAAAATAATTAAAGAATATCAACTAATGTGTGCTCTGTAATAATCTATTATATAAAAGTGAAAATGTGTGTGTGTTTCTGTGTGTGCGCGCTTTTATTGTATGTCCGGCAAAGGTTTTTTTCGAGTGAGGAGTGCTCGGGAGGGTTACTGTTTCTTAAAACTTTTTATATACTCCCTAGATTATAATATCTATGATTTACGAAAGGAGGTCATGTCTATCTTTTATTTGAGTGACTTTGACATGCTATTTTTGTGCTATTTTTGACTCTGCATGTATTTGTTTGGCTTTTCCGTATATATAAGCGAAACTGAATCCATAGCAAAGGAAGCTTTCTGGCATGTGTGCCAGGGACGTCAATAAAGCAATGAGCTTTGATTAATGCGGGCAAAACCTGTCATATCAGACAATCGATATTCATTTGGAGACTCCCCCTTTTATAGGGAGCTGGCTTTACAACAAGATGTTGGGGAAACAAACAAATATGCAAAAATCTGGCTTGCAGCCAAACTTAAGTGCGGCATTACATTTCTCTATGGCGTGATGTTTTACCTTATTAAATTTATGCACCTGCCACTTAACCTTTTACTCATTAAATTTCAACCATTCTCACTTCGGCTACCCTCGTAGCATCGTGGTAAGTTATCAGGCTACCACTTTCGGTTCCACCATCGCCTTAAGGCTTCAGGTTCGAGCCTACATGTCTACCAAAACTCCCCTCCCACAACCACCAACAAACACTCGGGCAATGCTGGGACCCGCCCCACTAGTCTATATATATAAAAGACAAAATGTCGGCGTGTGTTTTTATATGTCCAGCAAAAGCTTTTTTCACAAGGTTTTACGGGGAGCAGGGGAGGGTTACTATTCTTTAAAACTTTTTATATACTCCCTAGATTATAAATCTACAATTTGTGAAGGGACGTCATATCTAGATTTATTTTGATCGACTTTTATAAAATTCACATTATTCCATCCTCTCGCGTGTTTGTTTGTGCTTTTCGTATAAAAGTGAAACTAATCAAAAGCGAAGGCAGTTTCTTGACTTTTCGTGCCGGGATGCCCAGAAAGCAAATAGCGTGGATCAGTATTGAGAAAACCCATCATATCAGACAATTGCTATTCATTTGGACACTCCTTTTTTGTGGGGAGCTGGTTTCCCAATATCGTTGGGAAATGAAATGGCAGAAAGCTTAACTAGCCTCCAGCCAATGTTCGTTTCTGCAAGTCAACTTTTTCATTGACATCGCTAAATTTCAATGTTTTTCACTTCCTATGGTCTTGCAGTGTTAAGATCTCACATTTTCTTTCACTTTCTTTTCCGCCTAAGGGTTTGTCATGGGTTCGAATTTTGTTTTTCTTTTACACCTACAAACACCTGGGCAATGCTGGGTAACTCTGCTAGTAATAAAATAAAATAGAATGAAAAGAAAAAGAAATGATAAAGTTTCTGAGGTCCATTTTTATATGCTAATAAATAAAAGATAACAACAAAAAGAAAATAGAAGTGATCCTTAGTATTTAGTTCAGGTTCCTTCTTCTCCAGGCTATATCATATAAAAGTAAACATCCTGATGCATGACTGTCTGATCACTGGCGCTAATTGCTAAACTGATATCTAGTAAATGATATTTGACAAATCCACATGTGTTTATGCTCGTTTTATGTTTACATATAATTTATCTTCCAATTTCAAGCATACTATGCACTCAGGCTATTATCATGTGTAGTACATGTTGTTAACAGTCTGACCCATGGAAAAGAAAATCATAGGGTCTTATTTTTTTTTCAAGATGGTGTATATGCAGCTTAACAATAGGACTAGTTGTATCAGCTTAAATATCACAATTAAAATGTTGTAAATTCCTACTCTATCATGAAATTTCCACTTACCTCCCTTCAGATCAGTATAAAACTTATCAAAGGGTGTTTATCTCTTTTATTTAGCAATTTTCAACATCGATATGTTAATTTGTTTTTCCATTAAATGAAATCTATTTGTTCTTCATCCAGCAATTTATCATTGTAACTAGTAATCCTGTAATCAGTCTGATGTATCTTATTATGCCAATTAAGCCCATGGGACTCCCTACGTAACTGTGAATCCTCCAGACCTCTCTGAAAATCTACCAACATTTATTTGTTCTAGAGTATCAAGCATATGAAGATTAGAGTAAGAAACAATATATCAATTATATCTAAAGTATTGAATAATTTTTCTTATTTTATTAAATGATTAAATAATCTAGAAAAAAGTTAACAAATATTTTTCAATGAAAGATAAAAGATCTACCTGTAGTTGGTATAGTGGTAGGTATTGTAGTTGGTATAGTGGTAGGTATTGTAGTTGGTATAGTGGTAGGTATGGTAGTTGGTATAGTGGTAGGTATGGTAGTTGGTATAGTGGTAGGTATGGTAGTTGGTATAGTGGTAGGTATGGTAGTTGGTATAGTGGTAGGTATGGTAGTTGGTATTGTGGTAGGCACTGTAGTTGGTATTGTAGTAGGCACTGTAGTTGGTATTGTAGTAGGCACTGTAGTTGGTATTGTGGAAGGTATTGTAGTCAGTATAATCGTAGGCACGGTGGTTGGTGCGGTAGTAGATATGGTAGTTGGTATAGTAGTAGATATGGTATTGTGATAGGTATTGTAGTTAGTGTTGTGTTCGGTATGGTATTTTTTATTATAGGTATGATAATTGCCATTATTGTAGGTATGGTAGTTGGAATTGTGGTAAGCGCGGTAGTTTGTATTATGGTAGATACAGTGGTAGGTATGGTAGTCGGTATAGTTGTTGGAACAATAGTAGGAACAGTGTGATTAATATTGTAGTTGGAAAAAAAGTTATCGCAAAGATTGTAATATTTTATCAACATAATGTAAATGTAAATCTTTTAAAATATTTAAACATTAAAGATATATATATTTTGATAAGATATCCAAGTGATTTAAAAGACATATGTACCTTGATTAAATTATCTTAAAAAATGTTAATATTTTCTTAAAGAAATTAATTAAGAGAAATGGTATACGAGTCAGGGTCAATGATATATATTTATTCAGAAAATTATTATTCCAAAAGATATATTTTATTACAAGAAATTAGCAGTAACGGAGAAGTGATGGATATGGAGGAGAGAGGGGTATCAGCGAGTCAAACAGAAAAAAGTGTGTATATATATATATATTATGGAATTAGTACACATCAGTAGATGTTAGCATATATTGATTTGTTTGGTAGCTAATAACTTAATCACAGATAAGAAGCAATTTTTTATCTAAAATTATTTTTCATTGCCTCAGAGATTCGTGTATTTCAATATTGTGATGAAACGTTTATAATTAATGTTTTTTCTATGTTGCTTGTGTGATTCACAATTCCATATAATCAGACGTCTTCTACAGGTTTTAATGTCTAAAAGGCATTGCTAGCAAACTGTAAGATGAACATAAATGCTACCTTTAATAACTGTTTATTTTATGATTCTGCCTGGCACACATGTTGTATCATTAATATGGCAAAACATATGAAAAGCGTATCCACATAAAGAATAAAATATTCCAAACGCATCTGCAGCTATTTATCAATTGAATAGCAAATAATTTTACTTTAACAGAAACTATCCAGATTTATCTTTATTAATAATATATTTATCCTTGTTTTTTTACACATAGTCAGTCTCTCCGTTCTTCCCTTTTTCTGTGACATTCACATAAACTCTAACATATTTCTAGTTTTTTCAGTATATTCACTGCACTAGCAAAAAAAAAAAAAAAAAAAACAAAAACAAAAAAAAAACAAAAGAAGAAATAAAGAAAATTCAGTACATTTGGTTAGTTTTCACTTCAGAATAATACATAGTCATAACTATTGGCCATTTGCCATATATATTTCCAACTCTTGGCCATTTGCCAGACATATTTCCTGGCTATACTATAAGTACTTTACAAATTTTTAGTGAATCTCAATTAAATAAGAAATGATAAATAAACCGAAATTCAACTTTTTGGCCATGTGGTACTGGTACATTTAATATGAAAATCCTGGTGGCAACTTTCTATGATAGTGGTTCTTTAACTTTCCGGGATCATAGCACACTGCAGCTATACACCACATTTTATTTAAATATTATTTTTACTCAGTTAAAAAGAACAAGATGGAAATAATAATGGAACTGTCTGTTTAAAACTATGCAGGTAGAGACTTTTGGTTCCATGACTTAACAGAGTTTAATTTTGAAATATTAAACTAAATCTACAAAACATTTTTAATAAGAAAAATATCGAAGAACTAACAGATGTATTTGGCGTTGTCTGGCATTAAATGTAACGTTAGATTTCTAAAAAAAAGAAAAGAAGTAAAAAACGGAAAGAAAGTGAGACATGTGCATACAAGTATTATGTTTTTTCTAAACAGTTAACTTCTTGTAAGTAAAAACAAGAAAAATACTTGAGCTGAGATTGAAATCAAAACCTAAAGTCAGTGAGTCAAGTATAATAACAATTAGATCAGCTTGCTGCAATCTTTAAAAAGTGTTTTCAAACCTACTTATTTTTAACGTAAGGAAGCTGTCATGTGAACGATTCGCGCATGTGCAGTCGTGAAATAGTTGACGAATAAAAATCCGATGACCCCCCCCCCCAAGTACTAATTTTTCCATTTTGACCCCCTTAGCAACCCATTTTTCCGGATGAAAACCGATTAAAACGTTTTCCATATGTCTGAAGACATTATATACCAAATTTCAAGTCTGTAGATAAGACATTCGTTGACTATCAATATATAGGTTGAGTAGCGTCCTCACACACTTACACTCCCACACACATTCCCACTTTTATAGATATATAGTTAGATTATTAGCAATTAATCCTTATGTACAATAATACTTGAATATTAAATCAATATTATAAAAGGGATTTTAATTTAAAAAAATAATTCATAAAATGACTTACCTGTTGGAGCTGTGATAAATAGAATAAATAAAAATATTAATTGAAAATATACATTTTTTTATTAATAAAACTTACAATTAAATATTCAAGCAATAAAACAATACATTTTTATTCATCAATTTTAAGCAAGTAAAATTTTATATAATTTTAAGGCAAAAAATATTTGAATTATCAGGGAAGGAGACATCCTTACAGACTGAGAATTTTTTTTGTATCAATTCAGGGTGCCCTTTTTTTTTTTTTTTTGGGGGATGGGATTTTACCCACATTAAAAGCTGACCATATGCCTAACTCGTCCCTCTTGGAAAGACAAGCAAATATGAACACTGGTTGAGTCATAATAACACTATATCCTTTTGGTTCGGAGCCAAGTGTAGTACTTGCTCTGATGCTGCACATAGTTTTTCAGTGAAGCAAAATCTTCTAGACCGAGGCAATATTTATGCTTGCTCCAATCCAGGGTGTTTTCTTTTCTTTTAAGGAACTGGATATTTTCCCACATAAAAAATGACCTTGTGTCAGACTATTCCCTCGTGAGGAGGCAAGTAAATAGGAACATTAGCTGATCCTTGTTGAAAAAACTGTCCACCAGATTACGAATTGGTTTGGATTACAACAATAAGTGATAAAAATGTCCACTATTATAATGGGTAATATCTACCTGTTACAGTTTTAATTCATGTATGACTCTCATTGATTCCAATGATTTGGTGCTAAATCAGTTGACTGATACACTTCACAGGCTCTGACATCCAATTTGGTCATTTTCTTAGACATCGATGAGTCAACAAACCGTACAAACTACAATGTCTTTTTTCATACTTAATATTTCCACAATGTTTTAATTTGTTTCTAATACCATTCTCATAGCAACTAAACCTGCATTCATCTAGACCTTCATTTGATGCACCATTTGTCATACTCTTCATTAAAATCATTAAAAATAAACGATTCGCTTGATTTTGACAAGTTATTTCATTATTTTCTTGGAAATTAAACGAAAATGTTATTTTTAATTTTGAAATAATTTTTTTTATAAGTTTAAACAGATAGTGAATATAAATAATATTTTAAAATCATATTTATAGAAATAAATCTATTGCATTTGACACATATGCAATATTAAAATTTACAACAATTGTTAGAACAATGTTAGTATTAATGACAAATATACTCACTTAACTTGCTACAAAGTTCTACACTCAATTCTGTTTCCACTGGTCTGTTTGGAAATGTCTTCTTAATTGTAATAACAATCTCAAGCAATTCACTTGTTTGATTTAATGTAATTATGTCAGTTGGATTGACATTCTGAAATTGAATCAAACAAAAAATTGTATATTAGAATCAAGTTAAAATATAGTTTTGAACAATTAAAAATTGCATCATGCCATGAAAAAAATAATGTCATATACACCCAATATTGCACAATCTGATGTTAATGATGCTTACAAAAATAAAAAAAAAACACACACACACACGATTGCATATCTGTACATACACACAGACACACACAGACACACACACATATATATATATATGCATAATCCTAATCCTTCACTAGAAAACATCAATGATAGCTCTAGAATGCTGTATCCTCAATGGCCATATTTCATTTGCATACATTAGCACCTTGTAGACTCATGTTTGATAAATTCTACCCTTAGTCAACAACATTAAAAATCTACTGGTTAATTATGACAAAACATCTTTAAACTTTCCCAATCCATTCCTAACTCTTGCTATCACACCAGTCTAAGCTACTCTCTTTGTTTCTGTGGTGTTACTAAGCTTACAAAATTCTAGATATTCTCAACAGTTACCCAAATATATTTTCTTCACATCAGGGTTCTCATTGACTCAACTCAAATTGCCTGTAATACTCCTGAATTCCTTGAATATCCAATGCTTACAAGTACAAAAAAATTGTGTTGCTCCCAACTCACTTTCTACAAACTGAGCATGAAACTTGTCTATTTCTTGGGGCTTTTCAGTACTATAACCATTAATAATCAATTTGTTCTGTGTAATTTTCACTTTCAGAACATTACTTTCCATAGCATTAATTTAAAAAAGTAAACCTTACATTATTTCACAGGTAATAATTAAATTATCAGCATAAAACATCTCTTCACTTGGGCAGGAAACCAATCAACTTATTTCTTATTACTTATTCAATTAACTTATTTCTTATTAATTATTTACTTATTCTCGTACCGGTTTCTGGACTTCAATAATTTTTACCCCTATTTAGAGGGTTTCACTCTTAACCTTGTAACAGTTGACAACTTTACTAAATTCCCAGTCTTTCAGAACACACTCTTTTATGATCTGATTTGTCAAGTGTGTGATCCTCTCAGTCCCTGTTCCATATACAACCTTAAACATGTATGCAACAACACTTATTCCTGAAACTCATCTTTTGCATCTTCATTCAAACCACATTTTGATGCATAAACAATTATTTTTACGAGATTTTTCTCTGTAAACATCAACTTAAACATTATAATACGATCAATAACATAATTAGCATAAATCATTTTATTTACTTATTTCCCTGCAATGAAAATCCAACATCACCTATTTACTTTTCATTTTCAATCCAAAACCGCTTATATCTTGCATCCTCTTCAACAATCATTTTGACAGAATTTACCTTTTCTTTCAGTTTCTTAGAAACAACATAAGTCAATACATATTTGCTCAAGAGACTAAACAATCTGTCCTTATCTTGAATGTAAAGGGCTACTATTTGGGATAATGCCTACAGGAAGAGATTAGCAGCGAGATGTCTGTTCACATTACATTTAAACTCCTGCAGTACAGTCAGGAAGCAGAAAAACAGTTCTACTACTAGAGTAGAAGACTTTCCGGCATCTAGAGATCTTAACACTGAAGGAGTGGAATTTTGCTGTTTAATAGGTTAGTTGGGGGTATGTACATTGTATGTATATTGTACAACTGTGCTATGAGTCCATCAAAGCACATTCTATTAAAGTACTAGTAAAACAAGCACAGGGATACAATATTGCACTGATGGGACAGGAGTGTGAGCTTAATTGATTGTGCGAGGCCTATTAGATTGGAGACTTTTTCTTGGACCTTGTCCAAGAGGAAGATACTAGTGGTAGATGCACCATCCCACATGTGGCAACAGTACTCCATGCAAATGGTGGCTTTGTAGAAATACAGAATACTCTCAAGTGTGAGTAATTTTCTAGCACGATATAGGGAACCCCTCACCTTCTTTGCTCAACATTGGCAATGTCATCGATGTATGTTTTTCAATTCATGTTGTCTGTGAATGTTAAACCAAAGAATTTGAACAAGAAGCTCTCATGCGATGTGTTATTAGTTATGGCTATTGGTGGTTGAGAAGGTTTCTTGTTATTGTTGAAGAAAAGCAGCTTAGTTTTCGTAGCATTTAATGTTATCATCCATTTCACTACAGACTGGAGGTCATTTTCTAGGGTTTCTGCCATTACCAACATATATTTCCATTCAGTTTTTCCTTCATGTCTATTATAAAGCATGGTGTCATCAGCAAATATACTCGTTTCAGATATAATTTTATCTGGGAAGGCGTTTATGAAAATCAGGAATAATAAATGTCCAAGGATCAACCCCTCAGGCACTTTTATATTAATATCATGTTGCTCGGCTGTACACCTATTGAGAACAATCTAAATTTTTCTCTTGTCTAAACAGGACCTGATTATATTTAACATTTTTTCAGTAATACTGCATGATTTAATTTTCATGAGAATACCATTCATACCAGATCATGTTAAAGTCTTTGGATATATTAAGGGATACTGCCCTGTAGAATGGACTTGCTTAAATCGATATTGTAGGTGAGAGAGAAGAAAGAAGATTCGCTTTTACAAGGTGGTGAACTAGAGCTTGACTGATTAATGACCCAAAGATTTTAGCAAAGAGGGAGAGGAGACTGACGGGGCAGTAATTGAGCAGATCAGTTCTTTCACCAGAATTCTTGTATACTGGTACCATAGAGGTAATTTTCCAGCTATCTGAGAAACAAGAGTTAGTAGAATACATGGACTAGCTCAATGGAAGATTATTTTAATAGTAGTTCAGGGATGAGATCAGACCCACATGCCTTGGAGGTATCTAAGTTTTTATGATATAACAAATATGAGAAGGGGTAATTTTCAGATCATCAAATGTGGCTTTTGTCCACATAGGAAAATCTGGAGGGAGTGATTTCTGGGTTCTAAGGTGGAGTTCGAGGCAAATAGCCAGACAATAGTTCAACCTCATCATGGTTGTTGGATAGTGGAGGAACTATTGATCGTCCTTTATATACTATACTATTAAAGATTGTCTTAAAATCGAAAGTTTCTAAAAATGAAGCAGTGATTAAGACTTTTGTTTCTTTTCCTCAATTCAATCTAGGCCATTGTTTTATAATATTTAGAAGTTACAGAAAGATAAAGTCAAATATTTATTTATTTATTTTTTTTTTTTTTTTGCAAGGGCATGTTGTGACCAATCACTTGTAATGGCTGCAAACCGCATAACAATTTAGGTAAGAAAGGCACTGATCCTGTGCTGAGACATCATGATTAATAGAGAGCCTTATGGAGAGGGTGTGCAGTTGACATATTTTATAGCCCTAGAAAATATTTCAGCATTCTACATGTGTGCATGTAACATCTGTTTTAATAGATTATGGTTCATAATGAAGTAAATAGTATTTTTATATAAATTAGTATTTTCATTTATATACACACATAAGAAGAGAAAATATTTCCAATTTATTCATTAAGCTAAACAACAAACACATATATTTAATCATAATATATTCAAAGAACAATAGCATTTTATTTAAAAAAATTTTTTACTCACCTTATATTCAATAACTAAACCATTTATATAAGTAACAGTCAGATTATAAGAAAGTATATTTGTTGTATTCACAAGACTCATCCTAACTGGAACTTTTGGCTTCAGAAAAGTTACAGTGATTCTTGGACCATCATCTTGTACATCAAAACTGAACACACCATCACCAACAACAAGCTCTCGGAAATGATCTTGATTGGTTGAGGTACGTATATCCAGAGCATCATTATCAATATTCTCATATGTTATTTCTTCATCATGAGCACATATTGCTGCAAAAAGATAAAATAATTATTACCATCTTTTATATGCATACACCAATGGAAGCATTTTACAATGATTTCTGTTTATTAATCATCAATCATGTACAAGTTTAAAAACAATTGAAATTTACTGTTAGAATAAACATTCTCCCATTATTAATTAAAATTTTCTAATGGATTTCATAATCATGAAATAGAATAGGTTTTAGGGAAATTTATAAATCATTGCTGCAAGACTAAGCTCTAACATATTCACAATCATATGCTCTATATAATTACTGCAGAAAAATATCATGACTATAGATTAATTCAGTAAAACATCTTTTTTAAAACTAGCAAAAACAGATTTGGTAGCTGAATCAGATAAGAACCTAGCAATTTAACTGCAATGTTTGTTTTATTTTTACGTTTTATTGAATTAATGTTCCGTGATTTTAGAATATTCTCTTATCTATATTTTGTTCTGATATTTAAGGCAATAAGCTTTAGAGTGGAATGTGGACACAGTGGTAGTAGTCCTTATCAAAAGATATAATAATTTTAGTTTTAAATAAATGTAAAACACATAATAGCTGTTGGTACAGTAAGAATAGTTGTTGGTATCGTTGTTAGAATTGTTGTTGGTACAGTGGTTGGAATAGTTGTTGGTATCGTTGTTGGAATAGTTGTAGAAACTGTGGTGGATTAAGTTGTTTGAACAGTTAGATGTGATTAGTATTGTGGTTGGTAAATATTGTAAAATTTTATTCTACAATAGTTAAAATTGTTATTTGAATATTGTGTAAACAGTTGTATGTGTAGTTATTGAAATTGTTGGTGGTACATTGGTTGGAAAAGATATAGAGAAAATTTTCATTAAGGAATATTTAATGCTTTTTTACATTTATTTATGAAAAAGAATAATTCATTTTAGAAAAATTAAAATAAAAAGCAGAAATATTTAATGACCCTTTATACACATTTCTAAAGTAAAATAATTAACTCACTTTGAAAATAATGACTATATAAACAATGATATTTGGGAGAAGCAAACCTTGTTTAATAAAAGTTAATCAAATGAAAAGTCATTATATACATAAAAGATTTATTATTTTTGACGGTGATAAACAACTAAATTGAGTTTATATATAATTTAATTACATTTTGACCCCAAACAAGGCACATTGCCACTTTGATGTAGGGGGCTACTATTGAGGACACCGGCTACAGGGGTACTAGGTGGGGAGTTGGGCAGCAAGATGTCGGTTCACGTTATGGATGGATAGATAGATATACATTTCCATGGTAACATAATTAATTCACTTTGAAAATAATTGAAGATATGGCTCTGAGAAAAAAAACTTAAGTATTTATGGTAAATTAGAAAAGCTAATCAAATAAAAATGCATTATATATTTCTTTCAGTTTTTTATGTCTTAATTCAAATTATTTTTGTCTACACAATATAAAAGACCATCTTATAAAAGGTTATATTCCAAAATTTTACAAAGTAAGGTATAAAAATTTACTTTAAATTGAATAAAAAAATTACCTTGAATTTATTTTATATAATGTACATTCTGTTGCACTCTCTAAAAAAATCATTGAAAATTTTATTTCATGTAAGGTACATTTTGTTGCAATTTAAAAACATTATCTTTCATCTAGCAATTAATAATATAGATATAAAATTTTCAATGATTTTTTTAGAAAGTGCAACAAAATGTACATTACATAAAATAAATCCAAGGTAATTTGTTTATTCAATTTAAATTAAATTTTTATACCTTACTTTGTAAAATTTATAAATTTTTGTTTTTGTTGTTGTTGTTGTTGTTGTTTTTAATGGAATTGATTCTGCTTTTCTACAGAACATTGATATGAATTAAATTCATGCATCCAGTCCGAACCGAGTACGTTCATGGTATTCCTTAATACATAGATTTTTAATTTGTTGTTTTCCCAATCGTGTAACATTGATCAAAAGTTCTCCTTGAAAGTTCATTTGCTGTTTTGTGTGATCTCAACATTGTGGGTCTAGACGATTTTTTCCATGTATTAAATTTAAATTTAATATCGAAAAGTCTGAATCTAAGTTTAATTACATTTTAATTTCTTGATCTCAAATTTTTACCATCACATATTTGCATTACCCTTTGTTGTTTTTGGTTTCCATGAAACGCACCCAGGTTTTATTTTTATTTCTGCAATGAGATCTTTTGTGTCCCATTTTTTACATGCCAAACATTTTTTGACAGATATGGGCAGTCTCTAACCCAATACAGATTTCCACATCGATTACAAGGGGATGAAATTTTCCTTTCTGAAAATTCTTTTTTAGATGTGTGCGGATATGTGTAGCCATTTTCCTAGTTTGTGTGTTATTTGTTACATGTATTTTCGATTGTTTAGCTACTTCTTTTTTTCAATGCCATATTCAATATCCTCTGAGTCTTTTTTAATAATTTCTATCTTCTGGTAGTTTTCTGTTAATTTTTGTAGAGTTAAACTTGATTTAAGCTTTCTGATTTCAGCATCTCGATTTGATGTCAGTCCTTGCGCAAATACTATTCATTTTTCAAAATAATCAAAATACAAATCAATAAATATGAACTTACTGTTTGATATAAATGGAATGGTGAAGGTCTTATTATTTTAAGACTATGATCTCTTTTTAAAAGAAAAGGGATCAAAGAATGTCCTTAAAAAAAGAAAAACATTGAAATATTGTATTGCATTGCTATGTCCTTCTGATACTCATCCATATCTATTTACCAGCAATGCTTCAAACATGCAAACTACCTTTTCTATTATACATACTATATATATATATATATACAGCCATGGTAAAAATTATGGAGCACCTATAAAAAAAAACTTAGATAATAGTTTAAACCTACGCATTTAAAGGTTAAGAACTATACAGTGAACAGTTGAGAGTAAATGTAAAATATTTAGAAGTTTAAAAACCAGTATTTATAAAATTTATAAACAGTAGATTGTAGGTATTTATTTGCTTTAAAGCATCTTCAAGAGTTTTAGCTGAGTTTTATACTAAATTCATTCCAATATTCAAAATGATTCACTGTCATATACTAAAAGTTGTTTCTTAGTTTTCAGGTAATATTTGATTTCGGCCAGTGCTTTAATAGTATATTTAATTGAAGATGCCTCCAAAGCTTTCAGAGATTAAAAAGGCACAACTTATTACTTTATCTCGTGAAGGATATTCTCAGGTAGAAATTGCTAGGGAGATGGAATATTCAAGGAAGGGAGTTCAAACGATTAAAAGGTACAAGGAAAAATTTTTTTCAAAAACAGAAAAGGATAAGGCCGTAAAAAGTCTACAAAAGCCATGGAAGACAGATCTTTGAAAAGAGCATCCCTTGCAGAGAGGAAGAAAAATTATCTGGAGCTTGCTGCTGAACTTAGAGGGGAAGCAAGCAAAAACATATCAGCTCAAACAGTGAGTAGAAGGTTATTAGAATCGGGATTAAAAGGATGCAAAGCAAGGAAGAAGTCTCAGGCCAACAAGAAAAAAACGACTCCAATTTGCAAAATAGCATAAAAATTGGACACTTGATGATTGGGCCAAAATTGTTTTGTCTGACGAAAGTAACTTTGAGGTAATTAACAGCTTCTATTTTCTAAACTTTGAACAGAACAATTGAAATTTTTATGTGAATACACATCCATAACACCTATTCAAAAATTTTAGCAAATTCTCATTTTTTTCATCAGACTTTTGGCACATCTGGAGCGGTAGGGAAGGCATTTCATTCTGATTGTGTGGTCCCAACTGTCAAATTTGCAGGATGAAGCATAATGGTTTGGGGCTTCATAGCTTCCTCTAGGCACTGGACTGTTGTACATATGTAAGAGCAGAATGAACTCCACAATTTATACTAACATGCTGGACCAGGTTTACTAAACCTCTTTGACTAAAATATTTAATAATAACATTTCAAGTGATGTAATCTTCATACAAAACAATGCCCCAAGCCATACGTTAAAAGTTTCAATGGGTTGGTTTGAGATAAAAGGGATTACAGTGATGAAGTGGCTCTCTCAATCCTTGGACTTAAATCCCATTAAAACTTTGTGATCCCATCTAAGGATAAGAGTGAGAATGCATAAATGTTTATCAAAAAAAGAATTAAAGGCCAAATTTTATGAAGAGTGGCAGAAAATAGATCCTACTATTTGCAACAATTTGGCCAATAATATGAAAAAACGAATAAAAGCTGTTATAAAGGCAAAAGCAGGACATGCCAAATATTGATTGTTATTAAAATAGATTTATCAATGTTTACTTCACTATTTTTAACCTTTAAATATATAAGTTTGAATCATAATTTTGATTTTTCATTGGTATATAATATAATTTTGACCATAGCTGTATATATATGGAGGGAACCAAGAAGAATTAGAGAAATTCTTTACAAGGAGACTTCTTGGGATGATGCAAAGCTCGATAATCGAGGTTGGGGCTTATATACAGAAGCATTTGCATTAGTATATATCTTTATAATGAACGAAAAATGTATATGCATTAGTATATATCTTTATATTTTCGTCTTTTCCGTTATCTTTCTGTATATATATATATTGTTCATTGTGTCTCTTTGCGAGATATCAAGTTGAGTGTGTCATGTCGACTGAAAGTATGTTTGCGAGTCTTCACAATGAATGAGTTGGTAGTGAGTTGCGTTTCTCTCTTTGTAGGTAAGAACTTTTTTTGATTCTTGCTGATGGGATTAAAATCCCGCAGCCAAAATATCACTCTGCTACCAGGTTCTTCATCCAGAACAATTGTGAGTATCACAAATGTTTAAAAAAATTATTGATTACGTAGGTGAAGGAGATTGAAAATTTAAGTATAGTAATCTTTTGAAAGTTTCTTGGGCCAGTTGACCGTCCTCCCTGCTCTTGCTTTGTATAGATGGGTCGACTGTTCAGATGTGTGTGTGGTGTGTGTCAGTGAGTGAAACTGGGTGGTCGAGTGCGTCCAATCCAGCAGAGTCGCACTTTAATATGCAACCATTCATATTCACCTTAAAGTGTTTTCTTTTTCATGTCAAAACATTGCATGATCCAAGGCAAGATGGGTTGAGAGGTCTATGAACCGCTTCATTTGATAAGGATATCCTCTAATTTCATAGGAATTTGATAGTAAGGATATCCTCTAATTTTATAGGAATTGGATGAAATCAATCTTACTAAATATTGTGCAAACATAAATATAAGCTGAAAAATCTTGGAGATTTGGGATCCAATATCTGTTGGAGACAGTGAGAGAATTTAGTTAGGAAGAGGAGATGCCTATGGACTTTTTAAAGGGTGGGTTAATTCGAGTTGGAGCATGTGACCAAATTCGGTCTTAGCCTTCTTGAAATGATCAGGAATGAAAGTAAACAGGAGGCCCAGATGTGGTGATGGTGAACAGTTGAATACACCACTTTAGTGAAACTAAACATAGGATCTATTAATTTTGCATAGGATGACAGAAGACTATAAAACCAGTCAACAGTGGATGTGATAAAAATTTTGTGAGCATATACAGTGTTAATTAAGGGATGTGCAAAAACACACAGGGATGTTCAATTATCCACAAGTCTCTGCTTTCTAACATCAACCAGCAAGTCAAAATGATCTAAGAAATCAGCACCTAGACTGGATAGGGTAGGTAGGGAGTACTTGGTGAAGTTTGAGGTCAAGGATCAATAAAACTTGACCACATGTGCCTATCTTCAATGAATTCATAGCAAATACAGAAATGGCGGATTTCTTCGGTTTATTAGAAACCAGATGTAATGACAAAATAGAGCATGAGGATCCTGTGTCTACCATGAACGAACTGTCCAGTATTATTTGTAATATACAGCCAAGAATTATTATGACCTTGATTCCTTACACAAAGAACTTGTCTGTCTCGCTACAACACAGCCAATTTGTGCATTAACAAGTCAAGCTTTGTTAATAATTCGTCATTAAACAAAGCCCCAGCAGCTGCTACAGTCTAAATTGACCCGGGTTGCTGGCTGAGTTTAGGTAATAATTCTAGAATCTTTTCTAACATGGTAGCCAGTTGTTCAGCAGTGTTCTTTTACATGTTCGGGACCAGTATAGCCTGGACTTCAGTAGGCAAACGTAAAAGAACATTTTTTTCTGCCGAGGAGTTCTAAAGTTCTTTTAACCATCTTAGAAACTTTGTAGGGGGCCTCTCACCTAGGTGTTTCTCATGTATGTGTTTGCCTGGACCAACCACAATTTTGCATCATTTGCATATGGAAGCAATGATATGAAACTTACCGCTGCTGTTTAGATACAATGTAAATTTATACAACAGCCAAACCAATACGTTCATTAAATATAAACCACAAAAGAAACTTTATGGACTAATTGTTCTTTAAAATTAGCAAAAAATTGCACACGTAAAATATTTTATGAGCAGGCACTTACAGGACAAAGGCCCAGTTGACCTCCAATTCACTAGAAATAAAAATAAAAATACTAATAACGAACAAGATAAATGAAACTACAGATGCCGCACACTTTGCCCACTAACATTAAAAAAAACACATTTAACATAGGTTACAAATAAGTCCGGTCACTAGATATCTAAGCTCCCCGCTAAAGTAGCACACACAAGAAACAGATGAACGGGAGTCTAACTGGGCCATTGTCCTGTAAGTGCCTGCTCATTGGCTAGTCAGGAAGGGTGTGGTGGAAACTAGAAAGCTGATTGGCTAACTAGAAACTTAAAAGGTGCATATATAAAAACACGAGACAACCATAAAATCCTCGCATAAGCCTGATGAATCCTAGCGGGGATCAAATTTTTTTTTTTTTCTCACACAGTGATCACCACTTATCAAGGCCCGGAAGCCACTCAGGGATAAGGGTTATTGCAAGTACATTATGTTAGTGTGGAGATTTGATGAAGTGTTTAATTAGGGGGGGCGGTTCATTAGGAATTTGTTAACATTGGACTTGAAGACATCCAAGTTGTAGTCCGGAGGGAAGCAGGCAGACGGAACAGAGTTCCACAGGCGTGCAGTTCTAAGAAAGAAGCTTTGTTCATGGAATCCGCGTTTTGATTTAGGCACAGATATAGAGTGAGGGAAATTTTTCACATGCAAATGCGAAATATTCTGTGTAGCTTAATTGCCATATATATTTTATAACTTACTACTTAGATCTACCTACATATTGAGCACTGTTGAAGTAAATACTTAAAGTTTACACAAATTTATACTTTCGTATATTAATTTATGGGATTAAATGAAGTAGTTACACACACCCACACATATTTATATATATATATATATATATATATATATATATATATATATATATATATATATATATATTGTTTTAACACAATCAAGACATCAAGAAATAGATTGATAGCAACAAATAGTGTATTTCATCGTTAGTTACAATTCTTTTAAAACTATCCGGAAAAATTCATATACATATATATATATATATATATATATATATACACACACACACACACACACACACACACACACACACACACACACACACACACACACACACACATTCAACCCTACCAACGATAATTTAGATTCTGCGATTGGTCAACATTTATTGGATAATCCAGAATGTTTCCTGGCATATAATGATGACTTTTTTTCAATTCTATTTCGAGGCCGATCAAGTAATCATCTGAAAACTCTCGAATCTGTCTCCATTGCATGACTCAGACATTCTCTCTGTCGAAAGAAGAGGTTCATTAACACATTGCACCTTTTAGGTAACTTGTAGGAAGATAACTAAAGGGAATTTTGTCTGGAAAAATATCCCATTTTTCTGCACTTAATCTTAAGAAAAATAAAGATACTTATCTTTCCAGATTTGATAAAGGTGCCGCCGTAGTCGTTCTGAACCGTATTGACTATATTAATAAAATGTTATATTTTAGATGACACGAATAAATTTCTCAAACTTAATTCGATCGACTCTTATGATAATACTTTGAATATTGAAAGCAAATTTCAAAAACGCTTGTACTTCTTATTTAAAAAGAATTATCTCTCCAAAGATATTTATCAGAAAATATGACCCACTTCCCTGAGGCTTCGAATTTATGGTCTCCCTAAAATGCGCGAAGATAATGTGCCTTGTAGATCCATTTTATCCATGATTGGTTTCGCTCAACATGCCCTCACCTAATATCTCACTGACTTACTTTAGCCTGTCCGTACATTCTATTCCACTTACTGTGTCTCTGATTCTTTTACTTTTTCTAAAATCATTCGAGATACTAACACCAATCAAAATAATTCTTTCTTTTGCTCGTTTGATATTTCCAGTTTATTTACTAACGCGCCTCTTGATGCGACCATTGCTATTTGTTGCGGTGCACTTTATTAATTAACAATTATGCACTAGTTTAAAAACAACTAAAGTAAATAAAAATTATTCATTACATTGAAATGTTTGATTGATTTTAATTTTGCATGGAATTATTTATTAAATAAAACTGCATAAAACTTCGTTTCAAATAAATTTAAAAAAAAACATACTTGTTGTAGGTATAGTTGTAGGTACAGTGGTTGGAATCGTTGTTGGTATAGTGGTTGGAATAGTGGTAGGTATAGTTGTTGGAATAGTTGTAGGTATAGTGGTTGGAATGGTTGTTGGAATCGTTGTTGGAATAGTTGTTGGTATTGTTGTTGGTATAGTTGTTGGAATAGTAGTTGGTACAGTTGTTGGTATAGTAGTTGGTACAGTTGTTGGTATAGTAGTTGGTACAGTTGTTGGTATAGTAGTTGGTACAGTTGTTGGAATAGTTGTAGGTACGGTTGTTGGTATAGTAGTTGGAATAGTTGTAGGAACTGTGGTTGGAATGGTTGTTGGAATAGTTGTTGGTACAGTTGTTGGAATAGTTGTGACTGATATTATTGTTTGCAAATATTTTATCACAAAGATCATAACATTTTATTGCACAATGGTTGAAATTGTCATTTGAACGATGTATAAACAGATGTACAGTGGTTCAAATTGTTGGCAGTACATTAGTTGGAAAATGTAAAAAAAATAATTGTCATTAGAATATATTTCATCCAATTTATATTTTTTATGAAAAAAAAGCACAAAGGAGAAATACTTTTTACATATTACAAGTCCGTGTAAATCTATATATATAAAAAGCAAAATGGCGGCATACGTTTTTGTATGTCCATGGAAGGCTTTTTTCACCAGGATTCTCGAGATGGTTACTATTTTCGAGAACTTTTTATATACTCCCTAGATCATAATATCTACGATTTGTGAACGCATGTCATCTCTACATTTATTTTGATCGACTTTTATAAAATTCATGCTACTTCCGTCTTTTCACATGTTTGTTTGTCTTTTTCATATAAATAAACTGAGACTCAACAAAGCAAAGCTGTCAGCAGCCTTTCGTGCCAGGAAGTCTTGAAAGCAATTAGCTTTGATCAATTTTGGGAAAGCCCTTTATATCAAACAATTGCTTTTCATTTGAGAGTTCCCCCTTTTTCAGGGGAGCTTGGTTTCCCTAACATAATAAATAAATGGAATGGTGGAAAGCTCAACGTTCATTTCTGCACCTGCATGAACTCATTCACTTAGCAAATAAACTTTTTGATTGACATTCTAAATTTCAATGTTTTTCACTTCCTATGGCTTCATAGCATAGCGGTAAGATGTCATGTTTTCTTTCACTTTCTTTTTCACCTTCGTGTCATGGGTTTGTCACGAGTTCAAGCCTGCCTGCCTGCCTACTAACACTTTTTTTTTCTTTTACACCTCCAAACTCCCGCTAGTATATATATAGAAAATAATTAAAAAATTTTTAATATAATCACAACTTATAAACAAGCTACAAATAAGGAAAGGAATGTCAGAGAACTCACCCCTATGATAAATCTTCTTTTATTTTCTACACCGATTTATGCCTTCTTATATCATTTTTATTTTTATATTTATTATCTTATATGGTTTTTTACTTTTTAAGCATTGCTTGTTTTAATGTCAAGCCATATTTCAAGTCCCTCACACACACACACACACACATACATGTTCCTGAAAGGATGAAACACTAGTGTCTGTAGGTATTAAAAATAATTATAGTAATTATTATATCAGCCTCTTTAAGAACTCGGTTCTTATTGTTGAGCACTCTAAATTGAAATTGAAGTCAGTCACTTAAAGACACATGTGCAGATTATGATGTTATAATCATAAGATCATTATCGCCATCTTGAAATTTATATAAATGTTAATTTCAACTATATTTCTCGCAGTTAATGTTAGACAGGTGGTTTGTTCCTTGCTAATGGGGTCAGAGATGGCTTTGTGCCTGCGTTCAACTCTTCCGACCAGCTGTAATCTGCACTGATGATTCCCAAAAGGATTAAACACTAGTGTCTATAGGTATTAAAAATAATTATAGTAATATTATATATATATATATATATATATATATATATATATATATATATATATATATATATATATAAATCTAATTATCTTAAGAGTATGAAAAAAGCAATCATCCCCAGTATATCAAAAAGAATATCTAAGATATCACAAAATGAAAATATATTCGATAAGAATAAGGATTAATATAATGAAGTATTACCTCAATCAGGATATCAAGGAAAGATCAAATACATAAAGGCGTTTGATAATTAAAATAGCAGGATAAATTATACAACATCATATAACATGGTGATGAAGGGAAGAAGAAATGTAAAGAATAAAATAGATAAAAAATAAACATAAGAATAAAAAGAATGAAATTAAAGAAGCATATAATAGTAATAATACAGTTAAGAATAAGAGAAATGGGTGCAAAAACAAGTCTGGTTTAATCATCCTTTTAGTGAACAGATACAAAATAATATCCCTAAAGAATTTTACAAAATAATTGATAAGAACTATATGAATTATAGTAGGATGGAATCAGGTGAATTAAATATTGAGAAAAAATGTAACTGTAGAATACCTAATGAATGTCCATTGGAGGGCAATTGCTTAATATATGAAATTGTATACAAATGTGCAGTTAGGGCAAATAATAGTAAAAAGATATACCGAAACCATATTGTATCATTTAACATTGAACCAGGAAAGGAAACAACTTGGAATGAGGATAAGGATAGAAATAATGATATGACAAAAATAAATATTAAAAATAAGAAGAGAAACACAACTGCGTGAGGTGATTGGCTTACAGAACCATGTAAGAAAAAATAGAATTTGAATTAAAATGGTCAATAGTAGATAAAGGTAGAAAATAGAATCCTAGTAAATCAAAAAGATGTAATTTATGTTTACTTGAGTAAACGTAGTGAATTCTAAAGAGAAAATTTGGAACAAAAAATTTCATGTTATTAAAGCTGTCTTCAGAGAAATAAATTCCTATTACCATGCTCAAGACCTGATTAAACGTGTTTAAATTTTTAAAAAAATTAAGATATATGTTGAGAGTGAAATGTAAGTGTTATAAGAGAATGTTAAATTTAATACAAAGATTTTAGGATAGTGCAATAAACAAATTAATGGGTCATTAACTTAACACATAAAAATAAACTAATTATAACCTAAATAAGGGAAATAGAATTAAATTTAAAGTTGATAATCGTTATTGGGAATAAACTAACACCTGAGAAATTTCATTAGCACAAAAAAAGAATCAAACATTAAGTAATTGCAAAATATTGAGACGAACAGATTATGATGGATTAAAATGGACTAAATAAGAAGTTTGAAGCAAACTAGGTGAAAAATTGAACCTAGACTGATATAAAGAGAATAATATTAAAACTACAAATTTTAAAATTAAGCAAAAGAGATTAATGAATACTAAAGTCAAAATATTAAAGTAAGAATACACACGAATTTCGATAAAATTATGAATCGATAAATATAGGCAAACTTGAGTTATATCTCTTACACCATAATGATATACTGAATAATACAGAATAGTAAATATTAAAAAAAAAATAAAAATAAAATGTTTATATTGAGATAAAACTTGAAAAGATAGATTTAACATTTAAATTATGTACATAACCAGTATGTGATGAAGATAAATTTTAATTGATATTATTTAAATAAACCTTTTAATTATAATTTAAAAAAAAAAAATAACATGTAAAGGAAAAAAAAAATCAACAAATATATGGCAATATGTAAATAAATATTTATACGAAAGTCGGGAAAATACAGATATGAATAATTGGACATATAAATAGAGACTACAATTTGAAGGGGTAGATTATAGAACTTGGGGAATAAATTGATAAAATAAATAAATTGGAGAGGGAGAAATAATTATAAGAATTAGAAAAAACATTAAAAGATTAAATGAATGTAAAACAGGAAATTGATGAAGTATCATATTAAAAGAAGAAATTCGAAAATGGGAGATTAATCAATTCGAAGGCAACCAAAAAATAAATAAACAAATAATAGAATAATATGATGAGAAAGAGGTGAGTCTAACCGCTTGATCCTTTAAAATAGGGATTATGAATATATTTATACATATATAACAAATATATTTTAGTGTCTGAAGCTATTTTTGGAATATTTTTAAATGATATAATGTTTAAATTTGTCCAAATAGTTATGAAACAATCGTAACACACAGAAATACACCATATGATGTTTTCATTTCATATTTTCTTGTCTTGATTTTGCAAAAATATTATGTATAAAGGAAAACAAATATATATATATATATATATATATATATATATATATATATAGTATGAAAATATACTTATGGCTGGTAAGCTATAGAGAAACGTTTATGTTTCATTCCAGGAAATCATCAGACTAATTGCTCTACTAATATCTACTAATGTATAGAGCACAGTTGAAATAAATACTGAAAATATATACTAATACATCTCTTAATAAATTCTGAGCCTAATTAATAAAAACCACACCTTTTAGGCAAAATTCTACTTTATTACTCAGCATAATCTCCTTCTGAGATTCACTGATTACAATGCTTCTCTTACAATTTGATGCCTTTTTTTCATAAAACAATTTTGGGGGGGGGGGGAGTTTCTGATATCATGCCTTCACTATAACTAAAAAACAATGTGATTAGAGCAAACTATTTTAAAGTTAAAACCTACAAAGTAGACACATGTTTTTTGTTCGGGGATGAATAAAAGTTATAAAAACTAGTAAATGTAGACTTTGATAAAAAGTCGAAATGGTAAATCATATATTAAGTAAATGCAGCAAACTAGCTTCCAAAAATTACAAAAAGAGACACGACTGCTTGGGAAAAGCAGCTCACTGGAAACTATGCAAACGTCATTATTTTGAACATGCAGTACAAACAGACAAATTTATTTGGCCAAGGACACCGGACATCATAATAGTGAGCTGGAAGGAAAAAAACTTGCTAAATTGTAGATATAATTGTTTTAGCAGATGACTAAGTAAAGACCTAGAAGCTGAATATGAAATCCGAAGAAAAAATATATAATACCAATAATTGTAGGGGCACTAGGAATTTTCTTATACTAACTCCAAACAGTTTAAAATAGTAGTGGTATTTGCTGATATGCTATTTTTAAATCTATTTTTGTAAGAACGTTCATAACTATCAGTTCATGTAATGCAACTTCAACATTAGGTATTGGATGTGAATTGAGAAAACTTTATGATTTATTGCTATTTTTAAATCTTAACATATACATCTATTTCCATCTGATTTTCTCAAAAATACAATAGGTGATGACTACTTGCTACACACAGGGGGAACATATTCAAGAAAGTCCTATTAGCTTTTGCAATTTTGCTCCTACAAATGCACTGATAATTTTCTTTGAATTTTAAACTCACTTCATAGTTTTTTAACTTTTTAATTTGTTCCTATTTTTATCTCATTTAATTAATTTGGTAGAATTTATGTCAATTATATCATTTCCAAGAAGCCTATATTGCACATAACTTAAATTAATCCTAATTGACTTAATTCCTCTCCGATCGTTTGTTCTTCTTGTCTAAGTTTTTCAAACTCACAATATTTATTCACATTTTTTAAACAGGATAGATATTTTATGATTGGTTCATCACTTTCTTCTTTCATCAACATGAACTTTGTTTTTTCTATTACGACCAACATTTTCTTAAGTCTCATATTTTTTCTTACGATTTGACTTATTTTTTAACAAAGTCAGGTCTTCCAGATTTATGGGATATGCCATAATGGATATTTTTATTATTGCTTCACATCCAGCTGTAGTCAAAAATAAATCTGTTATTTCATTTTCTCGTTTAGTTTCCTTGTAGTCTTTTAACATTTTAGTTCCTTCACTGGCAACAAAACATTGTAGCAATGTATCGATAATATTGGAATCCTCGAGAGACTATTGCAATTCTATCAGCGATGCCATTGTTATGAAGTGAAAGTTGGCCTTGTTCATAGATAGTCAAGCTTTTTCCTATATTTCTTAGAGAGAGAATCATATAGGCTCTCTCCTATGCTTATGCTAATTAGTCAAACAGAATTGTCAGTATCACTACAATCACTATATCACTATGTTTTGGTGGCTTTTTGTCCACCCACATGCCCAGTTTGTTACTTCCAACAGTATATCCTTCAGCTTGTTAGATAATTCCTGTTGTAAATATAGTATTCAAATGATCCACTATGTGATCTCTAAACCTACATTTTACAAGTTGCTCAAACCACATGTAGTGTAAATAAACACCAAGGCTATCAATATTTTATTACTAATCATCTTCAGCAATATGATTCGCTCACTTACATAATTAACTTCAATAATAGTATCTATCCACCTTTCTGCAATAAAAATACCAACATTACCTGGTCCCTTTACATTTCAACCAAGTTTTCTGGATAAAACATGTAGTTAAGTAGAAAAAAAAGAAATTTAAAAAAAATATATAAGACACAGCTGTTCCTTCCAAAAGGTCGAGCCCTTCAACGTCCACAAATAATTCACTGTCACAAAAATAATTCGCCGGCACTTCTTCCAACCGTCATTTCACTCTCTGCGCTCTTCACCCCTGCTTAAAAAAAAAAAGTACCGTTTATATGCTGCCCATTTCTCCACTTATGCAAATTGACTATCAACCAGAGCCATCTAGTTTTCCATTTCTCCAAACAGCCAATTAGCAAAGGGGGACAACTCAAACCACACAGAGCCATCTAGTTTTCCATTTCTCCAAACAGCCAATTTGCAAAGGGGGACAACTCAAACCCCACACTCCCTTGATCTACACGATCATCACATGTCAACCCATCACGTAGGCGCTCGACCAACATGGCGGCCGTCTCTCTCACTGCGATTTCCGTGGAGCCTCTTCGTGAACGTCGCTACTTGGCTCAATGTCGCTGTCTTCCTCTGATAACACCACCACCGGCCGCACATCAAGGATGTGTCGAGGGATGCCGTCGATAGATACATTGTTCGGAGACTGGACACTTGCCACAATGCCCCTCCCCCAGCGTGTGGTACAGCGAGCATCAGGCGGTTTGATCCTCACTTCCTCTCCCACTCGCACAGTCGCTCGCTTCTCGCCTTCCTCCGCAGGTACATGTACAGTTCGGGGATGCTGCCACTCGTACTTGAAGACTGCCCTCCTGTAGCTTCGGACTGGATCCAAGAGAACACAGTGGCTGAGTCGGTCCTCACCTCACTATTCTGTAGCCCCCATTTCAAGGCTAAGTTGATGCCCTTCATAACCGCATCCAGTTCCGCCACATTTATGTGAGCCACGTCGTCCTTCTTTCGCAACCAAGCAGCATCTTCTGCAGTAACACCACCTATCTCCAAGGTGACCCCCACTGCTATACAGCTTGACACACACAACACAACACCTTCTGCACTGTTGGGTACATGCCAAACGCCTCTCACTGGATACTCCCTCTTCACCTCTTCAATAATCTTTCTAATAATGTCCACAGTCTCTTTATCAACTCCATCCTCCCACTTCGCTCCACTAGCTAGCCTTTTGATATAACTACATGCAGTCCATAGCCATCCTGCAATAGGGTAATGGCCAACCAGTCTTCCGCATATTGAGAAGAGTTCTCCCCTGCTCAATTTTTCCGACACCTCCGGGATCTCATTTCCCCTCCAGAACACTAACCATCCTATCTGGTCCTTTCTTAGTTGGAGCCCTAACACAGCTCCTCCCTACAACGATTCCGGGCGTTTTGCAATTAGCCCAAAGCTGTTGAGGTCTTTTACTACGTCCTCTGCAGTTGTTACCGTCTCGTCCACCAAAATATCATCAATGTAGGAACTGGTGCCCCTTCTGACTGCGTCCACCTTGCTTAGCACCATTTTGAGGATCGCTGCCATGATTTTTGGTGCAGAATTCAGGCCAAAACCCAACCTAATCAGGTAGTACGTTCGGCCCTTGTATCTGACCAGCTGGTATTTTCAGAATTCCTGTGAAATGTGGATCTGTAGGTATGCAGATTTTAAATCCACAATCGTCACAGCCTTCTGAATCTGCCTGCACTCTCGCATGGTCTCTCCGCACACGTCCATCACATCGCCTCCCGTGTGACACGCAACGTGTACGTTCAGCTCCCTGAAGTCCTGTACTGGCCGAACTTTTTGTTTTGTGGGCTGAACAACCGCCATTAACGGCATCACACCTTCCACCTTCTCCGTCCATGGTCTTAAAATTCCCTCCGAGATCCATCGGTCCACATCCTTCTCAAATTCAACTCTTGTGCCTCCTCGTAACGTATGCTCGTAGCATTCCACTCTGTTGTTCAGTATGGGAGGTTCTCCCTTCCATGCCCACTGGACTGTCCATTTCTCACCATCAAAGTGTGCAGAGAAATCTTAGTCCTCTATCGTGCAACTTTTGTCTAACCCGGCCGTTCCTGTGACACATTTTTCGAATTGCACACCTGAAGCCCCTTGGTGTCCTCCAAATCTCACAGAGTTCCTATATACTGTAATGCTCCCTAGTCGAGCAATTGCGTACATCCCTAGCACCACATCGAAACCCGTGATAATTTTGTTAATAACAATCGCCTGGATTTTTAGTGACATCCCACGTACCATCAACCGAACGATACTTGTGCCATTGCACTTCACCTCTCTGCCGTCAACTGCCGTAATGCTGCTGGTTCCATTGCATGTGTCAACCATGTCTTTGGTGACAATTGTTGAAGTACAGCCCGTGTCGACAAGGGCTTTTGCACTTCGTCCATTTAGGGTCACCTCTACTTGTGGTGATATACCCTGAAGCGCCTTCATCGAATAAGTGGGGTAGCCACCAGCGCAGTGGCTTTCCCCTGTTCGTTTCCCTGGGAACAGAATCTGCTGATGTGGCCGAATTCCCCACAGCAGTAACACGTGACTTCTGGCTTTGACTACCTGCACTGCCTCGCCATATAGAGGCCTTGGCATCGGTAGCACCTGCCAGAGAACCTGGGTGTCTGCCACAGTCCTCTCTGCATTTCGTCCTTCACAATTTCCTGCTGCAGTTTGCTTCGTTGAGCGACAGCTACGATTCCCTGCTCACTCTCTTCTTTCCTGGCCAGCACCCTAGCCTGTGTAATCAACTCCGCCACCTCCATAGTATTTACACCGAGCAGTTGCTGCAGAGCTATAGAAATATAGTCCGGGAAGCCATGGATAAAGGCCAGTACTGGACTTCAGGGAGCTGAACGTACACGTTGCGTGTCACACAGGAGGCGATGTGATTGACGTGTGTGGAGAGACCATGCGAGAGTGGAGGAGATTTAGAAGGCTGCGACGATTGTGGATTTAAAATCTGCATACCTAAAGATCCACATTTCACAGGAATTCTGGAAATACCAGTTGGTCAGATACAAGGGCCGAACGTACTACCTGACTAGGTTGGGTTTTGGCCTGAATTCTGCACCAAAAATCATGGCAGCGATCCTTAAAATGGTGCTAAGCAAGGAGGACGCAGTCAGAAGAGCCACCAGTTCCTACATTGATGATATTTTGGTGGATGAGACGGTAACAACTGTGGTGGACATAGTAAAAGACCTCAACAGCTTTGGGCTAATTGCAAAACGTCCGGAATCGTTGTAGGGAGGAGCTGTGTTAGGGCTCCAACTAAGAAAGGACCAGATAGGACGGTTAGTGTTCCGGTGGGGAAATGAGATCCTGGAGGTGTCGGAAAAATTGAGCAGGGGAGAACTCTTCTCAATATGCGGAAGACTGGTTGGCCATTACCCTATTGCAGGATGGCTATGGACTGCATGTAGTTATATCAAAAGGCTAGCTAGTGGAGCGAAGTGGGAGGATGGAGTTGATAAAGAGACTGTGGACATTATGAGAGAGATTATTGAAGAGGTGAAGAGGGGGGATCCAGTGAGAGGTGTTTGGCATGTACCCAACAGTGCAGAAAGTGTTATGTGGTGTGATGCAAGCCGTATAGCAGTGGCGGTCACCTTGGAGATAGGTGGTGTTACTGCAGAAGATGCTGCTTGGTTGCGGAAGAAGGACGATGTGGCTCACATAAATGTGGCGGAACTGGATGCGGTTATGAAGGGCATCAACTTAGCCTTGAAATGGGGGCTACAGAATAGTTAGGTGAGGATCGACGCAGCCACTGTGTTCTCTTGGATCCAGTCTGGAGCTACAGGAGAAAGGAGGGTGAAGACGAAAGGCGCTGCCGAAATAGCTTGTAGTGAAGTAGAAAAAAAAGAAATTTAAAAAAAATATATAAGACACAGCTGTTCCTTCCAAAAGGTCGAGCCCTTCAACGTCCACAAATAATTCACTGTCACAAATAGAATTCGCCGTCACTTCTTCCAACTGTCGTTTCACTCTCTGCGCTCTTCACCCCTGCTTAAAAAAAAAGTACCGTTTATATGCTGCCCATTTCTCCACTTATGCAAATTGACTATTAACCAGAGCCATCTAGTTTTCCATTTCTCCAAACAGCCAATTAGCAAAGGGGGACAACTCAAACCACACAGAGCCATCTAGTTTTCCATTTCTCCAAACAGCCAATTTGCAAAGGGGGACAACTCAGACCACAAAACACAAATCAATACATCTTCTTTCAAGCAAATCAACAATTAAACCAGCTATTCTATGCTACCTTCCAATATTTACATAGTCTGAAATGTATTCTTTTTTTATGACATTTCCTTATTTGAGGTAAGATTTTTTTAGTCCAGATATTCTTGTTGACATCAACCCAGTTATGTCATAAGAACCAATTTTTATAACAAAATATCATAGCAAGACTTAAAGTGCTACAACTGCATTTGGGATTTCTTAAAAATTAGTTTTCTCAATAAATAAATAAATAAATAAAAAAGGAATTATACACTGGTTCTCTGCACAGCTACACATCCAACATTATGTACAATGTACAAGGGGGAATTTCACTTATCTTAGTTGAGACAGTGATACAAAAGCACTCTACTTACACCGACTCCAATTTTAAGTATACTTTCAGAATTAGTATCCAAAAACTAATATTCAGTAACATGAACCAGTGATCAAGTCTTTTGTTTCCTTGGTATGAGTCACCCTCATCAACTACCTTCTAGCAATAAAAAGTTACAAAGCGATGGGTGTCTGATTGAATAAAGATAAAGGTTGTTTTTCTTTAGTACTAAGGCTTGTCATTACTTGTCATGACTTAGTAGGATCAAGTCTCTCTGACCTTCTATCTAGCCCAAGTAAGGGCCTAAGTGTGGTGTTGCAATTCATGCAATTATTTAGGCAACTGGAGTAAAGATTGCCCAGCTACATCATGATTTGCTATCTACAGTCAGCAGACTTTGAAAGTATTTTTAAAGTATTTAAAAAATGTTAAACTTTGAACAAAAATCACAAATCTATAAACTATTTGTAAAAGTATTACTCACCACGTGGACCACACAGATGAACACTAACTTCGGTTTCAACACGCCTTTCTGGATTTTCTTTTTCAATTGTAATTTCAAGCTCAAATAATGTATCAATTTGTGGAAGATATACTGTAGTAGTAGGATCAACATTCTGTAATGAAAAATAGAAAATTGAACATTTTATCAAAAAATACTTCAATAGTTCAGTTACAATTAATTAGTGTTGCATTTGCTTTATGATTTTCCTTTCCGACAACAAAATTTCTGTTTTTGAATTTTTGAAATAAACAATTGGTTATTCATATTATTTGGATTCATCAGACTACTGTTTTCATCTTCAGTGTCATTTTACAACGTTTTCATTCATACTCTGGCCCCATCAGGAAGATGTTCAAACATTACTAGACCACGTGAACTCTCTCCACATAACTATACAGTTCATGATGGAAAAACAACATAACAACAAACTATTCTTTCCAGATGTACTGATTATCCACATTGGTCAGGGTTTATGTTATCTATATACCGAAAGTCAACATTCACTGGACAGTACCTAAACTTCAATCTCACTATCCATATAATGTAAAGAAAGGAATAATCCATTGTTTAAAACACAGAGAAAAAGCAATATGTAATAACAGCAATGCATATCAAGAGGAGATGGACAGTTTAAGAGAAACACTCTGCTGAATCAACTATCCAGAGAGCATGAAAGCAGCTCCAAGAAATCTGGACCAGACACAAAAGGACATCACTCAAAAACTCACCACAGTTTGTATACCACACATGAAGGGCTTGTCTGAAAAAAAAAAATTCAATGAATCCATATCAAATCAGGACAGTATTTGAGAACGATTTAACTCTCCGGAAATAGCTTGTGAGAGTCAAGCCCCCTACAGAAAAAATTATGACTAACAACTGTGTATATGAAATCCCATGTAGATGTGGAAAACTATACAAAGGTGAGACGTGTCGACCACTAAAAGTATGGTTAGAAGAACGTCGAAAAGCCGTAACATATGGAGAGATTTAAAAATCGAGTATAGCTGACCATATTTGGAGGGAAAAAGGAAACCATTATAATTTACTACTATGGGACGAAGTAAAAATTATTGACGGAGAGGAACGATGAAGAGTAACGCAACTAAAAGAAGCTGCACATATGCTTGGAGACGATCAATTTCTAAGTATTCTATATGGAAATAAACATTACAAAAAACAGCTTCTACAGAGAAAATATCAAACCCAAAACTTCTGTTTTTACATATATTGCTATCAGAAATGTTTATATTCTATACAAACTGCAACTTCTTAACAGAAAATTAAATATATATATATATATATATAGATATTCGGTAAACTTACAATATATTTACATTCCTTATTATTTTTTAAATATATTTCTGACCCGCTTCTTTGTTTACATCTACATGTGTGCGTGTGTCCGTGTGTTCCCGCCAGCATGCGTTACCAAAGAAAAACGCTTTTGCTTTGCAAACATATTTATTAGATGTTAATAAACATTATGAACTGCAAGTTTTTTTAGATAATTTAATATCTATCTAATCAGTATTATACATGCAAATAAACATTACAAAAATTTAAATGATATACAAAATGCAACTTCTCCTTAGAAAATTAAATATATATATAGATGTTCGGTAAACTTACAATATATTTACATTTTTTTAATTTTTTTTTTATTTCTCACCTGTTACTTTGTTTTACACGTGTTCCTGTGTGCATGTGTTTCCATCAGCGTGCATTATAGCGTGAAGTAAATAAAGGGTTCCATTCGAAATTCCATCCAAATTCTCGAGTTCGACAGAAACATTCCCAAGTTCGAGATTATACCGATCGAAACGTTGTAAAAATGATACTCCAGACGAAAACAGTAGTCTGATGAATCCAAATAATACGAAAACAATTTCTAACAGAAATCACAATGTAAATGTAATATGTAGTAAATAATATTTTTGATGAAAGCAATTACTAAAACTCAATTCAATACAAAAAATTTCTTCTATAAAATTGAATTGTCAAAAAGGAAATTTGACTTACCGTAAAAGGCTCTACTTCACCAGCTGCATATGTTGCAATAACACTAAAACTTTGGATATTCTTTGTATTTAGAAGGCTAATCTTAACTGGAAGTCTTGGTTCATTGAAAGTGATCACAAGTCTTAGAATATTATCATTTACGTCAAACTTATAGGGTCCAGCACCAGGAACTAATTTTTGAATGGGATCATTTGTGCTTGATGAAATAATTTCCACATCATCATCACTGAGATTTTCCTGTGTGATTTCTTCAGCATGAATACAGATTTCTAAAATAAAGCATTAAAAAATAACTTATAGAAAGATAAATATAAATTTATGTTGAATTTTTATGAAAATACATTGATAACTGTCAGGTTAGCTTAATGAACCAATAACTTTTCTAATCACAATATATGAGGCAACATTCAATGACAATTATACAGTAAGTAATGCGCATGTATCATCACATAGTTCAATACATTTATAATTATATAAATAAGTTATATAATAAAAATTGCAACTACAAAATATTTTCTCCTTTATTGGCTACAGTTTTAAAGATTTTATATCCTTGTTCTTGTTAAGTAATATACTACAATGATGATTTAATGATAATTATAAAGTAAGTTATGCACGTGTATCATCACATATTTCAATATACTTTTAATTATATAAATAAATTATATAATAAAGATTTGCAGATACAAAATATTTCGTATATCGCATATAAACTACAGTTTAAAAGATTTTATAAGTTTATCCTTACAAATAAATATACTACAAAGATGATTTAAAGAAAATAAAAAGTCATGATAATGCAATAATATAATCAGAAATACTCTACCATGTGTTGTAGTCATTCTTATAGTCCTTTTAGTAGGAAAAGTTGTTGTTGAGGTAACTGTGAATATAACCACAAAATGTCAACAATCATTAAAATTAAGATTTTTTTTTACAAACAAAATCTCATTAATTCTAACTAATCAAATGTTACACAAACATAATTAGAATTGAGTTAAAATAACAAGTTATGCTGGTTCAAATAATATACCAAACAAACGTTCATTAGTATTTAGAATTGCTTTTGCTATCTTGTTCATATATTCATGCACAGAACCAGGTGCACTATTTTTCTTTTAACTTCCTTAAATATTTGCAACGTTTTGCTTCTATACTTCTCAAAGCTAATGAGGTTTTCTTTTGTTGGATATTTTGCAATTTTCTTAGAATTGGGTAGCATTTTTTACAGCTTTTCTACATCAATCATCAAACGATGGTTTACTGCGTTTTACAGAAGGTTATGTTTTGAGCATGTTTTCCTTTGCTGCTGATAATAATGTATTACTAACGTGTGTGGTATGATCTTTATTTTGGTTGTTTGATTATGGAATCAATTTGTAATGTTCATAACTTCTTAAATTTTTCCTAATTGGCTTTTTTGAAATCCCAATATGATATTTTTACGTCAGTTTGAGATGTAAAGACGTTATTCTAAGAAAATCGGGAAATGGTTGTTTTGGACTTTCCAGTTATAATTTAGGAATAGCTTAAAACGACATATTGTACAATATGTGACTGTTGCTGAATATGTTTACGTTGTTATTTTTGCAGAATATGTGTATAGACTCTATTATTTTTACTTTTTTCTCCGGTTTTCTTGCTTCCTCATATTTCATTATGGTTGTTAAAGTTCCCCATTATAATGAAATATTTGGACAGTTGTTTAATTAATTCACTTAGTTCTGATTCTTCGAGTTCTTTATTGCTGATATATATGTATTGGGCACACTTTTATACTTTTATGAAAAGATGCTGATATAGCGACTTCTTGCATATTTGTATTTCATTGTGTGAGATATTTTTAATGATTACTTATTATCTACATCTTTGAGTTTAATTTCTTGAAGGCAAACAATTGCTGGATAGTGGTTTATAATGTTCACAATAGTTGGCCCATATTTTTCTGATATTCCAATTATTTATGGGTTTTCATTTTAATTGTATTGTCTGTGAAACTTATATTCGCCTTTCTCGGTTTTCTTGCTTCCCTATTTTTATTATGGTTGTTCAAATCACTTATTATGATGAAGTATCTTGGCAGTTGTTCAATTGACTGCCTTGTTTTAATTCTTTCAATTGTCATTTGCTAGTATCTATAATAAGCACAATGTGATAGTTTTATGAAAAATGCCAATATGGTGACTTTTTGCATATTTGTATTTAATTTAATTAATTGATTTAATGGGATATTAATTTTATAATTTTATTACCCACATTTTTCAGTTGAGTTTCTTGAAGACAAACAATTACTGGACAGTAATTTTTTTGTATGGTGGTCTTAGAGGTTTTTTCTGTGGTTATTTTCATCTTGGGATGTGTGTTTTTCTTGCTATGTTTATTTTTTTTGTTTTAGAAATTGTGTTTCTATCTAGTTATTTTTGTTTGATCTCTTCTCTATATTTATAAAATGGAGACGATTTTTTCCTCCCTAGAAAAAAAAAAATCTAGCAATAGAAACACAGCCGACAGATACAAATTCAATAGTCACACTAACTGCAAATATCTGCTGCATGTTTTCTGGATATTACCCATCGATTTTATTCAATATTGTAGATTCCTATAATATTTCTGAGTACATTCACTCTCCCCAACAAATCATATTCACAGGTAGTAGCAGGATACTTTTTCAGTCATTATTTTCTACTCTTACTCTCCTTGATGAGACCGGGAACTTTGATACATTTTTCAAAACTATTTCATATATGGTAGACATTACATATTTTCTTAATATCTGTGCTATATCCATGTGTTTATCAGTCAACAAATAAGTACTTATGCAGAATACGGACATTGCTAAAATAATAATGTTATTATTTATAAACCCATTGTTAATATAGGAGATCAGAGCTCTTTGTAAATAGTATGTACTTTCAACTAACATTTTAATAAACAAACAATATTGTATGAAGTTAAATTTAACTTGAACATCATATCTAAAACAATAGCATGGTTCGTATTCTGCATAAGTACAAAAATCGCCTCAAAACAGCGGTAATCAACTAAAAATAGTAGTGCTTGTCAATGCCCACCCCTGTCATGAGTCAGAGTAACCATCTTAAAAGAGAACTGATCAACAGTTACTGTCATAACCGCAAGTGGAGGACAGTGGCCACTACTGGATGAAAATGCCCAATAATTGAAGACAGGCAATTTCATTTCAGAGCAGTCTAATGGGGACTGACACCAATTATGACTGGTAGTGACCGATAGTTGCAGAGAAAACTAGTGCCCGCTAGTAAATGCAAGAAACAGTCTCAAAACGCTCCTAAACACCAGTGACGACCAGTACTCACAATTGAAGACAGAGAATTTCATTTTAGAGCAGTCCAATGGAGTCCAATACTAGTGATGGCTGCCAGTAAATACCAGGAATCAACAGTGATAGTTGTAAAGGTAGCCAGTGTCCACCAATAAACACAATCGCCTCAAAATACATTAGCACTAGTGATCATCAGTGCCTACCATAGGTATCCAGTGACAGCTAATGGATGCCAGTGACCAACAATGCCCAACAGTTGAAGATAGACGATTTCAATTCAGAGCAATCCAATGGAAGTCGACGCTAATCATTGTCACCAGTGACTGACAGTTGCAAAAACAGCTAGTAAATGCCAATACCCAAAAGTAACCGCCCCAAATTAGCACTGATCGCCAGTAACCACCAGTGTTGACAATGACAGCCAGTAAATTTCACTAGTTGCTACTGCCAGGCAATGCCCAACAGTGGAAGGTAGATGATTTTTTTTTTGGTTACAGATGCCAGTGCCCACTTTCTAGGGCCAACAGTGGCCCTCACTAACAACAATAGTTTTATTTGTTTTGTGAGGGAGGTTCTTTATTGAATCTCTTCTGGCTTTGTGCCATACTTCAACCAGGCAATGCTAGTACATGGGTTCTGTTCATTATTTATATGAGATAGATTAAAGCAATTGGGATGATGTTGGCTGTATTTTTGTTAGAAGTGTATCTGTTTCTGGTTTTATTTCTGTAGTTAACTGTATGAGTAGTATTTTTTTAATTGTTTATTGAGGAAATTAGTCTTCATGTTTATAAAGTGTGTCAATCGCTTTATTGCAGATTAGTAAAATATCAATATTTCACTAAATATATGTCACAAAAAATAAAATTGTATAATAAAATGACTGCTTTAAGGTTAGTTATTTCCCAAAATTTTATTCAAATTCATGTGATATTCACAAAGTTATGACATTTTTGTCTTTATCAAGGAATTTCCACTGTCCATCGCTTTATTGCAAATCTCTATAAATGTTGTATTAGGGCAAAAATACAATGTCTAATCATGAAAACGTTACTTTTTATTATATTTTTCTGTTAAAGAATAATAAACTAAAGCACATTCTAGGTGCTAAGCCTCAAATAAATTAATTATTTTTCACCATATCCAACAATTTTTTGAAATAACTTTAAATAACCTTTTGTCCACCAAAGAAGTCAATACTAGACATTTAAAAATTTTCACACTGACGTCTGATAGTTTAAATTCGTTACAGTGTTTATCAACCATGGCCGCATATGTTGCAAAGTCATCTTTGTCGTTTTTAACCAAATTCAAACATTTCCATAGTTTATAGAACATTTTAGACTTTTGGGCTAAAAAGTTCAGTAAGAAGCTCCACGATATCGGCAAAAGATAGCTCTGAAGTTTAACGTGGCAAAATAAAAACCACAAATTTATGTTCAACGGTCTCCAATTTGCATAATTGCAAACAAACTTTTTTCTGGTCGGACCGGTCTATAGACTAAAAAAAGTCCTCATTTCTTCGGTAGTAAGCTGAAAATGACTTAACTTCTTCTGGTATATAGCAGTTGTCAATCGCATTCCATATAGAGGCTTGTGAAAATAAGGTATTATTCTCAGTGAACACATTATATGTTACGACTTGAGCAAGTAACTCCTCCAGATGCTGTTTCCACTCAAATAACTGTTTTTTTTGTAGTTGTTCTCGCTTTTCGTCTGTATGTTGTTAATGTTTGAATAATTGTTGTTGTTGAATTTGTAATTATTCCCAAACATACAAAAAACGAACACGGCAGCCCTAATTCACTACGGCAGTGCGATCGACACATATTGTTATGCATCATCTATTCCATTTAAACTTACCCATCTTGCTATAAATTATGTAATCACTTTAAAATTACACATGCCATTTCCCATTTCTTACATTACAATTATTTACATATTGTTAAATTTAAAACAATTACATCATAGCTTTTTATACGTCACACCCGGTTTTAGCATCCTATATATACCTCAATTAGATTTAAACCAACTAGAAAACATTAAAAAATAATTAGCAACACATACAATATACTCCACATTTTCTTGTATTTTTCGTTTCCTTATATAATTTTTGATACCTCTGGTGGGGAAGGGGGGGGGTGATATTCATTATTTATAAATTACATGTTTTTCTTTTTTTTTCATTTATAAAACTTTCGATATCTGATTATTTCAGTTATATTTATTTATTTTGTTTTTTAGGGGGCTTTGTATTTATTTTGTTTTTGCAGATAGAAACGAAAAACCTTCATTTGTTTTGGGTGTGTTTTTGGGGGGTTATTTAAAATATTCTTCGATTTAAACAATTACGCTGCAGATTTCTTTACATCATATCAGGTTTCACTATCCTATATTAATCTCGATTACATTCTAACCAACGAAGCCACATTTCTTGTCTTTTTACTTTCTATTTTTTTGTGGAGGGAGGGTCATTTGTTTAAAAATCATTTTCTTTCTTTAAAGATTGTAATGCAGGGTATGGGGCAGCATAACCAGCTGCCAACATTCCCCTGCTTTTTACTAAAGTCAACCGAGAGCTCTTTTTAGTATCCTCGTTGTTCCCTTAAGTGTAATTGTCTGGATTTCTTTTGCACTTTGTTCACCAGGAATATTAGTTAGGTAGGACTTCAGGTTCTTCTTCATAAGCCCTGTAGCACCTATAATAACTGGTATGTGGAATGGTTGATATCTCCCTATGCTAACGTGTCTCGCCCCCCATTTTTATAAACACAGCGAATTCAACAAGGGCTTGCGTTCTTTCTTGATTTTGTTTTAAAAGTAAAAAAAAAAATATGACGTTATTTCAATTTTTTCACTGTGGACCAGTGGATAAAGGAGCAGAGTCAAAATATAGGGGTTTCAGGTTTGCGCCAATATAACATAGTCTTTTTTCTTCTTTTTTTTTGATGGAGAATGTTTTAACATTGAAAAAGAGTTATGTACTCATTCTACATTCTGATAAGTGAAATTATTGTAGTAATTGATAAAAACAATATTCAAGAATAAATACACTTAAGAAGTTTTATTTCATTTCATTAGGATCGGATTACATATTTTACTTCTTAAATAAAATTTTTGCATCTTAATAAAACTTTGAGACCAACTATTTTTAAGCATGGAGGGCGGTAATTAACCAGTCAACATTACCACATCTTCAACAACTAAATGGATGTTTTTTGTTTTTTTCCCCTCTCTTCACCCGCCATGCTTACTGCGTCAATTTTTTTTTTGCTTCCCTCCCCTTGCTGCTATTTATTTATTTTTTTTTTTTACGGCTGGGAGTTGATCGATATTCTCTCCAACCGTCTTTGACATTCTTACCATGAGGAGTTGGGAATGTCTATTCTGAATGTCGTTTGTAACATTGAGGAGGTTAGGGGTTGGGCAGCAACAACAGCAACCGTACTTTAACTTTCTTCGAAAGGGGAGCACGCTTCTATCGAGCAACACCAGTTAGCGGGTACTGCTGATAATTTTTAACCAATCAAATGTTACTCAACTTCACCCAACAATTATTTTATTTTTGACAATCAATCATGTTAAGTTTTTTTTTCAGCCAAGTGCGTGTTCATGTCAAGTGCACCTATTTCTGTTAAATGATCTTCCAGTACATCTGACTTTGATATTTAACATTTCCAATCAGCAAGTATTTTATGTTTGAGAAACACCAAACTTGTTTTACTGACCTGATGCATGTCTATACCAATTGATCCTAGTTCTGTTAGGTAACCTTTTTTAACATTACTCATTATTCTATTTTCCAAAATGTTTATACATGAACATTTTCATTGTATCTCTCTCTTTACCACCCCCAACAGATTGCAATAAAATAATTAAAGAATATCAACTAATGTGTGCTCTGTAATAATCTATTATATAAAAGTGAAAATGTGTGTGTGTTTCTGTGTGTGCGCGCTTTTATTGTATGTCCGGCAAAGGTTTTTTTCGAGTGAGGAGTGCTCGGGAGGGTTACTGTTTCTTAGAACTTTTTATATACTCCCTAGATTATAATATCTATGATTTACGAAAGGAGGTCATGTCTATCTCTTATTTGAGCGACTTTGACATGCTATTTTTGTGCTATTTTTGACTCTCCATGTATTTGTTTGGCTTTTCCGTATATATAAGCGAAACTGAATCCATAGCAAAGGAAGCTTTCTGGCATGTGTGCCAGGGACGTCCATAAAGCAATGAGCTTTGATTAATGCGGGCAAAACCCGTCATATCAGACAATCGATATTCATTTGGTGACTCCCCCTTTTATAGGGAGCTGGCTTTACAACAAGATGTTGGGTAAACAAACAAATATGCAAAAAACTGGCTTGCAGCCAAACATAAGTGCGGCATTACATTTCTCTATGGCGTGATGTTTTACCTTATTAAATTTATGCACCTGCCACTTAACCTTTTACTCATTAAATTTCAACCATTCTCACTTCGGCTACCCTCGTAGCATCGTGGTAAGTTATCAGGCTACCACTTTCGGTTCCACCATCGCTTTAAGGCTTCAGGTTCGAGCCTACATGTTTGCCAAAACTCCCCCCCCCACAACCACTAGCAAACACTCGGGCAATGCTGGGACCTGCCCCGCTAGTCTATATATATAAAAGACAAAATGTCGGCGTGTGTTTTTATATGTCCAGTAAAAGCTTCTTTTACAAGGTTTTATGGGGGGCAGGGGAGGGTTACTATTCTTTAAAACTTTTTATATACTCCCTAGATTATAAATCTACAATTTGTGAAGGGACGTCGTATCTAGATTTATTTTGATCGACTTTTATAAAATTCACATTATTCCATCCTCTCGCGTGTTTGTTTGGGCTTTTCGTATAAAAGTGAAACTAATCAAAAGCGAATACTGACTTTTCATGCCGGGATGCCCAGAAAGCAATTAGCGTTGATCAGTATTGAGAAAACCCATCATATCAGACAATTGCTATTCATTTGGACACTACTTTTTTGTGGGGAGCTGGTTTCCCAACATCGTGGGGAAATGAAACGGCAGAAAGCTTAACTAGCCTCCAGCCAACGTTCGTTTCTGCAAGTCAACTTTTTCATTGACATCGCTAAATTTCAATGTTTTTCACTTCCTATGGTCTTGCAGTGGTAAGATCTCACATTTTCTTTCACTTTCTTTTCCGCCTAAGGGTTTGTCATGGGTTCGAATTTTGTTTTTCTTTTACACCTACAAACACCTGGGCAATGCTGGGTAACTGCTAGTAATAAAATAAAATAGAATGAAAAGAAAAAGAAATGATAAAGTTTCTGAGGTCCATTTTTATATGCTAATAAATAAAAGATAACAACAAAAAAGAAAATAGAAGTGATCCTTAGTATTTAGTTCAGGTTCCTTCTTCTCCAGGCTATATCATATAAAAGTAAACATCCTGATGCATGACTGTCTGATCACTGGCGCTAATTGCTAAACTGATATCTAGTAAATGATATTTGACAAATCCACATGTGTTTATGCTCAAGTTTTATGTTTACATGTAATTTAACTTCCAATTTCAAGCATACTATGCACTCAGGCTATTATCATGTGTAGTACATGTTGTTAACAGTCTGACCCATGGAAAAGAAAATCATAGGGTCTTAATTTTTTTTCAAGATGGTGGATATGCAGCTTAACAATAGGACTAGTTGTATCAGCTTAAATATCACAATTAAAATGTTGTAAATTCCTACTCTATCATGAAATTTCCACTTACCTCCCTTCAGATCAGTATAAAACTTATCAAAGGGTATTTCTCTCTTTTATTTAGCAATTTTCAACATCGATATGTTAATTTGTTTTTCCATTAAATGAAATCTATTTGTTCTTCATCCAGCAATTTATCATTGTAACTAGTAATCCTGTAATCAGTCTGATGCATCTTATTATGCCAATTAAGCCCATGCGACTCCTTACGTAACTATGAATCCTCCAGACCTCTCTGAAAATCTACTGTTATATTCCTAAATACTTAGGAAATAAAGACAAACGTGAGTTACACCGAGTGGTATGTGTAATGGGGTTTATTTATAATACAGAAACGTAAGGCTGCTCGCCTAAGGTAAATAGAAGTACATAGTAACAAGTATGGGGAAGAAAGTCTGATAATCAACACGTAAGACTATCCGTCTTACTGCGACTGCTTGTCTGCCGCTGTCTGCCGCTGTCTGCCAAACAGTCCAATATATATATACAGTTTGTAACCGGTGTATAGCCAGTTATGTTCCTTCACAACATCTACCAACATTTATTTGTTCTAGAGTATCAAGCATATGAAGATTAGAGTAAGAAACAATATATCAATTATATCTAAAGTATTGAATAATTTTTCTTATTTTATTAAATGATTAAATAATCTAGAAAAAAGTTAACAAATATTTTTCAATGAAAGATAAAAGATCTACCTGTAGTTGGTATAGTGGTAGGTATTGTAGTTGGTATAGTGGTAGGTATTGTAGTTGGTATAGTGGTAGGTATGGTAGTTGGTATAGTGGTAGGTATGGTAGTTGGTATTGTGGTAGGCACTGTAGTTGGTATTGTAGTAGGCACTGTAGTTGGTATTGTGATAGGTATTGTAGTTAGTATAATAGTAGGCACGGTGGTTGGTGCGGTAGTAGGTATGGTAGTTGGTATAGTAGTAGATATGGTATTGTGATAGGTATTGTAGTTAGTGTTGTGTTAGGTATGGTATTTTGTATTGTAGGTATGATAATTGCCATTATTGTAGGTATGGTAGTTGGAATTGTGGTAAGCGCGGTAGTTTGTATTATGGTAGACACAGTGGTAGGTATGGTAGTCGGTATAGTTGTTGGAACAATAGTAGGAACAGTGTGATTAATATTGTAGTTGGAAAAAAAGTTATCGCAAAGATTGTAATATTTTATCAACATAATGTAAATGTAAATCTTTTAAAATATTTAAACATTATAGATATATATATATTTTGATAAGATATACAAGTGATTTTAATGACATATGTACCTTGATTAAATTATCTTAAAAAATGTTAATATTTTCTTAAAGAAATTAATTAAGAGAAATGGTATAAGAGTCAGGGTCAATGACATATATTCATTGAGAAAATTATTATTCCAAAAGATATATTTTATTACAAGAAATTAGCAGTAAAGGAGAAGTGATGGATATGGAGGAGAGAGGGGTATCACTGAGTGAAACAGAAAAAAGTGTATATATATATATATATATATTATGGAATAAGCGGACATCAGTAGATGTTAGCATATATTGATTTGTTTGGTAGTTAATAACTTAATAACAGATAAGAAGCAATTTTTTATCTAAAATTATTTTTCATTGCCTCAGAGATGCGTGTTTTTTTTTGTTTTTTTTTTACATGGGTGTCACCACTTATCAAGGCCCAGAGGCCACTCGAGGATAAGGGTTAATAGGTATACATTAATCATTGTGATTTTAGCATAGTAAACAGTGGGAATTTTGTAACTTGGATTACTTAGGGGGACGATTCAATTAGAACTTGTTCACATTGGACTTTTTCTGTTTTTTTTTTTTCATAGGTATCAACACATTATCAAGGCCAAGAGGCCACTCAAGGATAAGGGTTAAAGAGTGTACAGTAGAAATTGGACAATATAATAATCATTAGTAATGAAAATTTGTTAAATTTGATAACTTATATGGAACGGCTCATCAAGAACTTATTTACGTTAGACTTGAAGACAACCATATTGTAGTCAGCCGGAAAGCAGGAAAACGGAAGACAATTCCACAGGCGTGCAGTTCTAAGAAAAAAGCTTTGTTCATGGAATCTACGTTCAGGTTTAGGCACAGATAAAGAGTGGGGGGAATTATTGATAGTGTTTACAGCTAGACGAGTGTTTCTTGTGAAAGTTTTGCGAGGGGGGACCATAGATTGAAGCTCAGTCGAACACTTTCCATGAAAATAACGATACATCAGAGACAAACTCGCAACATCTCTACTGTGAGATAGAGGTTGTAAGGAAGAGAAAAGGACATCTCCTACGAGGCTACAAAGTCTATTTTGAACTCTATCAAGGCAGGACAAGTCCTTTCTAGCAGCTCCTGCCCAGATGTGGCAACAGTATTCCACCCTTGGACGTACCTGGCTCTTATATAGATAGAGAATTGCATCAGCAGTGAGATATCTACTGGATCGATAGAAAGATCTCACCATTTTTCCAGCGGCCTTGGCAACAGATTTGATGTACGTGTTCCATTTAAGATCAGGAGTAATGGTCAAGCCCAGAAGCTTGTCAAAACTTGAGGCCTCCTCAAGACGAGAGCCAGTCATTTCAATTGATGCCAGATGGGGATCAGAATGTTGATGATGTAAAGAGAGAAGCTTGGTTTTAGATGCATTAAAAGTAACCAGTCACTCCTTTCCCCATTGTACTACATGCTCAAGATCAGAGGAGAGAGAATTGGAGAGAACTTGGTCGTTTACTGTCTTAGATGTGCTACCATAAATGGTAGTGTCGTCAGCATAAATGTCTACAAATGATGTAAGGATGTGATTTGGAAGATCGTTAATGTAGATCAGGAAAAGAGTTGGGCCCAGGATGGACCCCTGAGGGACACCGGCATTATTACTGTGGGCTTCTGATTTTTGTCCCTCAACTATGAACCTATCAGAAAGAAATGATTTAATAATTGAAAGACATTTCCAGCTATACCATAGCTAGAGATCTTATGAAGTAAACCTTTATGCCATACCCTATCAAAGGCCTTAGATATGTCAAGAGCAATTGCCCTAGAAAGGTTGCCTCCGTCGAGAGATTTGCTAATCCTATGAGATATAACTGTAAGCACATCTGCTGCAGATCTAGCAGAACGGAAACCATATTGAGTGTCACTAAGAAGGTTATTTTTGTTGAGATGGTTGATTACTTCTGTATTTAACACAGATTCCAGCAACTTACTTATGACGCACAGGAGACTTATTGGCCTGTACTGAGAGGGGGATGAGCGGTCACCTGAATTCTTAAATACAGGGCATACTGATGAAATTTTCCAGGGAGATGGCAAACTATTATCCTTAAGACAACGTTTAAATACTTTTGTAAGTATAGGCGCTAGTTCAGGTTGAAGTTTTTTGAGTAATATAATTGGAATACAGTCGTGTATTTCAATATTGTGATGAAACGTTTATAATTAATGTTTTTTCTATGTTGCTTGTGTGATTCACAATTCCATATAATCAGACGTCTTCTACAGGTTTTAATGTCTAAAAGGCATTGCTAGCAAATTGTAAGATGAACATAAATGCTACCTTTAATAACTGTTTATTTTATGATTCTGCCTGGCACACATGTTGTATCATTAATATGGCAAAACATATGAAAATCGTGTCCACATAAAGAATAAAATATTCCAAACACGTCTGCAGCTATTTATAAATTAAATAGTAAATAATTTTACTTTAACAGAAACTATCCAGATTTATCTTTATTAATAATATATTTATCCTTGTTTTTTTACACATAGTCAGTCTCTCCGTTCTTCCCTTTTTCTGTGACATTCACATAAACTCTAACATATTTCTAGTTTGTTCACTATATTCACTGCACTAGCCAAAAAAACAACAAAAAAAAAAAACAAAAGAAGAAATAAAGAAAATTCAGTACATTTGGTTAGTTTTCACTTCAGAATAATACATAGTCATAACTATTGGCCATTTGCCATATATATTTCCAACTCTTGGCCATTTGCCAGATATATTTCCTGGCTATACTATAAGTACTTTACAAATTTTTAATGAATCTCAATTAAATAAGAAATGATAAAGTAAACCGAAATTCCACTTTTAAGTTCAACTTTTTGGCCATGTGGTACTGGTACATTTAATATGAAAATCCTGGTGGCAACTTTCTATGATAGTGGTTCTTTAACTTTCCAGGGATCATAGCACACTGCAGCTATACACCACATTTTATTTAAATATTATTTTTACTCAGTTAAAAAGAACAAGATGGAAATAATAATGGAACTGTCTGTTTAAAACTATGCAGGTAGAGACTTTTGGTTCCATGACTTAACAGAGTTTAATTTTGAAATATTAAACTAAATCTACAAAACATTTTTAATAAGAAAAATATCGAAGAACTAACAGATGTATTTGGCGTTGTCTGGCATTAAATGTAACGTTAGATTTCTAAAAAAAAAAAAGAAGTAAAAAACGGAAAGAAAGTGAGACATGTGCATACAAGTATTATGTTTTTTCTAAACAGTTAACTTCTTGTAAGTAAAAACAAGAAAAATACTTGAGCTGAGATTGAAATCAAAACCTAAAGTCAGTGAGTCAAGTATAATAACAATTAGATCAGCTTGCTGCAATCTTTAAAAGTGTTTTCAAACCTACTTATTTTTAACGTAAGGAAGCTGTCATGTGAACGATTCACGCATGTGCAGTCGTGAAATAGTTGACAAATAAAAATCCGATGACCACCCCCCCAAGTACTAATTTTTCCATTTTGACCCCCTTAGCAACCCATTTGTCCATTTGTATGTATTCGATTCACTCCTAAACTAATTAACCGATCATTGTGCATTATAATTATGTTTATATGTTTGTATATTTCTATGGATTCACTCCTAAAATAATTAAGCGAATATTATCAATGATTAGTATACGTATATACTTATATATTTGTATGTATTGGATTCACTCCTATACTAATTATCTGATCATAATAAATTTAATGTATTATATATGTTTGTATATTTGTATAGTCATATGCCAAAAACCACATACAATGATCACTTTTTAATGTATTTATGTGTAGAAGAAATTCTATCAAAGTAATAAGGTACTTATGTAGTATAGTACTCATGAAAAAGCAAAGAAAATCTTACATGTGACATACATGAAAGTTATTAAAACCAAATATCCTGTTTAATATTCGAGTAGTATGACTTACATATGAGAAATAAGGTGCTTCTTCACTATAGCACCCAGATAACAAAATAAACAAATTCTTACCCATGGCGTACAGAAAATATATCACAACAGAAAATTATATAAACGTATAGAGTTCTTTCATTTTTACATTAGAAAAAAGGTACTTGTACAGTATCCTAACTAAGAAATAAGGTACTTGTACAGTATAGTACCCATATAAAAAACAAAGAAAATCTTACCTGTGGCGTACATAAAGGTAATCTAAACCGAAAAATAATATATTCGAGTAGTATGACATTTATATAAGAAATAAGGTGCTTTATTATAGCACTCTATTATAAAAACAAACTCTCACCTATGACATACGGAAATGTTCGCCCAACAGAAAATTATGTAAAGTCATCGAGTAGTTTCATCTATATATTATAAATAAGGTACTTGCACATTATCTTACCCAAGAAATAAGGTGCTTGTGTAGTATAGTACTCATATGAAAAACAAATAAAATCCTACCTGTGACGTGCATAAAAGTGATTAAAACCGAAAATCGCATTATATATTCAAATAGCATGACTTTTAAATGAGAAATAAGGTGCTTCTTCACTATAACAATAGATGAAAAAACAAACAAATTCTTACTCTAGACGCACAGAAAATTTAGCACAACAGAAAATTACTTATAAGTATCGAGTTTTTACATTTTTAAGTTAGAAAAAATGGTACTTCTACAGTATTTGTAGGGAAGTCAACAGAAACTCAAACAGCACCAGTGCTTCCATTTTTGCAAGAGCTAGAATCGCTCCAAGGTCCAGGCAGGCCTGATGTAATATGCTGAATGAGATGGCAAGGAACATCAAAACTATTCCAAGGCCTCCATTGAGCAAACAACATAGGGAAAAACGAATGGCTTGGCCACAGAATTAAAATTCATAATGATCGGTTAATTGCTTAAGGAGTGGATCTAATACATAAATATACAAGCATATAAACATAATTATAATGCACAATGATCAGTTAATTAGTTTAGGAGTGAATCGAATACATACAAATATATAACATATACACATAATTAAAATTAATAATGATCGGTTAATTAGTTTAGGAGGGAATCCAATACATACAAATATATAAACATATACACATAATTAAAATTCATAATGATCGGTTAATTGCTTAAGGAGTGGATCCAATACATACAAATATACAAACATATACACATAATTAAAATACATAATGATCGGTTAATTAGTGTAGAACTGAATCCAATGCATACAAATATATAAATATATACACATAATTAAAATTCATAATGATCGGGTAATTAGTTTAGGAGTAAATCCAATACAAATGCCATTACTTGATCTAGTTACGTGATTTTTTGGAATGTAACAAATAAGCCGATATATCATATATATATATTTGAATATGACATTTTCGTTACGTAAAGCAAAAACATTCCTTCATTTTTTTTTTAATAAAAGTGTTATTGTGTATTCATTATATAACATTTAAAAATCAAGAATATCGAAATGTAAAAAAAAAGAAAGAAAAGAAATGATGGGGATTGAAACCGCAACACTTGTGCAAGTAATCGGTCGTTAGCCGCTGCACCAAAGAGACAATCGCTTTCAAACCGTTGTGAAATATCTTAATAAATACATTTCTCTTTTACTCGATGTAACGTATGAGCATAATGACGCCATTGTTCTACGCTCGTCAAGGTGTTATTGCTTTCAAGTTTGAACCCTTTTTGAAGCCCTTAGCAATTATCTTACTCGATTAAATCCCCTAATAAAATTATGCACCAAAAATGCAATCTTTTGAGCTATTGCACATCGTCTAACGGTCATCCGTCTAGGAGAAGATACAAATTAAAAAACGGACACACACACACATAGTGAGATTTATATATTAGATTACTGAAGCATCCGTCACAAAAGTAATGTCTAATGATGGATTGTAGTGTATCAGCAATAGACCAGAACTAAGAAGTGTTTTTTAGTAGAGGTATCGGAATTACAAATTAGTATATAAATGAAGTATATATATTTCAACACTACTTTGCCCTCAACAACGACCTCAAAACTTTGGATAACATCTCAACTCCTTTGCTTAAGAACTTTCACTCATTGTAATTTTTTTTCCTTATTGTTGTATATTCATGTTATTTTATTTCATTTTTTTATTTTATATTTTACTTGGCTTTTTTACTTATGTTTTATATTTATTTTTTTATTCTTTTGTATTTAATAACTTTGTACTTCTTATACCTTTATTATTATTTTGTAATTTTATACTTTTTATCCCACATTCCTTTGTATTTTTAACCCCCCTATTCTATCATTTATTTATCCTCTATCTTATTCACTTACAATTTTTATTTTATCCTTTAAAATTTACCCTCTTACCTTTATTCCTTTATTATATACATTATTTCTAATAATTTATACTTCATTTAAATACTAAGCTGTAATTCCGATACCTTACTAATATATACTAACCTAGCCTAAATCCCCTATTTCAAGTAAACCTCCTTCGATAGTTATAACCCATTAATACATATAATTAAACATTCTCTTTCAACCACTTATTCTATATTCTTCCCGAGAGTTTAGATGCATATATGCACACATATATTAAACCCACCATGGCATATGTGGTATAAACCTACCTACATTATATAATAAAAACTATATTCCTCCTATATCATAGAGATCACTTTAGTTCTCTCATTCCCTACCAAAACAGTCTCAATATTTTATCGCACACATTTTACTTCTAATGTAGCTATTGCTAGACGTTGCATCCCTAATATGTTACCTAGCATTTCTCCATTTTGATGAGAAACATTAGACTTCGAAATACCATGGTATAAGGAGTTTTACTTATCCTACACTTCTAATAGATGTATAATCTTTATTGAATAAACGAATAAATCTATATACATTAGTATATATTTTTATATTGTTTTTTTATTTCATTCATACTACCCCCCCCTCTCTCTCTCTCTCTCTATATATATATATTTATATACATAAATGTCTATATATATATATGTATATATGTGTATATATATATGTATATATATATATGTATGTATATATATATATATATATAGATAGATATATGTATAGATGTATGTACATGTGTATGAATATATATATATATATATATGTATATATATATATATATATATATATATATATATGTATATATATATATGTGTGTGTATGTAAGTTTGGTGGTTAAATTTTAAATTCTGAAAAAGCAACAACATATAGACCCATATATTTGAATTAAGAATTTATTGTTTGACAAAAGGAATATATAGAAGGGGTTATGTTAATTTCCTTAATCCATGGATTTTCAATAATGGCTCATAACATCAGAGGAAATGAAAGCAAAATGTTCAGCTGTGAGTGGACGCTTATTTTGCTTTTCAGCACAAATATTGAAAATAGTTTTTTTAGTGGTTATGGATAATTATATGGAAAAAATTATACAAAAAGAGAATTTGATACAACCTGGGAAATCAGAAGGAGTACAATGTCCTTCGGGATTATAAATCAAGGTGGGCAGAAAATAGGTCCAGAGGAGAAAGTAATCTTCCCATATAACAAAAGCATATTGCTCCTTATTGAATTTTCGAAAGGTATACGAGGCAGCCTTATTCGTTGGTGTGTTGAGTGTAGGCCAAAAGCTTTCTCAGTGTTGACAAAGTGTATCCGATGTTGGGTAGATATATCATTCCATTGTAATTATCCCCGTGAGTAATAGAATTTGAACATTGAATTATGTATGCATGGTCTGAAATTTTGAAATGCTAGGAGGGTTATTTATTTAAGTGAGTTTAAGGTTGGGTTCTTTTAATTTTGAGTGTATATTTAAAGGTAACTTGATGAACTGAGATACAGTTAGTTCAATATGCTTGTTGTCATAGTGTGGTCTGGTTTAATTACGTTTATTTAAAATTTATTTAAAATGTATATTTCTGTTTAGAGGCGATCTATAGATGAGTTTGTTTTGCTGTTCGTTGGGTTTGAATCGATGTTTGAGTGAGTGCTTTATATACTGTGGTTAATTAGCTGTTTTTATAATGGGGATATTTGATTTACATGCGGGGCTGGGTGTGGGGTTGACCAAACGTGGTTGAATTTAACTATTTATATAATAATTATAGTAATAAGTCTGCAATGACAGATGCCACATACGAATTTATTTCATTTAAACTTTTACCCACCATCTTATGTAACTTATAAACGCCGTTACAGACACATTTATTAGATATAATAAAATCTTATCTAATTGCTTAGGAGTGACATCATCACCAAGACCTAAGACAAGGGGATTGCCAAGAGCTAAAGACAAAGTAGCTCATATTTCCCCCTCTAACTGAAAAGTCCTCCCACGCTCCTAAACAGGACTGGATACTTCCATAACCATTATAACTATATTGCTCTTAAACCCACATTAGCTGGATTGCACACTCATACACTTACAACTACCAGTACACTTTGCTATTCAAAAGTACCGATTTCTTCCCCATAACAATCCGGCTATTTTCATTGCCTGCAACGATGCCATTCTATTATTCTAGATTATACACAAACATACAAAAAACGAACACGGCAGTCCTAATTCACTATGGCAGTTCAATAGACACATATTGTTATGCATCATCTATTCCATTTAAACTTACACATCTTGCTATAAATTATTTAATCACTTTAAAATTACACATGCCATTTCCCATTTCTTACATTACAATTATTTACATATTGTTAAATTTAAAACAATTACATCATAGCTTTCTATACATCAAATCCTGTTTTAGCATCCTATATTTACCTCAATTGGATTTAAACCAACTAGAAAACATGAAAAAATAATTGGCAACACATACAATATACTCCACATTTTCTTGTATTTTTCGTTTCCTTATATACTTTTTGATACATCTGGTGGGGAAGGGGGGTGATATTCATTATTTATAAATTACATGTTTTTCTTTTTTTTTTTCATTTATAAAACTTTCGATATCTGATTATTTCAGTTACATTTATTTATTTTGTTTTTTAGGGGGCTTTGTATTTGTTTTGTTTTTGCAGATAGAAATGAAAAACCTTCATTTGTTTTGGGTGTGTTTTTGGGGGGTTATTAAAGATATTCTTAGATTAAAACAATTACGTTGCAGATTTCGGTACTCCTGCAGTATTTTACCCACCGATTTCACGATCTTAGCCGAGGGTTGATCGACATCCGTCGGAAAACGCCGGAACATGGCGAGCGGTACGATACTCTATCAGCCAATCAGGGCGCTTCAAACGAACGCGCAGCAGACGAATAATTTTCATTGGAATTACACACATAGCGTTTCATTTCAGTTATTTTATTGTTCAAAGTAAAAATACACAGCCTTTCATTTCAGCTATTTAATTTAGCGATAAAAAACCCAAAAAAAACGGGAGCTGTTGGAAACATATGTATGCGAATTTATGTGGAGACAAAAATTTGGACACAACCCTTTTGTCTCCATAATAAATCAAATCGCGGAAGGCTACCCGGTTTGGGAAGGAGCTTCTTTCCACATCCTCTGAAAACCCTTTGCTCCCTACTTTGCCTCTCTACAGTCAGTAGAAAATCTTCCAGTCGGAACTAAAGATAAACAGTAATTGTTGCCCCCCCCCCTACAAACATTACTGAAAAAAAGATAAACAAAAAAAAAACATTGTTGTTACTGTTTAATAACGTTTTGTTAAAAACAAACAAACAAAAAAAAAAAAACATTGAAATGTTTATTACTGTTGCTTACCCCCCCCCCAAAAAAAAAAGCTATCGGAAAACAAAATGAACCAAAAAAAAAAAAAATATTCAACAAAATAAATTTATTTTACTTTAAAAAAAACTTACGGTAAGTGTTTGTGATTTATTTTATCCAAATTTTTTGTGAATAATTTTATCCATTTTGTTGTGTGTGTGTGTAATATCTTTTCCTTGTAATGTTGTTGCTATTCACATATTTTAGCGTTCTTGCACCGTCGGCGTAGCTCCGAATTCTCGGCTTTCGTCGGCGTTAACGCCGAAAGCGTTCGTCAACGCTCGGCAAAGATCGTGAAATCGGTGGGTAAAATACTGCAGGAGTACCCAGATTTCTTTACATCATATCAGGTTTCACTATCCTATATTTATCTCGATTACATTCTAACCAACTAAGCCACATTTCTTGTCTTTTTACTTTCTATTTTTTTGTGGAGGGAGGGGTCATTTTTTTTTAAATCATTTTCTTTCTGTAAAGATTGTAATGCAGGGTATGGGGCAGCCAAACCAGCTGCCAACATTCCCTTGCTTTTTATTGAAATCAACCTGGAGCTCTTTTTAGTATCCTCGTTGTTCCCTTAAGTGTAATTGTCTGGATTTCTTTTGCACTTTGTTCACCAGGAATATTAGTTAGGTAGGACTTCAGGTTCTTCTTCATAAGCCCTGTAGCACTTATAATAACTGGTATGTGGAATGGTTGATATCTCTCTATGCTAACGTGTCCCCCCCATTTTTATAAACACAGCGAATTCAACAAGGGATTGCGTTCTTTCTTGATTTTGTTTTAATAGTAAAAAAAAATATGACGTTATTTCAATTTCGTCACTGTGGACCAGTGGATAAAGGAGCAGAGTCAAAATATAGGGGTTTCAGGTTTGCACCAATGTAACATAGTCTTTTTTCTTCTTTTTTTTTGATGGAGAATGTTTAACATTGAAAAAGAGTTATGTACTTATTTTACATTCTACATTCCGATAAGTGAAATTATTGTAGTAATTGATAAGAACAATATTCAAGAATAAATACACTTAAGAAGTTTCATTCGGATTACATATTTTACTTCTTAAATAAAATTTCTGTTTCTTAATAAAACTTTGGGACCAACTATTTTTAAGTGTGGAGGGCGGTAATAAACCAGTTAACATTACCACTGCTTCAACACCTAATGGATATTTTTTTTTCCCCTCTCTTCACCCGATATGCTTACTGCTTACATTTTTTTTCTTCCCTCCCCTTGCTGCTATTTTTTTATTTATTTATTTTTATTTTTTTACGGCTGGGAGTTGATCAATACTCTCTCACACCGTCTTTGACATTCCTACCAGGAGGAGTTGGTATGTCTATTCAATGACCTTTGATAAATGCTGGCAAAACCCGTCATATCAGACAATCGATATTTATTTAGAGACTCCCCCTTTTATAGGGAGCTGGCTTTACCCCAAGATGTTGGGCAAACAAACAAATATGCAGAAACTGGCTTGCAGCCAAACTTAAGTGCGGCATTATATTTCTCTATGGCGTGATGTTTTACCTTATTAAATTTACGCACCTGCCACTTAACTTTTTAATCATTAAATTTCAACCATTCTCACTTCCACTACCCTCGTAGCATCGTGGTAAGTTATCAGGCTATCACTTTCGGTTCCTCCATCGCTTCAGGTTCGAGCGTACCAGCCTACCAAAACTCTCCCCACCCCCATCACAACCAATAAACACTCGGGCAATGCTGGGCATCCCCGCTAGTTTATATATATAAAAGACAAAATGTCGGAGTGCGTTTTTATATGTCCAGCAAAAGCTTTTTTTCACAAGGTTTTACGGGGGGCAGGGGAGGGTTACTATTCTTTAAAACTTTTTATATACTCTCTAGATTATAAATCTACAATTTGTGAAGGGACGTCGTATCTAGATTAATTTTGATCGACTTTTATAAAATTCACACTATTCTATCCTCTCGCGTGTTTGTTTGTGTTTTTCGTATAAAAGCTAAACTAATCAAAACCGAAGGCAGTTTCCTGACTTTTCGTGGCGGGACGGCCAGAAAGCAATTAGCGTTGATCAATGTTGGGGAAATCCCTCATATCAGACGATTGCTATTCATTTGGACACTCCCTTTTTGTGGGAAGCTTGTTTCCCAACATCGTGGGGAAATGAAATGGCAGAAAGCTTAACTGGCCTCCAGCCAACATTTGTTTTTGCAAGTGAACTTTTTCATTGACATCGCTAAATTTCAATGTTTTTCACTTCCTATGGTCTTGCAGTGGTAAGATCTCACATTTTCTTTCACTTTCTTTTCCGCCTAAGGGTTTGTCATGGGTTCGAATTTTGTTTTTCTTTTACACCTACAAACACCTGGGCAATACTGGGTAACTCTGCTAGTAATAAAATAAAATAGAATGAAAAGAAAAAGAAATGATAAAGTTTCTGAGGTCCATCTTCATTATGTCTTCAGCAGCAGGTTCTTATCAATATTTCTCTTTCTTTTTTTTTATATGCTAATAAATAAAAGATAACAACAAAAAGAAAATAAAAGTGATCCTTAGTATTTAGTTCAGGTTCCTTCTTCTCTGGGCTATATCATATAAAAGTAAACATCCTGATGCATGACTGTCTGATCACTGGCGCTAATTGCTAAACTGATATCTAGTAAATGATATTTGACAAATCCACATGTGTTTATGCTCAAGTTTTATGTTTACATATAATTCATCTCCCAATTTCAAGCATACTATGCACTCAGGCTATTATCATGTGTGGTACATGTCGTTAACAGTCTGACCCATGGAAAAGAAAATCATAGGGTCCTATTTATTTTTCGAGATGGTGGATATGCAGCTTGACAATAGGACTAGTTGTATCAGCTTAAATATCACAATTAAAATGTTGTAAATTCCTACTCTATCATGAAATTTCCACTTACCTCCCTTCAGATCAGTATAAAACTTATCAAACGGTATTTCTCTCTTTTATTTAGCAATTTTCAACATCAATATGTTGATTTGTTTTTCCATGAAATGAAATCTATTTGTTCTTAATCCAGCAATTTATAATTGTAACTAGTAATCCTGTAATCTGTCTAATGCATCTTATTATGGCAATTAAGCCCATGCTACTCCCTACGTAACTGTGAATCCTCCAGACCTCTCTGAAAATCTACCAACATTTATTTGTTCTAGAGTATCGAGCTTATGAAGATTAAAGTAAGAAAGAATATATCAATTATATCTAAAGTATTGAATAATTTTTTCTTATTTTATTAAATGATTAAATAATCTAGAAAAAAGATTATTTTTCAATGAAAGATAAAAGACCTACCTGTAGTTGGTATAGTGGTAGGTATTGTAGTTGGTATAGTGGTAGGTATGGTAGTTGGTATAGTGGTAGGTATGGTAGTTGGTATAGTGGTAGGTATGGTAGTTGGTATTGTGGTAGGCACTGTAGTTGGTATTGTAGTAGGCACTGTAGTTGGTATAGTGGTAGGTATTGTAGTTGGTATAGTAGTTGGTATAGTGGTAGGTATTGTAGTTGGTATAGTGGTAGGTATGGTAGTTGGTATAGTGGTAGGTATGGTAGTTGGTATAGTGGTAGGTATGGTAGTTGGTATAGTGGTAGGTATGGTAGTAGGTATAGTGGTAGGTATGGTAGTTGGTATTGTGGTAGGCACTGTAGTTGGTATTGTGGTAGGCACAGTAGATGGTATCGTGATAGGTATATTAGTTAGTATATTAGTAGGCACGGTGGTTGTTGCGGTGGTAGGTATGGTAGTTGTATAGTAGTAGATATGGTATAGTGATAGGTATTGTAGTTAGTGTTTTGGTAGGTATAGTAGTTGGTATTGTAGGTATGATAATTGCCATTATTGTAGATATGGTAGTTGGAATTGTGGTAAGCGCGGTAGTTTGTATTATGGTAGATACAGTGATAGGTATGGTAGTTGGTACAGTTGTTGGAACAATAGTAGGAACAGTGTGATTAATATTGTAGTTGGTAAACAAGTTATCACAAAGATTGTAATTTATCAACATTATGTAAATGTAAAACTTGTAAAATATTTAAACATTATATATTTAGATATTTTGATAAGATATCCAAGTTATTGTAAGGACATATGTACCTTGATTAAATTATCTTAAAAAATGTTAATATTTTCTTAAAGAAATTAATTAAGAGAAATGGTATAAGAGTCAGGGTCAATGACATATATTCATTGAGAAAATTATTATTCCAAAAGATATATTTTATTACAAGAAATTAGCAGTAACAGAGAAGTGATGGATATGGAGGGGAGAGGGGTATCAGTGAGTCAAACAGAAAAAAGTGTATATATATATATATATATATATATTATGGAATTAGTACACATCAGTCGATGTTAGCATATATTGATTTGTTTGGTAGCTAATAACTTAATAACAGATAAGAAGCAATTTATTACTTCTGTATTTAACACAGATTCCAGCAACTTACTTATGACGCACAGGAGACTTATTGGCCTGTACTGAGAGGGGGATGAGCGGTCACCTGAATTCTTAAATACAGGGCATACTGATGAAATTTTCCAGGGAGATGGCAAACTATTATCCTTAAGACAACGTTTAAATACTTTTGTAAGTATAGGCGCTAGTTCAGGTTGAAGTTTTTTGAGTAATATAATTGGAATACAGTCGTGTATTTCAATATTGTGATGAAACGTTTATAATTAATGTTTTTTCTATGTTGCTTGTGTGATTCACAATTCCATATAATCAGACGTCTTCTACAGGTTTTAATGTCTAAAAGGCATTGCTAGCAAATTGTAAGATGAACATAAATGCTACCTTTAATAACTGTTTATTTTATGATTCTGCCTGGCACACATGTTGTATCATTAATATGGCAAAACATATGAAAATCGTGTCCACATAAAGAATAAAATATTCCAAACACGTCTGCAGCTATTTATAAATTAAATAGTAAATAATTTTACTTTAACAGAAACTATCCAGATTAATCTTTATTAATAATATATTTATCCTTGTTTTTTTACACATAGTCAGTCTCTCCGTTCTTCCCTTTTTCTGTGACATTCACATAAACTCTAACATATTTCTAGTTTGTTCACTATATTCACTGCACTAGCAAAAAAAACAACAAAAAAAAACAAAAGAAGAAATAAAGAAAATTCAGTACATTTGGTTAGTTTTCACTTCAGAATAATACATAGTCATAACTATTGGCCATTTGCCATATATATTTCCAACTCTTGGCCATTTGCCAGATATATTTCCTGGCTATACTATAAGTACTTTCCAAATTTTTAGTGAATCTCAATTAAATAAGAAATGATAAAGTAAACCGAAATTCCACTTTTAAGTTCAACTTTTTGGCCATGTGGTACTGGTACATTTAATATGAAAATCCTGGTGGCAACTTTCTATGATAGTGGTTCTTTAACTTTCCAGGGATCATAGCACACTGCAGCTATACACCACATTTTATTTAAATATTATTTTTACTCAGTTAAAAAGAACAAGATGGAAATAATAATGGAACTGTCTGTTTAAAACTATGCAGGTAGAGACTTTTGGTTCCATGACTTAACAGAGTTTAATTTTGAAATATTAAACTAAATCTACAAAACATTTTTAATAAGAAAAATATCGAAGAACTAACAGATGTATTTGGCGTTGTCTGGCATTAAATGTAACGTTAGATTTCTAAAAAAAAAAAAAGAAGTAAAAAACGGAAAGAAAGTGAGACATGTGCATACAAGTATTATGTTTTTTCTAAACAGTTAACTTCTTGTAAGTAAAAACAAGAAAAATACTTGAGCTGAGATTGAAATCAAAACCTAAAGTCAGTGAGTCAAGTATAATAACAATTAGATCAGCTTGCTGCAATCCTTAAAAAGTGTTTTCAAACCTACTTATTTTTAACGTAAGGAAGCTGTCATGTGAACGATTCGCGCATGTGCAGTCGTGAAATAGTTGACAAATAAAAATCCGATGACCCCCCCCCTCAAGTACTAATTTTTCGATTTTGACCCCCTTAGCAACCCATTTTTCCGGATGAAAACCGATTAAAACGTTTTCCATATGTCTGAAGACATTATATACCAAATTTCAAGTCTGTAGATAAGACATTCGTTGACTATCAATATATAGGTTGAGTAGCGTCCTCACACACTCACACTCCCACACACATTCCCACTTTTATAGATATATAGTTAGATTATTAGCAATTAATCCTTATGTACAATAATACTTGAATATTAAATCAACATTATAAAAGGAATTTTAATTAAAAAAAATAATTCATGAAATGACTTACCTGTTGAAGCTGTGTTAAATAGAATAAATAAAAATATTAATTGAAAATATACATTTTTTTATTAATAAAACTTACAATTAAATATTCAAGCAATAAAACAATACATTTTTATTCATCAATTTTAAGCAAGTAAAATTTTATATAATTTTAAGGCAAAAAATATTTGAATTATCAGGGAAGGAGACATCCTTACAGACTGAGAATTTTTTTTGTATCAATTCAGGGTGCCCTTTTTTTTTGGGGGGGGGAGTGGGATTTTACCCACATTAAAAGCTGACCATATGCCTAACTCGTCCCTCTTGGAAAGACAAGCAAATATGAACACTGGTTGAGTCATAATAACACTATATCCTTTTGGTTCGGAGCCAAGTGTAGTACTTGCTCTGATGCTGCACATAGTTTTTCAGTTAAGGTGAAATACTTCTAGACCGAGGCAATATTTATGCTTGCTCCAATCCAGGGTGTTTTCTTTTCTTTTAAGGAACTGGATATTTTCCCACATAAAAAATGACCTTGTGTCAGACTATTCCCTCGTGAGGAGGCAAGTAAATAGGAACATTAGCTGATCCTTGTTGAAAAAACTGTCCACCAGATTACGAATTGGTTTGGATTACAACAATAAGTGATAAAAATGTCCACTATTATAATGGGTAATATCTACCTGTTACAGTTTTAATTCATGTATGACTCTCATTGATTCCAATGATTTGGTGCTAAATCAGTTGACTGATACACTTCACAGGCTCTGACATCCAATTTGGTCATTTTCTTAGACATCGATGAGTCAACAAACCGTACAAACTACAATGTCTTTTTTCATACTTAATATTTCCACAATGTTTTAATTTGTTTCTAATACCATTCTCATAGCAACTAAACCTGCATTCATCTAGACCTTCATTTGATGCACCATTTGTCATACTCTTCATTAAAATCATTAAAAATAAACGATTCGCTTGATTTTGACAAGTTATTTCATTATTTTCTTGGAAATTAAACGAAAATGTTATTTTTAATTTTGAAATAATTTTTTTTATAAGTTTAAACAGATAGTGAATATAAATAATATTTTAAAATCATATTTATAGAAATAAATCTATTGCATTTGACACATATGCAATATTAAAATTTACAACAATTGTTAGAACAATGTTAGTATTAATGACAAATATACTCACTTAACTTGCTACAAAGTTCTACACTCAATTCTGTTTCCACTGGTCTGTTTGGAAATGTCTTCTCAATTGTAATAACAATCTCAAGCAATTCACTTGTCTGATTTAATGTAATTATGTCAGTTGGATTGACATTCTGAAATTGAATCAAACAAAAAATTGTATATTAGAATCAAGTTAAAATATAGTTTTGAACAATTAAAAATTGCATCATGCCATGAAAAAAATAATGTCATATACACCCAATATTGCACAATCTGATTTTAATGATGCTTACAAAAATAAAAAAAACACACACACACACGATTGCATATCTGTACATACACACAGACACACACACACATATATATATATGCATAATCCTAATCCTACACTAGAAAAAAATCAATGATAGCTCTACATCTTTTACACCTCAAATTAAAAAAACTAAAGTTCAAATTAAAAAAACACAACTTCAAATTAAAAAACACAACTTTAAATTAAAAAAACTAAACTTCAAATTAAAATACACAACTTCAAATTAAAAAAATCCAAGTTCAAATTAAATTAAAATTTTATTACATGATAGATAAACCATTTATTCTCCAACAGGGAGGTCCTCTTCCCTGAGACATCTAGCGTGATGGCGTTGAACCCGATTACAGAATGCCTGAGACATGGCAGGAGTTACCACTTGGTAGGCTCGGTCGATGGCGGTCTCCACAAGACGAAGACGGTGCTCCACTTTTGTGATATCTTCCGGTTGTGGCACATGTATAACGCTCGGTAGATCCCTCTTGATGACGGCTTTGATGGCTGACCAGGCCATTTCGATGGGGTTGAGAGCCGGGCTGTATGGAGGCAAGCGAATAAACTCCACTTCTGCAAAAGCTGCCTGGTCGTGTAGTTGTTCCACTCGGGAATGGCACGGGGCGTTGTCAATTACCAAGGCTACCTGTCCGGCATCATATCCCATTGCGAAGACAGAATTGAGTAGTTCTGCAACCCATTGGTTGACATCCGGGTGCTTGTAGGCGCCACGCCAGCGGGTGAAGTTGATGAGCCCCTGTTGACTAATACCAGCAACCATGTGAATATTTGGACCTTTCGAGCCTGGAACATGTAGCACCACTCTCTGGCCCCTCGCGGATCGTCCAACGGTCCGAGTACAAAATAAGTTCACGTTTGACTCATCCAAATACACCACATGTTTACCAGCTCCCAATGCGGCCATAACCCTTTCTACATAGATACGACGTTTTACCTTATTCTCCGGAGTGTTGACATTCTCGGCTTGCTTGTGAACCCGTTTTACAGTGAAGAGTCTACCATCGAGATGGTTATTTATGGTAGTAACGCTGATTGGGGGGTTGATTCCATGCATCTCCGAAATCTTCAAGGCCAACTCCTTGAGAGTGATGGTAGGATCTTCTCCGATTATATCAAGCATGTTGTTGACCATGTCCGGATTCACTTTCCCATGTCGCCTTCCACCCCGCGGCTTATCCTCCACGTCTTGCCCCTTGGCCTGTTTATTCACCCAGGCGTACGCGGTGTTCCTATTTATCCCACAGTTCTCTGCGACAGTTGTCCAGTCCCTGCTATTTCGAGCGGCTTCCAGAATCCGACGCTTAGGAGAATTTCGATTGCGTTTGTACTGACCACGTACTGTGCCTCTCTTGACTCCTCTACTTGATCGCACAACTACCGGAGATCCATTGTTATTTTCCATATTTTAAATTATTGTAATGTTAATTGTTAGAAACTTTTCTTTTTTTATTGTTGCGAGCAACTACAAGTAATAGTGGGTAATTTGCATAAGTGATGTTATGCAAATTACCTTACAAAGTTTGAGTATGAATAATTCTAACATAATGTCACGTGCTTTTAAATTGAATTTGGGTTTATTTAATTTGACGTTGTCTTTTTTTAATTTGAAGTTATGTTTTTTAATTTGAAGTTGTGTTTTTTAATTTGAAGTTGTGCTTTTTTAATTTGAGGTGTAAAAGGTGTAGAATGCTGTATCCTCAATGGCCATATTTCATTTGCATACATTAGCACCTTGTACACTCATGTTTGATAAATTCTACCCTTAGTCAACAACATTAAAAATCTACTGGTTAATTATGACAAAACATCTTTAAACTTTCCCAATCCATTCCTAACTCTTGCTATCACACCAGTCTAAGCTACTCTCTTTGTTTCTGTGGTGTTACTAAGCTTACAAAATTCTAGATATTCTCAACAGTTACCCAAATATATTTTGATCACATCAGGGTTCTCATTGACTCAACTCAAATTGCCTGTAATACTCCTGAATTCCTTGAATATCCAATGCTTACAAGTACAAAAAAATTGTGTTGCTCCCAACTCACTTTCTACAAACTGAGCATGAAACTTGTCTATTTCTTGGGGCTTTTCAGTACTATAACCATTAATAATCAATTTGTTCTGTGTAATTTTCACTTTCAGAACATTACTTTCCATAGCATTAATTTAAAAAAGTAAACCTTACATTATTTCACAGGTAATAATTAAATTATCAGCATAAAACATCTCTTCACTTGGGCAGGAAACCAATCAACTTATTTCTTATTACTTATTCAATTAACTTATTTCTTATTAATTATTTACTTATTCTCGTACCGGTTTCTGGACTTCAATAATTTTTACCCCTATTTAGAGGGTTTCACTCTTAACCTTGTAACAGTTGACAACTTTACTAAATTCCCAGTCTTTCAGAACACACTCTTTTATGATCTGATTTGTCAAGTGTGTGATCCTCTCAGTCCCTGTTCCATATACAACCTTAAACATTTATGCAACAACACTTATTCCTGAAACTCATCTTTTGTATCTTCATTCAAACCACATTTTGATGCATAAACAGTTTATTTTTATGAGATTTTTCTCTGTAAACATCAACTTAAACATTATAATACGATCAATAACATAATTAGCATAAATCATTTTATTTACTTATTTCCCTGCAATGAAAATCCAACATCACCTATTTACTTTTCATTTTCAATCCAAAACCGCTTATATCTTGCATCCTCTTCAACAATCATTTTGACAGAATTTACCTTTTCTTTCAGTTTCTTAGAAACAACATAAGTCAATACATATTTGCTCAAGAGACTAAACAATCTGTCCTTATCTTGAATGTAAAGGGCTACTATTTGGGATAATGCCTACAGGAAGAGATTAGCAGTGAGATGTCTGTTCACATTACATTTAAACTCCTGCAGTACAGTCAGGAAGCAGAAAAACAGTTCTACTACTAGAGTAGAAGACTTTCCGGCATCTAGAGATCTCAACACTGAAGGAGTGGAATTTTGCTGTTTGATAGGTTAGTTGGGGGTATGTACATTGTATGTATATTGTACAACTGTGCTATGAGTCCATCAAAGCACATTCTATTAAAGTACTAGTAAAACAAGCACAGGGATACAATATTGCACTGATGGGACAGGAGTGTGAGCTTTATTGATTGTGCGAGGCCTATTAGATTGGAGACTTTTTCTTGGACCTTGTCCAAGAGGAAGATACTAGTGGTAGATGCACCATCCCACATGTGGCAACAGTACTCCATGGCTTTGTAGAAATACAGAATACTCTCAAGTGTGAGTAATTTTCTAGCACGATATAGGGAACCCCTCACCTTCTTTGCTCAGCATTGGCAATGTCCTCGATGTATGTTTTTCAATTCATGATCAAGTCAAATATATATTTATTTTTATTTATCTTTTTTTGCAAGGGCATGTTGTGACCAATCACTTTTAATGGCTGCAAACCGCATAACAATTTAAGTAAGAAAGGCACTGATCCTGTGCTGAGACATCATGATTAATAGAGAGCCTTATGGAGAGGGTGTGCAGTTGACATATTTTATAGCCCTAGAAAATATTTCAGCATTCTACATGTGTGCATGTAACATCTGTTTTAATAGATTATGGTTCATAATGAAGTAAATAGTATTTTTATATAAATTAGTATTTTCATTTATATACACACATAAGAAGAGAAAATATTTCCAATTTATTCATTAAGCTAAACAACAAACACATATATTTAATCATAATATATTCAAAGAACAATAGCATTTTATTTTAAAAAATTTTTTACTCACCTTATATTCAATAACTAAACCATTTATATAAGTAACAGTCAGATTATAAGAAAGTATATTTGTTGTATTCACAAGACTCATCCTAACTGGAACTTTTGGCTTCAGAAAAGTTACAGTGATTCTTGGACCATCATCTTGTACATCAAAACTGAACACACCATCACCAACAACAAGCTCTCGGAAATGATCTTGATTGGTTGAGGTACGTATATCCAGAGCATCATTATCAATATTCTCATATGTTATTTCTTCATCATGAGCACATATTGCTGCAAAAAGATAAAATAATTATTACCATCTTTTATATGCATACACCAATGGAAGCATTTTACAATGATTTCTGTTTATTAATCATCAATCATGTACAAGTTTAAAAACAATTGAAATTTACTGTCAGAATAAACATTCTCCCATTATTAATTAAAATTTTCTAATGGATTTCATAATCATGAAATAGAATAGGTTTTAGGGAAATTTATAAATCATAACTGCAAGACTAAGCTCTAACATATTCACATTCATATGCTCTATAAAAGCACTGCAGAAAAATATCATGACTATAGATTAATTCAGTAAAACATCTTTTTAAAAACTAGCAAAAACAGATTTGGTGGCTGAATCAGATAAGAACCTAGCAATTTAACTGCAATGTTTGTTTTATTTTTACGTTTTATTGAATTAATGTTCCGTGATTTTAGAATATTCTCTTATCTGTATTTTGTTCTGATATTTAAGGCAATAAGCTTTTGAGTGGAATGTGGACACAGTGGTAGTAGTCCTTATCAAAAGATATAATAAATTTAGTTTTAAATAAATGAAAAAAACATAATTGTTGTTGGAATAGTTGTTGGTACAGTTAGAATAGTTGTTGGTACTGTCGTTGATATCGTTGTTGGAATTGTTGTTGGTACAGTGGTTGGTATCGTTGTTGGAATACTTGTTGGTATCGTTGTTGGAATAGTAGTTGGAATAGTTGTAGGAACTGTGGCGGATTAGGTTGTTCGAACAGTTAGATGTGATTAGTATTGTGGTTGGCAAATATTGTAAAATTTTATTCTACAATAGTTGAAATTGTTATTTGAATATTGTGTAAACAGTTGTATGTGCAGTTATTGAAATTGTTGGTGGTACATTGGTTGCAAAAATTGTAGAGAAAATTGGCATTAAGGAATATTTAATGCTTTTTTACATTTATTTATGAAAAAGAATAATTCATTTTAGAAAAAGTAAAATAAAAAGCAGAAATATTTAATGAACCTTTCTAAACATTTACAAAGTAAAATAATTAATTCACTTTGAAAATAATGTCTATATAAACAATGATATTTGGCTTCATCAGATATGAATATAAGGGAGAAGCAAACCTTGTTTAATAAAAGTTAATCAAATGAAAAGTCATTATATACATAAAAGATTTATTATGTTTGACGGTGATACACAACTAAGTTGAGTTCATATATATATATATATATATATATATATATATATATATATATATATATATATATATATAATTTAATTACATTTTAATCCCCAAACAAGGCACATTGGGGCTACTATTGGGGACACAGGCTACAGGGGTACTAGGTGGGGAGTTGGGTAGCAAGATGTCGGGTCACGTTAATGATGGATAGGTAGATATACATTTCCATGGTAACATAATTAATTCACTTTGAAAATAATTGCTATATACACAATGAGATATGGCTCTGAGAAAACAAACTTAAGTATTTATATTAAATTAGAAAAGCTAATCAAATAAAAATGCATTATATATTTCTTTCAGTTTTTATGTCTTAATTCAAATTATTTTTGTCTACACAATATAAAAGACCATCTTATAAAATGTTATATCCCAAAATTTTACAAAGTAAGGTATAAAAATTTAATTTAAATTGCATAAAACAATTACCTTGAATTTATTTTATATAATGTACATTCTGTTGCACTCTCTAAAAAAATTAAGGCTAGACAATCGAAAGCGGCGGATATCTTTAAAAAATATCGGCGAAAAAAACGAACCCTCCTGTAGAAAAGTGCCTAGTTGAAGGTGAAGATGTTAATGTTTTCGCTAATTTTTCGATATTTGTCGTATGAAAAGTCGAAGTTCAAAATGATACTGATCTTGTGAAAATCCATCGCCTCTGTTGGAAGTTTTAGGCAGACATGCAAACATACATACATAATGACATTTATATATTGGTAACTAAAAATTTTCAACCCAAACCAATGAAAAAGCTTGCCCTATATCTGAGTAGCCTTTATGTAAAATTTCAAATGTTTAGACCAAAAATTGTCTGAGTAATTAGGTAGAGACCTCAGAGTCAATTTTTTTTAACTTTGACCCCTATTATGTCCCCAAATTGTCGGAGGAGCTTGGTAGAGGTCTCAAAGGTCAAATCGTTGAACTTCGACCCCCTTAACAGCTAAATTTTTAGCCGAAAACCGATCATATAGATTTTTCCCAAATCTCAATACTCTGTATATCAAATTTCGAGTTTGTAGACTGAAAATTGACAGAGTTATTGCGTAGGGAAATGTACACAGACACACAGATGGACACACAGACAGACACACAGACACGTTCACTTTTATAGATATATAGACTAGCATTTCAGCCCAGAGTGGTAGTAGGAAGGCAGTCTCGATACCGCGAAGGAGGAAAAGGAAGGGAAAAAACCTGACATCTTTACTGTTACAACCGCCGCCAAACCGGATGGTGACGTAGGTTTTCAAATTACGGCTAGACAACCAAAAGGAGAGAATGATTTTATCAGCAGAAAAAGCAAGTACCCCCTGTAGAAAAGTGCCCAGTATAAGGTGAAGATATTAATGTTTTTAGCTAATTTTTCGATATCTGTTGTCTGAAAGGTCGAACTTCAAAATAATACTGGTCTTGTGAAAATCCGTCGTCGCCCCTGTCGAAAGTTTTAGGTAGACATGCAAACAAACATACATACACACATTTATCTGTTGGTAACTAAACATTTTCGACCGAAACCAATTACAAAGCTTGCCGTATCTCTGAATACCCTTTATGTCAAATTTCAAATGTTTAGACCAGAAATTGTCTGAGTAATTAGGTAGAGACTGCAGAGGTCAAATTCTTTTTAAATTTTGACTCCTATTATGACCCCTTATATCAAATTCTTTTTAAACTTTGAGTCCTATTATGACCCCTGTATATCAAATTTCGAGTCTGTAGACTAAAAATTGACAGACTTATTGCATAGGGAAATGTACACAGACACGTTCACTTTTATATATATACTAGCATGGGTGCCCGGCGTTTCCCGGGTGTGAGGTGTATGCTAAAAAAAAAACAAAAAAAAACGGTCAATGTTTTTAACTTTGATCCCTATTATGTCCCCTTAACATTTGTTTGGAGCTCAAATAAAGTTATTCAGTTAGATCCAATGTCCAAGGAACCTATATCTAAAATTTCAAGTGTTTAGACCCCAAATTGTCGGAGGAGTTTTGGTAGAGTTCTCAAAGGTCAAATCGTTGAAATTTGACCCCTTACCAGCAATATTTCTGGCCGAAAACCGATCCAATGGATGTTCCCACATGTCAGTACCCTGTATATCAAATTTCGAGTCTGTAAACTCAAAATTGACAGAGTTATTGCATAGGGAAATGTACACAGACACACACACAAACACACAGACACGTTCACTTTGATAGATAGATAGATAGATAGATAGATAGATAGATAGATTTCCCTTTTTTACATTTAACTGCAGATAGTTCACTTCCCTTAAATGAATATGACTTTTTTGGTAATTTTGAGAATTGCTCTTTTTTGAACAAACACTCTTAAGAGCAGGAATAACTTCTTCACCATACTTAAGGTTTCCTTAAGTTTTGTATTTTTAAAAAGTTTTATATGAGACCATTGGGAATTATTACTTTGTCTGGAGAATTTTTCTTCTAGCTTTGAAATTTTGAGTTGCTGCGATTTTAGCCTGTTTTGTTTTTTCTTTTTTGAAAAGGAATACCATTTGGTTGCTGATTTTTACTTCGGAATCCTGAAGCTGATTTGATCGAATCTTAAGAGAATTTAGGTCAGCAGATTTAAACTGAGTCATAATTTGTATTGCTTTCTTGTTGTTGTTGTTATTGTTAATGAAATATATTCTGCTTTTCTACAGAACATTGATATGAATAAAATTCATGTATCCAGTCCGAACAGAGTACGTTCGTGGTATTCCTTAATACATAGATTTTTAATTTGTTGTTTTTCCCAATAGTGTAACATAGATCAAAAGTTCTCCTTGAAAGTTCATTTGCTGTTTTGTGTGATCTCAACATTGTGGGTCTAGACGATTTTTTCCATGTATTAAATTTAAATTTAATATCGAAAAGTCTGAACCTAAGTTTAATTACATTTTAATTTCTTGATCTCAAATTTTTACCATCACATATTTGCATTACCCTTTGTTGTTTTTGGTTTCCATGAAATGCACCCAGGTTTTATTTTTATTTCTGCAATGAGATCTTTTGTGTCCCATTGTTTACATGCCAAACATTTTTTCACAGATATGGGCAGTCTCTAACCCAATACAGATTTCCACATCGATTACAAGGGGATGAAATTTTCCTTTCTGAAAATTCTTTTTTGGATATGTGTGGCCATTTTCCTAGTTTATGTGTTATTTGTTACATGTATTTTCGATCGTTTAGCTACTTTTTTTTTCAATGCCATATTCAGTATCCTCTGAGTCTTTTTTAATAATTTCTATTTTCTGGTAGTTTTCTGTTAATTTTTGTAGAGTTAAACTCGATTTAAGCTTTCTGATTTCAGCATCTTAGTTTGATGTCAGTCCTTGCGAAAATACTAGACATTTAAAAATTTTCACACTGACGTCTGATAGTTTAAATTCGTTACATTGTTTATCAACCATGGCCGCATATGTTGCAAAGTCATCTTTGTCGTTTTTAACCAAATTCAAACATTTCCATAGTTTATAGAACATTTTAAACTTTTGGGCTAAAAAGTTCAGTAAGAAGCTCCACGATATCGGCAAAAGATAGCTCCGAAGTTTAACGTGGCAAAATAAAAACCCCAAATTTATGTTCAACATCTCCAATTTGCATAATTGCAAACAAACTTTTTTCTGGTCGGACCGGTCTATAGACTAAAAAAAGTCCTCATTTCTTCGGTAGTAAGCTGAAAATGACTTAACTTCTTCTGGTATATAGCAGTTGTCAATCGCATTCCATATAGAGGCTTGTGAAAATAAGGTATTATTCTCAGTGAACACATTATATGTTACGACTTGAGCAAGTAACTCCTCCAGATGCTGTTTCCACTCAAATAACTGTTTTTTTGTAGTTGTTTTCGCTTTTCGTCTGTATGTTGTTAATGTTTGAATAATTGTTGTTGTTGAATTTGTAATTATTCCCAAACATACAAAAAACGAACACGGCAGCCCTAATTCACTACGGCAGTGCAATTGACACATATTGTTATGCATCATCTATTCCATTTAAACTTACCCATCTTGCTATAAATTATGTAATCACTTTAAAATTACACATGCCATTTCCCATTTCTTACATTACAATTATTTACATATTGTTAAATTTAAAACAATTACATCATAGCTTTCTATACATCACATCCGGTTTTAGCGTCCTATATTTACCTCAATTAGATTTAAACCAACTAGAAAACATTAAAAAATAATTAGCAACACATACAATATACTCCACATTTTCTTGTATTTTTCGTTTCCTTATATACTTTTTGATACCTCTGGTGGGGAAGGGGGGTGATATTCATTATTTATAAATTACATGTTTTTCTTTTTTTTTCATTTATAAAACTTTCGATATTTGATTATTTCAGTTACATTTATTTATTTTGTTTTTTAGGGGGCTTTGTATTTATTTTGTTTTTGCAGATAGAAACAAAAAACCTTCATTTGTTTTGGGTGTGTTTTTGGGGAGTTATTTAAGATATTCTAAGATTTAAACAATTACGTTGCAGATTTCTTTACATCATATCAGGTTTCACTATCCTATATTTATCTTGATTACATTCTAACCAACGAAGCCACATTTCTTGTCTTTTTACTTTCTATTTTTTTGTGGAGGGAGGGGTCATTTGTTTAAAAATCATTTTCTTTCTTTAAAGATTGTAATGCAGGGTATGGGGCAGCATAACCAGCTGCCAACATAACCCTGCTTTTTACTAAAGTCAACCGAGAGCTCTTTTTAGTATCCTCGTTGTTCCCTTAAGTGTAATTGTCTGGATTTCTTTTGCACTTTGTTCACCAGGAATATTAGTTAGGTAGGACTTCAGGTTCTTCTTCATAAGCCCTGTAGCACCTATAATAACTGGTATGTGGAATGGTTGATATCTCCCTATGCTAACGTGTCCCGCCCCCCCCCATTTTTATAAACACAGCGAATTCAACAAGGGCTTGCGTTCTTTCTTGATTTTGTTTTAATAGTAAAAAAAAACATGACGTTATTTCAATTTCGTCACTGTGGACCAGTGGATAAAGGAGCAGAGTCGAAATATAGGGGTTTCAGGTTTGCACCAATATAACATAGTCTTTTTTCTTCTTTTTTTTTTTGATGGAGAATGTTTTAACATTGAAAAAGAGTTATGTACTCATTCTACATTCTGATAAGTGAAATTATTGTAGTAATTGATAAAAACAATATTCAAGAATAAATACACTTAAGAAGTTTTATTTCATTTCATTAGGATCGGATTACATATTTTACTTCTTAAATAAAATTTTTGCTTCTTTATAAAACTTTGAGACCAACTATTTTTAAGCATGGAGGGCGGTAATTAACCAGTCAACATTACCACATCTTCAACACCTAAATGGATGTTTTTTGTTTTTTTCCCCTCTCTTCACCCGGCATGTTTACTGAGTCAATTTTTTTTTTGCTTCCCTCCCCTTGCTGCTATTTATTTATTTATTTTTTTTTACGGCTGGGAGTTGATCGATATTCTCTCCAACCGTCTTTGACATTCTTACCATGAGGAGTTGGGAATGTCTATTCTGAATGTCGTTTGTAACATTGAGGAGGTTAGGGGTTGGGCAGCAACAACAGCAACCATACTTTAACTTTCTTTGAAAGGGGAGCACGCTTCTATCGAGCAACACCAGTTAGCGGGTACTGCTGATCATTTTTAACCAATCAAATGTTACTCAACTTCACCCAACGATTATTTTATTTTTGATAATCAATCATGTTAAGTTTTTTTTCAGCCAAGTGCGTGTTCATGTCAAGTGCACCTATTTCTGTTAAATGACCTTCCAGTACATCTGACTTTGATATTTAACATTTCCAATCAGCAAGTATTTTATGTTTGAGAAACACCAAACTTGTTTTACTGACCTGATGCATGTCTATACCAATTGCTCCTAGTTCTGTTAGGTGACCTTTTTTAACATTACTCATTATTCTATTTTCCAAAATGTTTATACATGAACATTTTCATTGTATCTCTCTTTACCACCCCCAACAGATTGCAATAAAATAATTAAAGAATATCAACTAATGTGTGCTCTGTAATAATCTATTATATAAAAGTGAAAATGTGTGTGTGTTTCTGTGTGTGCGCGCTTTTATTGTATGTCCGGCAAAGGTTTTTTTCGAGTGAGGAGTGCTCGGGAGGGATACTGTTTCTTAGAACTTTTTATATACTCCCTAGATTATAATATCTATGATTTACGAAAGGAGGTCATGTCTATCTTTTATTTGAGTGACTTTGACATGCTATTTTTGTGCTATTTTTGACTCTGCATGTATTTGTTTGGCTTTTCCGTATATATAAGCGAAACTGAATCCATAGCAAAGGAAGCTTTCTGGCATGTGTGCCAGGGACGTCAATAAAGCAATGAGCTTTGATTAATGCGGGCAAAACCTGTCATATCAGACAATCGATATTCATTTGGAGACTCCCCCTTTTATAGGGAGCTGGCTTTACAACAAGATGTTGGGGAAACAAACAGATATGCAAAAATCTGGCTTGCAGCCAAACTTAAGTGCGGCATTACATTTCTCTATGGCGTGATGTTTTACCTTATTAAATTTATGCACCTGCCACTTAACCTTTTACTCATTAAATTTCAACCATTCTCACTTCGGCTACCCTCGTAGCATCGTGGTAAGTTATCAGGCTACCACTTTCGGTTCCACCATCGCCTTAAGGCTTCAGGTTCGAGCCTACATGTCTACCAAAACTCCCCTCCCACAACCACCAACAAACACTCGGGCAATGCTGGGACCCGCCCCACTAGTCTATATATATAAAAGACAAAATGTCGGCGTGTGTTTTTATATGTCCAGCAAAAGCTTTTTTCACAAGGTTTTACGGGGGGCAGGGGAGGGTTACTATTCTTTAAAACTTTTTATATACTCCCTAGATTATAAATCTACAATTTGTGAAGGGACGTCGTATCTAGATTTATTTTGATCGACTTTTATAAAATTCACATTATTCCATCCTCTCGCGTGTTTGTTTGTGCTTTTCGTACAAAAGTGAAACTAATGAAAAGCGAAGGCAGTTTCTTGACTTTTCGTGCCGGGATGCCCAGAAAGCAATTAGCGTGGATCAGTATTGAGAAAACCCATCATATCAGACAATTGCTATTCATTTGGACACTCCTTTTTTGTGGGGCGCTGGTTTCCCAATATCGTTGGGAAATGAAACGGCAGAAAGCTTAACTAGCCTCCAGCCAATGTTCGTTTCTGCAAGTCAACTTTTTCATTGACATCGCTAAATTTCAATGTTTTTCACTTCCTATGGTCTTGCAGTGGTAAGATCTCACATTTTCTTTCACTTTCTTTTCCGCCTAAGGGTTTGTCATGGGTTCGAATTTTGTTTTTCTTTTACACCTACAAACACCTGGGCAATGCTGGGTAACTCTGCTAGTAATAAAATAAAATAGAATGAAAAGAAAAAGAAATGATAAAGTTTCTGAGGTCCATTTTTATATGCTAATAAATAAAAGATAACAACAAAAAGAAAATAGAAGTGATCCTTAGTATTTAGTTCAGGTTCCTTCTTCTCCAGGCTATATCATATAAAAGTAAACATCCTGATGCATGACTGTCTGATCACTGGCGCTAATTGCTAAACTGATATCTAGTAAATGATATTTGACAAATCCACATGTGTTTATGCTCAAGTTTTATGTTTACATATAATTTATCTTCCAATTTCAAGCATACTATGCACTCAGGCTATTATCATGTGTAGTACATGTTGTTAACAGTCTGACCCATGGAAAAGAAAATCATAGGGTCTTATTTTTTTTTCAAGATGGTGTATATGCAGCTTAACAATAGGACTTGTTGTATCAGCTTAAATATCACAATTAAAATGTTGTAAATTCCTACTCTATCATGAAATTTCCACTTACCTCCCTTCAGATCAGTATAAAACTTATCAAAGGGTGTTTCTCTCTTTTATTTAGCAATTTTCAACATCGATATGGTAATTTGTTTTTCTATTACATGAAATCTATTTGTTCTTCATCCAGCAATTTATCATTATAACTAGTAATCCTGTAATCAGTCTGATGTATCTTATTATGCCAATTAAGCCCATGGGACTTCCTACGTAACTGTGAATCCTCCAGACCTCTCTGAAAATCTACCAACATTTATTTGTTCTAGAGTATCAAGCATATGAAGATTAGAGTAAGAAAGAATATATCAATTATATCTAAAGTATTGAATAATTTTTTCTTATTTTATTAAATGATTAAATAATCTAGAAAAAAGTTAACAAATATTTTTCAATGAAAGATAAAAGATCTACCTGTAGTTGGTATAGTGGTAGGTATTGTAGTTGGTATAGTGGTAGGTATTGTAGTTGGTATAGTGGTAGGTATGGTAGTTGGTATAGTGGTAGGTACGGTAGTTGGTATAGTGGTAGGTATGGTAGTTGGTATAGTGGTAGGTATGGTAGTTGGTATTGTGGTAGGCACTGTAGTTGGTATTGTAGTAGGCACTGTAGTTGGTATTGTAGTAGGCACTGTAGTTGGTATTGTGGAAGGTATTGTAGTCAGTATAATCGTAGGCACGGTGGTTGGTGCGGTAGTAGATATGGTAGTTGGTATAGTAGTAGATATGGTATTGTGATAGGTATTGTAGTTAGTGTTGTGTTCGGTATGGTATTTTTTATTATAGGTATGATAATTGCCATTATTGTAGGTATGGTAGTTGGAATTGTGGTAAGCGTGGTAGTTTGTATTATGGTAGATACAGTGGTAGGTATGGTAGTCGGTATAGTTGTTGGAACAATAGTAGGAACAGTGTGATTAATATTGTAGTTGGAAAAAAGTTATCGCAAAGATTGTAATATTTTATCAACATAATGTAAATGTAAATCTTTTAAAATATTTAAACATTAAAGATATATATATTTTGATAAGATATCCAAGTGATTTAAAAGACATATGTACCTTGATTAAATTATCTTAAAAAATGTTAATATTTTCTTAAAGAAATTAATTAAGAGAAATGGTATACGAGTCAGGGTCAATGATATATATTTATTCAGAAAATTATTATTCCAAAAGATATATTTTATTACAAGAAATTAGCAGTAACGGAGAAGTGATGGATATGGAGGAGAGAGGGGTATCACTGAGTGTAACAGAAAAAAGTGTATATATATATATATATATATATATATATATATATTATGGAATAAGCACACATCAGTAGATGTTAGCATATATTGATTTGTTTGGTAGCTAATAACTTAATAACAGATAAGAAGCAATTTTTTATCTAAAATTATTTTTCATTGCCTCAGAGATTCGTGTATTTCAATATTGTGATGAAACGTTTATAATTAATGTTTTTTCTATGTTGCTTGTGTGATTCACAATTCCATATAATCAGACGTCTTCTACAGGTTTTAATGTCTAAAAGGCATTGCTAGCAAACTGTAAGATGAACATAAATGCTACCTTTAATAACTGTTTATTTTATGATTCTGCCTGGCACACATGTTGTATCATTCATATGGCAAAACATATGAAAATCGTGTCCACATAAAGAATAAAATATTCCAAACGCGTCTGCAGCTATTTATCAATTGAATAGCAAATAATTTTACTTTAACAGAAACTATCCAGATTTATCTTTATTAATAATATATTTATCCTTGTTTTTTTTACACATAGTCAGTCTCTCCGTTCTTCCCTTTTTCTGTGACATTCACATAAACTCTAACATATTTCTAGTTTTTTCAGTATATTCACTGCACTAGCAAAAAAAAAACAAAAAAACAAAAACAAAACAAAAACAAAAGAAGAAATAAAGAAAATTCAGTACATTTGGTTAGTTTTCACTTCAGAATAATACATAGTCATAACTATTGGCCATTTGCCATATATATTTCCAACTCTTGGCCATTTGCCAGACATATTTCCTGGCTATACTATAAGTACTTTACAAATTTTTAGTGAATCTCAATTAAATAAGAAATGATAAATAAACCGAAATTCAACTTTTTGGCCATGTGGTACTGGTACATTTAATATGAAAATCCTGGTGGCAACTTTCTATGATAGTGGTTCTTTAACTTTCCAGGGATCATAGCACACTGCAGCTATACACCACATTTTATTTAAATATTATTTTTACTCAGTTAAAAAGAACAAGATGGAAATAATAATGGAACTGTCTGTTTAAAACTATGCAGGTAGAGACTTTTGGTTCCATGACTTAACAGAGTTTAATTTTGAAATATTAAACTAAATCTACAAAACATTTTTAATAAGAAAAATATCGAAGAACTAACAGATGTATTTGGCGTTGTCTGGCATTAAATGTAACGTTAGATTTCTAAAAAAAAAAAAAAGAAGTAAAAAACGGAAAGAAAGTGAGACATGTGCATACAAGTATTATATTTTTTCTAAACAGTTAACTTCTTGTAAGTAAAAACAAGAAAAATACTTGAGCTGAGATTGAAATCAAAACCTAAAGTCAGTGAGTCAAGTATAATAACAATTAGATCAGCTTGCTGCAATCTTTAAAAAGTGTTTTCAAACCTACTTATTTTTAACGTAAGGAAGTTGTCATGTGAACGATTCGCGCATGTGCAGTCGTGAAATAGTTGACAAATAAAAATCCGATGACCACCCCGCCAAGTACTAATTTTTCGATTTTGACCCCCTTAGCAACCCATTTTTCCGGATGAAAACCGATTAAAACGTTTTCCATATGTCTGAAGACATTATATACCAAATTTCAAGTCTGTAGATAAGACATTCGTTGACTATCAATATATAGGTTGAGTAGCGTCCTCACACACGTACACTCCCACACACATTCCCACTTTTATAGATATATAGTTAGATTATTAGCAATTAATCCTTATGTACAATAATACTTGAATATTAAATCAATATTATAAAAGGGATTTTAATTTAAAAAAATAATTCATAAAATGACTTACCTGTTGGAGCTGTGATTAATAGAATAAATAAAAATATTAATTGAAAATATACATTTTTTTATTAATAAAACTTACAATTAAATATTCAAGCAATAAAACAATACATTTTTATTCATCAATTTTAAGCAAGTAAAATTTTATATAATTTTAAGGCAAAAAATATTTGAATTATCAGGGAAGGAGACATCCTTACAGACTGAGAATTTCTTTTGTATCAATTCAGGGTGCCCTTTTTTTTTTTTTTTTTTTGGGATGGGATTTTACCCACATTAAAAGCTGACCATATGCCTAACTCGTCCCTCTTGGAAAGACAAGCAAATATGAACACTGGTTGAGTCATAATAACACTATATCCTTTTGGTTCGGAGCCAAGTGTAGTACTTGCTCTGATGCTGCACATAGTTTTTCAGTGAAGCAAAATCTTCTAGACCGAGGCAATATTTATGCTTGCTCCAATCCAGGGTGTTTTCTTTTCTTTTAAGGAACTGGATATTTTCCCACATAAAAAATGACCTTGTGTCAGACTATTCCCTCGTGAGGAGGCAAGTAAATAGGAACATTAGCTGATCCTTGTTGAAAAAACTGTCCACCAGATTACGAATTGGTTTGGATTACAACAATAAGTGATAAAAATGTCCACTATTATAATGGGTAATATCTACCTGTTACAGTTTTAATTCATGTATGACTCTCATTGATTCCAATGATTTGGTGCTAAATCAGTTGACTGATACACTTCACAGGCTCTGACATCCAATTTGGTCATTTTCTTAGACATCGATGAGTCAACAAACCGTACAAACTACAATGTCTTTTTTCATACTTAATATTTCCACAATGTTTTAATTTGTTTCTAATACCATTCTCATAGCAACTAAACCTGCATTCACCTAGACCTTCATTTGATGCACCATTTGTCATACTCTTCATTAAAATCATTAAAAATAAACGATTCGCTTGATTTTGACAAGTTATTTCATTATTTTCTTGGAAATTAAACGAAAATGTTATTTTTAATTTTGAAATAATTTTTTTTATAAGTTTAAACAGATAGTGAATATAAATAATATTTTAAAATCATATTTATAGAAATAAATCTATTGCATTTGACACATATGCAATATTAAAATTTACAACAATTGTTAGAACAATGTTAGTATTAATGACAAATATACTCACTTAACTTGCTACAAAGTTCTACACTCAATTCTGTTTCCACTGGTCTGTTTGGAAATGTCTTCTCAATTGTAATAACAATCTCAAGCAATTCACTTGTTTGATTTAATGTAATTATGTCAGTTGGATTGACATTCTGAAATTGAATCAAACAAAAAATTGTATATTAGAATCAAGTTAAAATATAGTTTTGAACAATTAAAAATTGCATCATGCCATGAAAAAAATAATGTCATATACACCCAATATTGCACAATCTGATTTTAATGATGCTTACAAAAATAAAAAAAACACACACACACACGATTGCATATCTGTACATACACACAGACACACACACACATATATATATATGCATAATCCTAATCCTACACTAGAAAACATCAATGATAGCTCTACATCTTTTACACCTCAAATTAAAAAAACTAAAGTTCAAATTAAAAAAACACAACTTCAAATTAAAAAACACAACTTTAAATTAAAAAAACTAAACTTCAAATTAAAATACACAACTTCAAATTAAAAAAATCCAAGTTCAAATTAAATTAAAATTTTATTACATGATAGATAAACCATTTATTCTCCAACAGGGAGGTCCTCTTCCCTGAGACATCTAGCGTGATGGCGTTGAACCCGATTACAGAATGCCTGAGACATGGCAGGAGTTACCACTTGGTAGGCTCGGTCGATGGCGGTCTCCACAAGACGAAGACGGTGCTCCACTTTTGTGATATCTTCCGGTTGTGGCACATGTATAACGCTCGGTAGATCCCTCTTGATGACGGCTTTGATGGCTGACCAGGCCATTTCGATGGGGTTGAGAGCCGGGCTGTATGGAGGCAAGCGAATAAACTCCACTTCTGCAAAAGCTGCCTGGTCGTGTAGTTGTTCCACTCGGGAATGGCACGGGGCGTTGTCAATTACCAAGGCTACCTGTCCGGCATCATATCCCATTGCGAAGACAGAATTGAGTAGTTCTGCAACCCATTGGTTGACATCCGGGTGCTTGTAGGCGCCACGCCAGCGGGTGAAGTTGATGAGCCCCTGTTGACTAATACCAGCAACCATGTGAATATTTGGACCTTTCGAGCCTGGAACATGTAGCACCACTCTCTGGCCCCTCGCGGATCGTCCAACGGTCCGAGTACAAAATAAGTTCACGTTTGACTCATCCAAATGCACCACATGTTTACCAGCTCCCAATGCGGCCATAACCCTTTCTACATAGATACGACGTTTTACCTTATTCTCCGGAGTGTTGACATTCTCGGCTTGCTTGTGAACCCGTTTTACAGTGAAGAGTCTACCATCGAGATGGTTATTTATGGTAGTAACGCTGATTGGGGGGTTGATTCCATGCATCTCCGAAATCTTCAAGGCCAACTCCTTGAGAGTGATGGTAGGATCTTCTCTGATTATATCAAGCATGTTGTTGACCATGTCCGGATTCACTTTCCCATGTCGCCTTCCACCCCGCGGCTTATCCTCCACGTCTTGCCCCTTGGCCTGTTTATTCACCCAGGCGTACGCGGTGTTCCTATTTATCCCACAGTTCTCTGCGACAGTTGTCCAGTCCCTGTTATTTCGAGCGGCTTCCAGAATCCGACGCTTAAGAGAATTTCGATTGCGTTTGTACTGACCACGTACTGTGCCTCTCTTGACTCCTCTACTTGATCGCACAACTACCGGAGATCCATTGTTATTTTCCATATTTTAAATTATTGTAATGTTAATTGTTAGAAACTTTTCTTTTTTTATTGTTGCGAGCAACTACAAGTAATAGTGGGTAATTTGCATAAGTGATGTTATGCAAATTACCTTACAAAGTTTGAGTATGAATAATTCTAACATAATGTCACGTGCTTTTAAATTGAACTTGGGTTTATTTAATTTGACGTTGTCTTTTTTTAATTTGAAGTTATGTTTTTTAATTTGAAGTTTAGTTTTTTTAATTTGAAGTTGTGTTTTTTAATTTGAAGTTGTGCTTTTTTAATTTGAGGTGTAAAAGGTGTAGAATGCTGTATCCTCAATGGCCATATTTCATTTGCATACATTAGCACCTTGTACACTCATGCTGGATAAATTCTACCCTTAGTCAACAACATTAAAAATCTACTGGTTAATTATGACAAAACATCTTTAAACTTTCCCAATCCATTCCTAACTCTTGCTATCACACCAGTCTAAGCTACTCTCTTTGTTTCTGTGGTGTTACTAAGCTTACAAAATTCTAGATATTCTCAACAGTTACCCAAATATATTTTCTTCACATCAGGGTTCTCATTGACTCAACTCAAATTGCCTGTAATACTCCTGAATTCCTTGAATATCCAATGCTTAAAAGTACAAAAAAAATTTTGTTGCTCCCAACTCACTTTCTACAAACTGAGCATGAAACTTGTCTATTTCTTGGGGCTTTTCAGTACTATAACCATTAATAATCAATTTGTTCTGTGTAATTTTCACTTTCAGAACATTACTTTCCATAGCATTAATTTAAAAAAGTAAACCTTACATTATTTCACAGGTAATAATTAAATTATCAGCATAAAACATCTCTTCGCTTGGGCAGGAAACCAATCAACTTATTTCTTATTACTTATTCAATTAACTTATTTCTTATTAATTATTTACTGACTCTCGTACCGGTTTCTGGACTTCAATAATTTTTACCCCTATTTAGAGGGTTTCACTCTTAACCTTGTAACAGTTGACAACTTTACTAAATTCCCAGTCTTTCAGAACACACTCTTTTATGATCTGATTTGTCAAGTGTGTGATCCTCTCAGTCCCTGTTCCATATACAACCTTAAACATTTATGCAACAACACTTATTCCTGAAACTCATCTTTTGTATCTTCATTCAAACCACATTTTGATGCATAAACAGTTATTTTTATGAGATTTTTCTCTGTAAACATCAACTTAAACATTATAATACGATCAATAACATAATTAGCATAAATCATTTTATTTACTTATTTCCCTGCAATGAAAATCCAACATCACCTATTTACTTTTCATTTTCAATCCAAAACCGCTTATATCTTGCATCCTCTTCAACAATCATTTTGACAGAATTTACCTTTTCTTTCAGTTTCTTAGAAACAACATAAGTCAATACATATTTGCTCAAGAGACTAAACAATCTGTCCTTATCTTGAATGTAAAGGGCTACTATTTGGGATAATGCCTACAGGAAGAGATTAGCAGTGAGATGTCTGTTCACATTACATTTAAACTCCTGCAGTACAGTCAGGAAGCAGAAAAACAGTTCTACTACTAGAGTAGAAGACTTTCCGGCATCTAGAGATCTCAACACTGAAGGAGTGGAATTTTGCTGTTTGATAGGTTAGTTGGGGGTATGTACATTGTATGTATATTGTACAACTGTGCTATGAGTCCATCAAAGCACATTCTATTAAAGTACTAGTAAAACAAGCACAGGGATACAATATTGCACTGATGGGACAGGAGTGTGAGCTTTATTGATTGTGCGAGGCCTATTAGATTGGAGACTTTTTCTTGGACCTTGTCCAAGAGGAAGATACTAGTGGTAGATGCACCATCCCACATGTGGCAACAGTACTCCATGCAAATGGTGGCTTTGTAGAAATACAGAATACTCTCAAGTGTGAGTAATTTTCTAGCACGATATAGGGAACCCCTCACCTTCTTTGCTCAGCATTGGCAATGTCCTCGATGTATGTTTTTCAATTCATGATCAAGTCAAATATATATTTATTTTTATTTATTTTTTTTTGCAAGGGCATGTTGTGACCAATCACTTTTAATGGCTGCAAACCGCATAACAATTTAAGTAAGAAAGGCACTGATCCTGTGCTGAGACATCATGATTAATAGAGAGCCTTATGGAGAGGGTGTGCAGTTGACATATTTTATAGCCCTAGAAAATATTTCAGCATTCTACATGTGTGCATGTAACATCTGTTTTAATAGATTATGGTTCATAATGAAGTAAATAGTATTTGTATATAAATTAGTATTTTCATTTATATACACACATAAGAAGAGAAAATATTTCCAATTTATTCATTAAGCTAAACAACAAACACATATATTTAATCATAATATATTCAAAGAACAATAGCATTTTATTTAAAAAAATTTTTTACTCACCTTATATTCAATAACTAAACCATTTATATAAGTAACAGTCAGATTATAAGAAAGTATATTTGTTGTATTCACAAGACTCATCCTAACTGGAACTTTTGGCTTCAGAAAAGTTACAGTGATTCTTGGACCATCATCTTGTACATCAAAACTGAACACACCATCACCAACAACAAGCTCTCGGAAATGATCTTGATTGGTTGAGGTACGTATATCCAGAGCATCATTATCAATATTCTCATATGTTATTTCTTCATCATGAGCACATATTGCTGCAAAAAGATAAAATAATTATTACCATCTTTTATATGCATACACCAATGGAAGCATTTTACAATGATTTCTGTTTATTAATCATCAATCATGTACAAGTTTAAAAACAATTGAAATTTACTGTCAGAATAAACATTCTCCCATTATTAATTAAAATTTTCTAATGGATTTCATAATCATGAAATAGAATAGGTTTTAGGGAAATTTATAAATCATAACTGCAAGACTAAGCTCTAACATATTCACATTCATATGCTCTATAAAAGCACTGCAGAAAAATATCATGACTATAGATTAATTCAGTAAAACATCTTTTTAAAAACTAGCAAAAACAGATTTGGTGGCTGAATCAGATAAGAACCTAGCAATTTAACTGCAATGTTTGTTTTATTTTTACGTTTTATTGAATTAATGTTCCGTGATTTTAGAATATTCTCTTATCTGTATTTTGTTCTGATATTTAAGGCAATAAGCTTTAGAGTGGAATGTGGACACAGTGGTAGTAGTCCTTATCAAAAGATATAATAATTTTAGTTTTAAATAAATGAAAAAAACATAATTGTTGTTGGAATAGTTGTTGGTACAGTTAGAATAGTTGTTGGTACTGTCGTTGATATCGTTGTTGGAATTATTGTTGGTACAGTGCTTGGTATCGTTGTTGGAATAGTTGTTGGTATCGTTGTTCGAATAGTAGTTGGAATAGTTGTAGGAACTGTGGCGGATTAGGTTGTTCGAACAGTTAGATGTGATTAGTATTGTGGTTGGCAAATATTGTAAAATTTTATTCTACAATAGTTGAAATTGTTATTTGAATATTGTGTAAACAGTTGTATGTGCAGTTATTGAAATTGTTGGTGGTACATTGGTTGCAAAAATTGTAGAGAAAATTGGCATTAAGGAATATTTAATGCTTTTTTACATTTATTTATGAAAAAGAATAATTCATTTTAGAAAAAGTAAAATAAAAAGCAGAAATATTTAATGAACCTTTCTAAACATTTACAAAGTAAAATAATTAATTCACTTTGAAAATAATGTCTATATAAACAATGATATTTGGCTTCATCAGATATGAATATAAGGGAGAAGCAAACCTTGTTAAATAAAAGTTAATCAAATGAGAAGTCATTATATACATAAAAGATTTATTATGTTTGACGGTGATACACAACTAAGTTGAGTTCATATATATATATATATTTATATATATATATATATTTATATATATATATATATATATATATATATATATATAATTTAATTACATTTTAATCCCCAAACAAGGCACATTGGGGCTACTATTGGGGACACAGGCTACAGGGGTACTAAGTGGGGAGTTGGGTAGCAAGATGTCGGGTCACGTTAATGATGGATAGGTAGATATACATTTCCATGGTAACATGATTAATTCACTTTGAAAATAATTGCTCTATACACAATGAGATATGGCTCTGAGAAAACAAACCTAAGTATTTATATTAAATTAGAAAAGCTAATCAAATAAAAATGCATTATATATTTCTTTCAGTTTTTATGTCTTAATTCAAATTATTTTTGTCTACACAATATAAAAGACCATCTTATAAAATGTTATATCCCAAAATTTTACAAAGTAAGGTATAAAAATTTAATTTAAATTGCATAAAACAATTACCTTGAATTTATTTTATATAATGTACATTCTGTTGCACTCTCTAAAAAAATTAAGGCTAGACAATCGAAAGCGGCGGATATCTTTAAAAAATATCGGCGAAAAAAACGAACCCTCCTGTAGAAAAGTGCCTAGTTGAAGGTGAAGATGTTAATGTTTTCGCTAATTTTTCGATATTTGTCGTATGAAAAGTCGAAGTTCAAAATGATACTGATCTTGTGAAAATCCATCGCCTCTGTTGGAAGTTTTAGGCAGACATGCAAACATACATACATAATGACATTTATATATTGGTAACTAAAAATTTTCAACCCAAACCAATGAAAAAGCTTGCCCTATATCTGAGTAGCCTTTATGTAAAATTTCAAATGTTTAGACCAAAAATTGTCTGAGTAATTAGGTAGAGACCTCAGAGTCAATTTTTTTTAACTTTGACCCCTATTATGTCCCCAAATTGTCGGAGGAGCTTGGTAGAGGTCTCAAAGGTCAAATCGTTGAACTTCGACCCCCTTAACAGCTAAATTTCTAGCCGAAAACCGATCACATAAATTTTTCCCAAATCTCAATACTCTGTATATCAAATTTCGAGTTTGTAGACTGAAAATTGACAGAGTTATTGCGTAGGGAAATGTACACAGACACACAGATGGACACACAGACAGACACACAGACACGTTCACTTTTATAGATATATAGACTAGCATTTCAGCCCAGAGTGGTAGTAGGAAGGCAGGCTCGATACCTCGAAGGAGGAAAAGGAAGGGAAAAAACCTGACATCTTTACTGTTACAACCGCTGCCAAACCGGATGGTGACGTAGGTTTTAAAATTACGGCTAGACAGCCAAAAGGAGAGAATGATTTTATCGGCAGAAAAAGCAAGTACCCCCTGTAGAAAAGTGCCCAGTTGAAGGTGAAGATATTAATGTTTTTAGCTAATTTTTCGATATCTGTTGTCTGAAAGGTCGAACTTCAAAATAATACTGGTCTTGTGAAAATCCGTCGTCGCCCCTGTCGAAAGTTTTAGGTAGACATGCAAGCAAACATACATACACACATTTATCTGTTGGTAACTAAACATTTTCGACCGAAACCAATTACAAAGCTTGCCGTATCTCTGAATACCCTTTATGTCAAATTTCAAATGTTTAGACCAGAAATTGTCTGAGTAATTAGGTAGAGACTGCAGAGGTCAAATTCTTTTTAAATTTTGACTCCTATTATGACCCCTTATATCAAATTCTTTTTAAACTTTGAGTCCTATTATGACCCCTGTATATCAAATTTCGAGTCTGTAGACTAAAAATTGACAGACTTATTGCATAGGGAAATGTACACAGACACGTTCACTTTTATATATATACTAGCATGGGTGCCCGGCGTTTCCCGGGTGTGAGGTGTATGCTAAAAAAAAAAAAAAAAAAAAACGGTCAATGTTTTTAACTTTGATCCCTATTATGTCCCCTTAACATTTGTTTGGAGCTCAAATAAAGTTATTCAGTTAGATCCAATGTCCAAGGAACCTATATCTAAAATTTCAAGTGTTTAGACCCCAAATTGTCGGAGGAGTTTTGGTAGAGTTCTCAAAGGTCAAATCGTTGAAATTTGACCCCTTACCAGCAATATTTCTGGCCGAAAACCGATCCAATGGATGTTCCCACATGTCAGTACACTGTATATCAAATTTCGAGTCTGTAGACTCAAAATTGACAGAGTTATTGCATAGGGAAATGTACACAGACACACACACAAACACACAGACACGTTCACTTTGATAGATAGATAGATAGATAGATAGATAGATAGATAGATAGATTTCCCTTTTTTACATTTAACTGCAGATAGTTCACTTCCCTTAAATGAATATGACTTTTTTGGTAATTTTGAGAATTGCTCTTTTTTGAACAAACACTCTTAAGAGCAGGAATAACTTCTTCACCATACTTAAGGTTTCCTTAAGTTTTGTATTTTTAAAAAGTTTTATATGAGACCATTGGGAATTATTACTTTGTCTGGAGAATTTTTCTTCTAGCTTTGAAATTTTGAGTTGCTGCGATTTTAGCCTGTTTTGTTTTTTCTTTTTTGAAAAGGAATACCATTTGGTTGCTGATTTTTACTTCGGAATCCTGAAGCTGATTTGATCGAATCTTAAGAGAATTTAGGTCAGCAGATTTAAACTGAGTCATAATTTGTATTGTTTTCTTGTTGTTGTTGTTATTGTTAATGAAATATATTCTGCTTTTCTACAGAACATTGATATGAATAAAATTCATGTATCCAGTCCGAACAGAGTACGTTCGTGGTATTCCTTAATACATAGATTTTTAATTTGTTGTTTTTCCCAATAGTGTAACATAGATCAAAAGTTCTCCTTGAAAGTTCATTTGCTGTTTTGTGTGATCTCAACATTGTGGGTCTAGACGATTTTTTCCATGTATTAAATTTAAATTTAATATCGAAAAGTCTGAACCTAAGTTTAATTACATTTTAATTTCTTGATCTCAAATTTTTACCATCACATATTTGCATTACCCTTTGTTGTTTTTGGTTTCCATGAAATGCACCCAGGTTTTATTTTTATTTCTGCAATGAGATCTTTTGTGTCCCATTGTTTACATGCCAAACATTTTTTCACAGATATGGGCAGTCTCTAACCCAATACAGATTTCCACATCGATTACAAGGGGATGAAATTTTCCTTTCTGAAAATTCTTTTTTGGATATGTGTGGCCATTTTCCTAGTTTATGTGTTATTTGTTACATGTATTTTCGATCGTTTAGCTACTTTTTTTTTTCAATGCCATATTCAGTATCCTCTGAGTCTTTTTTAATAATTTCTATTTTCTGGTAGTTTTCTGTTAATTTTTGTAGAGTTAAACTCGATTTAAGCTTTCTGATTTCAGCATCTTAGTTTGATGTCAGTCCTTGCGAAAATACTAGACATTTAAAAATTTTCACACTGACGTCTGATAGTTTAAATTCGTTACATTGTTTATCAACCATGGCCGCATATGTTGCAAAGTCATCTTTGTCGTTTTTAACCAAATTCAAACATTTCCATAGTTTATAGAACATTTTAGACTTTTGGGCTAAAAAGTTCAGTAAGAAGCTCCACGATATCGGCAAAAGATAGCTCCGAAGTTTAACGTGGCAAAATAAAAACCCCAAATTTATGTTCAACAGTCTCCAATTTGCATAATTGCAATCAAACTTTTTTCTGGTTGGACCGGTCTATAGACTAAAAAAAGTCCTCATTTCTTCGGTAGTAAGCTGAAAATGACTTAACTTCTTCTGGTATATAGCAGTTGTCAATCGCATTCCATATAGAGGCTTGTGAAAATAAGGTATTATTCTCAGTGAACACATTATATGTTACGACTTGAGCAAGTAACTCCTCCAGATGCTGTTTCCACTCAAATAACTGTTTTTTTTTTTGTAGTTGTTCTCGCTTTTCGTCTGTATGTTGTTAATGTTTGAATAATTGTTGTTGTTGAATTTGTAATTATTCCCAAACATACAAAAAACGAACACGGCAGCCCTAATTCACTACGGCAGTGCAATTGACACATATTGTTATGCATCATCTATTCCATTTAAACTTACACATCTTGCTATAAATTATTTAATCACTTTAAAATTACACATGCCATTTCCCATTTCTTACATTACAATTATTTACATATTGTTAAATTTAAAACAATTACATCATAGCTTTCTATACATCACATCCGGTTTTAGCGTCCTATATTTACCTCAATTAGATTTAAACCAACTAGAAAACATTAAAAAATAATTAGCAACACATACAATATACTCCACATTTTCTTGTATTTTTCGTTTCCTTATATACTTTTTGATACCTCTGGTGGGGAAGGGGGGGGGTGATATTCATTATTTATAAATTACATGTTTTTCTTTTTTTTTCATTTATAAAACTTTCGATATCTGATTATTTCAGTTACATTTATTTATTTTGTTTTTTAGGGGGCTTTGTATTTATTTTGTTTTTGCAGATAGAAACAAAAAACCTTCATTTGTTTTGGGTGTGTTTTTGGGGAGTTATTTAAGATATTCTAAGATTTAAACAATTACGTTGCAGATTTCTTTACATCATATCAGGTTTCACTATCCTATATTTATCTTGATTACATTCTAACCAACGAAGCCACATTTCTTGTCTTTTTACTTTCTATTTTTTTGTGGAGGGAGGGGTCATTTGTTTAAAAATCATTTTCTTTCTTTAAAGATTGTAATGTAGGGTATGGGGCAGCATAACCAGCTGCCAACATAACCCTGCTTTTTACTAAAGTCAACCGAGAGCTCTTTTTAGTATCCTCGTTGTTCCCTTAAGTGTAATTGTCTGGATTTCTTTTGCACTTTGTTCACCAGGAATATTAGTTAGGTAGGACTTCAGGTTCTTCTTCATAAGCCCTGTAGCACCTATAATAACTGGTATGTGGAATGGTTGATATCTCCCTATGCTAACGTGTCCCGCCCCCCCCCCCATTTTTATAAACACAGCGAATTCAACAAGGGCTTGCGTTCTTTCTTGATTTTGTTTTAATAGTAAAAAAAAACATGACGTTATTTCAATTTCGTCACTGTGGACCAGTGGATAAAGGAGCAGAGTCGAAATATAGGGGTTTCAGGTTTGCACCAATATAACATAGTCTTTTTTCTTCTTTTTTTTTTGATGGAGAATGTTTTAACATTGAAAAAGAGTTATGTACTCATTCTACATTCTGATAAGTGAAATTATTGTAGTAATTGATAAAAACAATATTCAAGAATAAATACACTTAAGAAGTTTTATTTCATTTCATTAGGATCGGATTACATATTTTACTTCTTAAATAAAATTTTTGCTTCTTAATAAAACTTTGAGACCAACTATTTTTAAGCATGGAGGGCGGTAATTAACCAGTCAACATTACCACATCTTCAACACCTAAATGGATGTTTTTTGTTTTTTTCCCCTCTCTTCACCCGGCATGTTTACTGAGTCAATTTTTTTTTTGCTTCCCTCCCCTTGCTGCTATTTATTTATTTATTTTTTTTACGGCTGGGAGTTGATCGATATTCTCTCCAACCGCCTTTGACATTCTTACCATGAGGAGTTGGGAATGTCTATTCTGAATGTCGTTTGTAACATTGAGGAGGTTAGGGGTTGGGCAGCAACAACAGCAACCATACTTTAACTTTCTTTGAAAGGGGAGCACGCTTCTATCGAGCAACACCAGTTAGCGGGTACTGCTGATCATTTTTAACCAATCAAATGTTACTCAACTTCACCCAACGATTATTTTATTTTTGACAATCAATCATGTTAAGTTTTTTTTCAGCCAAGTGCGTGTTCATGTCAAGTGCACCTATTTCTGTTAAATGACCTTCCAGTACATCTGACTTTGATATTTAACATTTCCAATCAGCAAGTATTTTATGTTTGAGAAACACCAAACTTGTTTTACTGACCTGATGCATGTCTATACCAATTGCTCCTAGTTCTGTTAGGTGACCTTTTTTAACATTACTCATTATTCTATTTTCCAAAATGTTTATACATGAACATTTTCATTGTATCTCTCTTTACCACCCCCAACAGATTGCAATAAAATAATTAAAGAATATCAACTAATGTGTGCTCTGTAATAATCTATTATATAAAAGTGAAAATGTGTGTGTGTTTCTGTGTGTGCGCGCTTTTATTGTATGTCCGGCAAAGGTTTTTTTCGAGTGAGGAGTGCTCGGGAGGGTTACTGTTTCTTAGAACTTTTTATATACTCCCTAGATTATAATATCTATGATTTACGAAAGAAGGTCATGTCTATCTTTTATTTGAGTGACTTTGACATGCTATTTTTGTGTTATTTTTGACTCTGCATGTATTTGTTTGGCTTTTCCGTATATATAAGCAAAACTGAATCCATAGCAAAGGAAGCTTTCTGGCATGTGTGCCAGGGACGTCAATAAAGCAATGAGCTTTGATTAATGCGGGCAAAACCTGTCATATCAGACAATCGATATTCATTTGGAGACACCCCCTTTTATAGGGAGCTGGCTTTACAACAAGATGTTGGGGAAACAAACAAATATGCAAAAATCTGGCTTGCAGCCAAACTTAAGTGCGGCATTACATTTCTCTATGGCGTGATGTTTTACCTTATTAAATTTATGCACCTGCCACTTAACCTTTTACTCATTAAATTTCAACCATTCTCACTTCGGCTACCCTCGTAGCATCGTGGTAAGTTATCAGGCTACCACTTTCGGTTCCACCATCGCCTTAAGGCTTCAGGTTCGAGCCTACATGTCTACCAAAACTCCCCTCCCACAACCACCAACAAACACTCGGGCAATGCTGGGACCCGCCCCACTAGTCTATATATATAAAAGACAAAATGTCGGCGTGTGTTTTTATATGTCCAGCAAAAGCTTTTTTCACAAGGTTTTACGGGGGGCAGGGGAGGGTTACTATTCTTTAAAACTTTTTATATACTCCCTAGATTATAAATCTACAATTTGTGAAGGGACGTCGTATCTAGATTTATTTTGATCGACTTTTATAAAATTCACATTATTCCATCCTCTCGCGTGTTTGTTTGTGCTTTTCGTATAAAAGTGAAACTAATGAAAAGCGAAGGCAGTTTCTTGACTTTTCGTGCCGGGATGCCCAGAAAGCAATTAGCGTGGATCAGTATTGAGAAAACCCATCATATCAGACAATTGCTATTCATTTGGACACTCCTTTTTTGTGGGGAGCTGGTTTCCCAATATCGTTGGGAAATGAAACGGCAGAAAGCTTAACTAGCCTCCAGCCAATGTTCGTTTCTGCAAGTCAACTTTTTCATTGACATCGCTAAATTTCAATGTTTTTCACTTCCTATGGTCTTGCAGTGGTAAGATCTCACATTTTCTTTCACTTTCTTTTCCGCCTAAGGGTTTGTCATGGGTTCGAATTTTGTTTTTCTTTTACACCTACAAACACCTGGGCAATGCTGGGTAACTCTGCTAGTAATAAAATAAAATAGAATGAAAAGAAAAAGAAATGATAAAGTTTCTGAGGTCCATTTTTATATGCTAATAAATAAAAGATAACAACAAAAAGAAAATAGAAGTGATCCTTAGTATTTAGTTCAGGTTCCTTCTTCTCCAGGCTATATCATATAAAAGTAAACATCCTGATGCATGACTGTCTGATCACTGGCGCTAATTGCTAAACTGATATCTAGTAAATGATATTTGACAAATCCACATGTGTTTATGCTCGTTTTATGTTTACATATAATTTATCTTCCAATTTCAAGCATACTATGCACTCAGGCTATTATCATGTGTAGTACATGTTGTTAACAGTCTGACCCATGGAAAAGAAAATCATAGGGTCTTATTTTTTTTTTCAAGATGGTGTATATGCAGCTTAACAATAGGACTAGTTGTATCAGCTTAAATATCACAATTAAAATGTTGTAAATTCCTACTCTATCATGAAATTTCCACTTACCTCCCTTCAGATCAGTATAAAACTTATCAAAGGGTGTTTCTCTCTTTTATTTAGCAATTTTCAACATCGATATGTTAATTTGTTTTTCCATTAAATGAAATCTATTTGTTCTTCATCCAGCAATTTATCATTATAACTAGTAATCCTGTAATCAGTCTGATGTATCTTATTATGCCAATTAAGCCCATGGGACTCCCTACGTAACTGTGAATCCTCCAGACCTCTCTGAAAATCTACCAACATTTATTTGTTCTAGAGTATCAAGCATATGAAGATTAGAGTAAGAAACAATATATCAATTATATCTAAAGTATTGAATAATTTTTCTTATTTTATTAAATGATTAAATAATCTAGAAAAAAGTTAACAAATATTTTTCAATGAAAGATAAAAGATCTACCTGTAGTTGGTATAGTGGTAGGTATTGTAGTTGGTATAGTGGTAGGTATTGTAGTTGGTATAGTGGTAGGTATTGTAGTTGGTATAGTGGTAGGTATGGTAGTTGGTATAGTGGTAGGTACGGTAGTTGGTATAGTGGTAGGTATGGTAGTTGGTATAGTGGTAGGTATGGTAGTTGGTATTGTGGTAGGCACTGTAGTTGGTATTGTAGTAGGCACTGTAGTTGGTATTGTAGTAGGCACTGTAGTTGGTATTGTGGAAGGTATTGTAGTCAGTATAATCGTAGGCACGGTGGTTGGTGCGGTAGTAGATATGGTAGTTGGTATAGTAGTAGATATGGTATTGTGATAGGTATTGTAGTTAGTGTTGTGTTCGGTATGGTATTTTTTATTATAGGTATGATAATTGCCATTATTGTAGGTATGGTAGTTGGAATTGTGGTAAGCGCGGTAGTTTGTATTATGGTAGATACAGTGGTAGGTATGGTAGTCGGTATAGTTGTTGGAACAATAGTAGGAACAGTGTGATTAATATTGTAGTTGGAAAAAAAGTTATCGCAAAGATTGTAATATTTTATCAACATAATGTAAATGTAAATCTTTTAAAATATTTAAACATTAAAGATATATATATTTTGATAAGATATCCAAGTGATTTAAAAGACATATGTACCTTGATTAAATTATCTTAAAAAATGTTAATATTTTCTTAAAGAAATTAATTAAAAGAAATGGTATACGAGTCAGGGTCAATGATATATATTTATTCAGAAAATTATTATTCCAAAAGATATATTTTATTACAAGAAATTAGCAGTAACGGAGAAGTGATGGATATGGAGGAGAGAGGGGTATCAGCGAGTCAAACAGAAAAAAGTGTGTATATATATATATATTATGGAATTAGTACACATCAGTAGATGTTAGCATATATTGATTTGTTTGGTAGCTAATAACTTAATAACAGATAAGAAGCAATTTTTTATCTAAAATTATTTTTCATTGCCTCAGAGATTCGTGTATTTCAATATTGTGATGAAATGTTTATAATTAATGTTTTTTCTATGTTGCTTGTGTGATTCACAATTCCATATAATCAGACGTCTTCTACAGGTTTTAATGTCTAAAAGGCATTGCTAGCAAACTGTAAGATGAACATAAATGCTACCTTTAATAACTGTTTATTTTATGATTCTGCCTGGCACACATGTTGTATCATTAATATGGCAAAACATATGAAAATCGTGTCCACATAAAGAATAAAATATTCCAAACGCGTCTGCAGCTATTTATCAATTGAATAGCAAATAATTTTACTTTAACAGAAACTATCCAGATTTATCTTTATTAATAATATATTTATCCTTGTTTTTTTACACATAGTCAGTCTCTCCGTTCTTCCCTTTTTCTGTGACATTCACATAAACTCTAACATATTTCTAGTTTTTTCAGTATATTCACTGCACTAGCAAAAAACAAAAAAACAAAACAAAAACAAAACAAAAACAAAAGAAGAAATAAAGAAAATTCAGTACATTTGGTTAGTTTTCACTTCAGAATAATACATAGTCATAACTATTGGCCATTTGCCATATATATTTCCAACTCTTGGCCATTTGCCAGACATATTTCCTGGCTATACTATAAGTACTTTACAAATTTTTAGTGAATCTCAATTAAATAAGAAATGATAAATAAACCGAAATTCAACATTTTGGCCATGTGGTACTGGTACATTTAATATGAAAATCCTGGTGGCAACTTTCTATGATAGTGGTTCTTTAACTTTCCAGGGATCATAGCACACTGCAGCTATACACCACATTTTATTTAAATATTATTTTTACTCAGTTAAAAAGAACAAGATGGAAATAATAATGGAACTGTCTGTTTAAAACTATGCAGGTAGAGACTTTTGGTTCCATGACTTAACAGAGTTTAATTTTGAAATATTAAACTAAATCTACAAAACATTTTTAATAAGAAAAATATCGAAGAACTAACAGATGTATTTGGCGTTGTCTGGCATTAAATGTAACGTTAGATTTCTAAAAAAAAAAAAAAGAAGTAAAAAACGGAAAGAAAGTGAGACATGTGCATACAAGTATTATGTTTTTTCTAAACAGTTAACTTCTTGTAAGTAAAAACAAGAAAAATACTTGAGCTGAGATTGAAATCAAAACCTAAAGTCAGTGAGTCAAGTATAATAACAATTAGATCAGCTTGCTGCAATCTTTAAAAAGTGTTTTCAAACCTACTTATTTTTAACGTAAGGAAGTTGTCATGTGAACGATTCGCGCATGTGCAGTCGTGAAATAGTTGACAAATAAAAATCCGATGACCACCCCGCCAAGTACTAATTTTTCGATTTTGACCCCCTTAGCAACCCATTTTTCCGGATGAAAACCGATTAAAACGTTTTCCATATGTCTGAAGACATTATATACCAAATTTCAAGTCTGTAGATAAGACATTCGTTGACTATCAATATATAGGTTGAGTAGCGTCCTCACACACTTACACTCCCACACACATTCCCACTTTTATAGATATATAGTTAGATTATTAGCAATTAATCCTTATGTACAATAATACTTGAATATTAAATCAATATTATAAAAGGGATTTTAATTTAAAAAAATAATTCATAAAATGACTTACCTGTTGGAGCTGTGATAAATAGAATACATAAAAATATTAATTGAAAATATACATTTTTTTATTAATAAAACTTACAATTAAATATTCAAGCAATAAAACAATACATTTTTATTCATCAATTTTAAGCAAGTAAAATTTTATATAATTTTAAGGCAAAAAATATTTGAATTATCAGGGAAGGAGACATCCTTACAGACTGAGAATTTCTTTTGTATCAATTCAGGGTGCCCTTTTTTCTTTTTTTTTTTTTGGGATGGGATTTTACCCACATTAAAAGCTGACCATATGCCTAACTCGTCCCTCTTGGAAAGACAAGCAAATATGAACACTGGTTGAGTCATAATAACACTATATCCTTTTGGTTCGGAGCCAAGTGTAGTACTTGCTCTGATGCTGCACATAGTTTTTCAGTGAAGCGAAATCTTCTAGACCGAGGCAATATTTATGCTTGCTCCAATCCAGGGTGTTTTCTTTTCTTTTAAGGAACTGGATATTATCCCACATAAAAAATGACCTTGTGTCAGACTATTCCCTCGTGAGGAGGCAAGTAAATAGGAACATTAGCTGATCCTTGTTGAAAAAACTGTCCACCAGATTACGAATTGGTTTGGATTACAACAATAAGTGATAAAAATGTCCACTATTATAATGGGTAATATCTACCTGTTACAGTTTTAATTCATGTATGACTCTCATTGATTCCAATGATTTGGTGCTAAATCAGTTGACTGATACACTTCACAGGCTCTGACATCCAATTTGGTCATTTTCTTAGACATCGATGAGTCAACAAACCGTACAAACTACAATGTCTTTTTTCATACTTAATATTTCCACAATGTTTTAATTTGTTTCTAATACCATTCTCATAGCAACTAAACCTGCATTCACCTAGACCTTCATTTGATGCACCATTTGTCATACTCTTCATTAAAATCATTAAAAATAAACGATTCGCTTTATTTTGACAAGTTATTTCATTATTTTCTTGGAAATTAAACGAAAATGTTATTTTTAATTTTGAAATAACTCTTTTTATAAGTTTAAATAGATAGTGAATATAAATAATATTTTAAAATCATATTTATAATCATATTTATAGAAATAAATCTATTGCATTTGACACATATGCAATATTAAAATTTACAACAATTGTTAGAACAATGTTAGTATTAATGACAAATATACTCACTTAACTTGCTACAAAGTTCTACACTCAATTCTGTTTCCACTGGTCTGTTTGGAAATGTCTTCTTAATTGTAATAACAATCTCAAGCAATTCACTTGTTTGATTTAATGTAATTATGTCAGTTGGATTGACATTCTGAAATTGAATCAAACAAAAAATTGTATATTAGAATCAAGTTAAAATATAGTTTTGAACAATTAAAAATTGCATCATGCCATGAAAAAAATAATGTCATATACACCCAATATTGCACAATCTGATTTTAATGATGCTTACAAAAATAAAAAAAAACACACACACACGATTGCATATCTGTACATACACACAGACACACACAGACACACACACATATATATATGCATAATCCTAATCCTTCACTAGAAAACATCAATGATAGCTCTAGAATGCTGTATCCTCAATGGCCATATTTCATTTGCATACATTAGCACCTTGTAGACTCATGTTTGATAAATTCTACCCTTAGTCAACAACATTAAAAATCTACTGGTTAATTATGACAAAACATCTTTAAACTTTCCCAATCCATTCCTAACTCTTGCTATCACACCAGTCTAAGCTACTCTCTTTGTTTCTGTGGTGTTACTAAGCTTACAAAATTCTAGATATTCTCAACAGTTACCCAAATATATTTTCTTCACATCAGGGTTCTCATTGACTCAACTCAAATTGCCTGTAATACTCCTGAATTCCTTGAATATCCAATGCTTACAAGTACAAAAAAATTGTGTTGCTCCCAACTCACTTTCTACAAACTGAGCATGAAACTTGTCTATTTCTTGGGGCTTTTCAGTACTATAACCATTAATAATCAATTTGTTCTGTGTAATTTTCACTTTCAGAACATTACTTTCCATAGCATTAATTTAAAAAAGTAAACCTTACATTATTTCACAGGTAATAATTAAATTATCAGCATAAAACATCTCTTCACTTGGGCAGGAAACCAATCAACTTATTTCTTATTACTTATTCAATTAACTTATTTCTTATTAATTATTTACTTATTCTCGTACCGGTTTCTGGACTTCAATAATTTTTACCCCTATTTAGAGGGTTTCACTCTTAACCTTGTAACAGTTGACAACTTTACTAAATTCCCAGTCTTTCAGAACACACTCTTTTATGATCTGATTTGTCAAGTGTGTGATCCTCTCAGTCCCTGTTCCATATACAACCTTAAACATTTATGCAACAACACTTATTCCTGAAACTCATCTTTTGCATCTTCATTCAAACCACATTTTAATGCATAAACAATTATTTTTACGAGATTTTTCTCTGTAAACATCAACTTAAACATTATAATACGATCAATAACATAATTAGCATAAATCATTTTATTTACTTATTTCCCTGCAATGAAAATCCAACATCACCTATTTACTTTTCATTTTCAATCCAAAACCGCTTATATCTTGCATCCTCTTCAACAATCATTTTGACAGAATTTACCTTTTCTTTCAGTTTCTTAGAAACAACATAAGTCAATACATATTTGCTCAAGAGACTAAACAATCTGTCCTTATCTTGAATGTAAAGGGCTACTATTTGGGATAATGCCTACAGGAAGAGATTAGCAGTGAGATGTCTGTTCACATTACATTTAAACTCCTGCAGTACAGTCAGGAAGCAGAAAAACAGTTCTACTACTAGAGTAGAAGACTTTCCGGCATCTAGAGATCTTAACACTGAAGGAGTGGAATTTTGCTGTTTGATAGGTTAGTTGGGGGTATGTACATTGTATGTATATTGTACAACTGTGCTATGAGTCCATCAAAGCACATTCTATTAAAGTACTAGTAAAACAAGCACAGGGATACAATATTGCACTGATGGGACAGGAGTGTGAGCTTAATTGATTGTGCGAGGCCTATTAGATTGGAGACTTTTTCTTGGACCTTGTCCAAGAGGAAGATACTAGTGGTAGATGCACCATCCCACATGTGGCAACAGTACTCCATGCAAATGGTGGCTTTGTAGAAATACAGAATACTCTCAAGTGTGAGTAATTTTCTAGCACGATATAGGGAACCCCTCACCTTCTTTGCTCAACATTGGCAATGTCATCGATGTATGTTTTTCAATTCATGTTGTCTGTGAATGTTAAACCAAAGAATTTGAACAAGAAACTCTCATGCGATGTGTTATTAGTTATGGCTATTGGTGGTTGAGAAGGTTTCTTGTTATTGTTGAAGAAAAGCAGCTTAGTTTTCGTAGCATTTAATGTTATCATCCATTTCACTACAGACTGGAGGTCATTTTCTAGGGTTTCTGCCATTACCAACATATATTTCCATTCAGTTTTTCCTTCATGTCTATTATAAAGCATGGTGTCATCAGCAAATATACTCGTTTCAGATATAATTTTATCTGGGAAGGCGTTTATGAAAATCAGGAATAATAAATGTCCAAGGATCAACCCCTCAGGCACTTTTATATTAATATCATGTTGCTCGGCTGTACACCTATTGAGAACAATCTAAATTTTTCTCTTGTCTAAACAGGACCTGATTATATTTAACATTTTTTCAGTAATACTGCATGATTTAATTTTCATGAGAATACCATTCATACCAGATCATGTTAAAGTCTTTGGATATATTAAGGGATACTGCCCTATTTTTCCCTGCCTTAGCCAGTGTTCAGAGATAGCGATTAAAATATTCACAGTAGAATGGACTTGCTTAAATCGATATTGTAGGTGAGAGAGAAGAAAGAAGATTGGCTTTTACAAGGTGGTGAACTAGAGCTTGACTGATTAATGACCCAAAGATTTTAGCAAAGAGGGAGAGGAGACTGACGGGGCAGTAATTGAGCAGATCAGTTCTTTCACCAGAATTCTTGTATACTGGTACCATAGAGGTAATTTTCCAGCTATCTGAGAAACAAGAGTTAGTAGAATACATGGACTAGCTCAATGGAAGATTATTTTAATAGTAGTTCAGGGATGAGATCAGACCCACATGCCTTGGAGGTATCTAAGTTTTTATGATATAACAAATATGAGAAGGGGTAATTTTCAGATCATCAAATGTGGCTTTTGTCCACATAGGAAAATCTGGAGGGAGTGATTTCTGGGTTCTAAGGTGGAGTTCGAGGCAAATAGCCAGACAATAGTTCAACCTCATCATGGTTGTTGGATAGTGGAGGAACTATTGATCGTCCTTTATATACTATACTATTAAAGATTGTCTTAAAATCGAAAGTTTCTAAAAATGAAGCAGTGATTAAGACTTTTGTTTCTTTTCCTCAATTCAATCTAGGCCATTGTTTTATAATATTTAGAAGTTACAGAAAGATAAAGTCAAATATTTATTTATTTATTTATTTTTTTTTTTTGCAAGGGCATGTTGTGACCAATCACTTGTAATGGCTGCAAACCGCATAACAATTTAGGTAAGAAAGGCACTGATCCTGTGCTGAGACATCATGATTAATAGAGAGCCTTATGGAGAGGGTGTGCAGTTGACATATTTTATAGCCCTAGAAAATATTTCAGCATTCTACATGTGTGCATGTAACATCTGTTTTAATAGATTATGGTTCATAATGAAGTAAATAGTATTTTTATATAAATTAGTATTTTCATTTATATACACACATAAGAAGAGAAAATATTTCCAATTTATTCATTAAGCTAAACAACAAACACATATATTTAATCATAATATATTCAAAGAACAATAGCATTTTATTTAAAAAAATTTTTTACTCACCTTATATTCAATAACTAAACCATTTATATAAGTAACAGTCAGATTATAAGAAAGTATATTTGTTGTATTCACAAGACTCATCCTAACTGGAACTTTTGGCTTCAGAAAAGTTACAGTGATTCTTGGACCATCATCTTGTACATCAAAACTGAACACACCATCACCAACAACAAGCTCTCGGAAATGATCTTGATTGGTTGAGGTACGTATATCCAGAGCATCATTATCAATATTCTCATATGTTATTTCTTCATCATGAGCACATATTGCTGCAAAAAGATAAAATAATTATTACCATCTTTTATATGCATACACCAATGGAAGCATTTTACAATGATTTCTGTTTATTAATCATCAATCATGTACAAGTTTAAAAACAATTGAAATTTACTGTTAGAATAAACATTCTCCCATTATTAATTAAAATTTTCTAATGGATTTCATAATCATGAAATAGAATAGGTTTTAGGGAAATTTATAAATCATTGCTGCAAGACTAAGCTCTAACATATTCACATTCATATGCTCTATATAATTACTGCAGAAAAATATCATGACTATAGATTAATTCAGTAAAACATCTTTTTTAAAACTAGCAAAAACAGATTTGGTAGCTGAATCAGATAAGAACCTAGCAATTTAACTGCAATGTTTGTTTTATTTTTACGTTTTATTGAATTAATGTTCCGTGATTTTAGAATATTCTCTTATCTATATTTTGTTCTGATATTTAAGGCAATAAGCTTTAGAGTGGAATGTGGACACAGTGGTAGTAGTCCTTATCAAAAGATATAATAATTTTAGTTTTAAATAAATGTAAAACACATAATAGCTGTTGGTACAGTAAGAATAGTTGTTGGTATCGTTGTTAGAATTGTTGTTGGTACAGTGGTTGGAATAGTTGTTGGTATCGTTGTTCGAATAGTTGTAGTAACTGTGGTGGATTAAGTTGTTCGAACAGTTAGATGTGATTAGTATTGTGGTTGGTAAATATTGTAAAATTTTATTCTACAATAGTTAAAATTGTTATTTGAATATTGTGTAAACAGTTGTATGTGTAGTTATTGAAATTGTTGGTGGTACATTGGTTGGAAAAGATATAGAGAAAATTTTCATTAAGGAATATTTAATGCTTTTTTACATTTATTTATGAAAAAGAATAATTCATTTTAGAAAAATTAAAATAAAAAGCAGAAATATTTAATGACCCTTTATACACATTTCTAAAGTAAAATAATTAACTCACTTTGAAAATAATGACTATATAAACAATGATATTTGGGAGAAGCAAACCTTGTTTAATAAAAGTTAATCAAATGAAAAGTCATTATATACATAAAAGATTTATTATTTTTGACGGTGATAAACAACTAAATTGAGTTTATATATAATTTAATTACATTTTGACCCCAAACAAGGCACATTGCCACTTTGATGTAGGGGGCTACTATTGAGGACACCGGCTACAGGGGTACTAGGTGGGAAGTTGGGCAGCAAGATGTCGGTTCACGTTATGGATGGATAGATAGATATACATTTCCATGGTAACATAATTAATTCACTTTGAAAATAATTGGAGATATGGCTCTGAGAAAAAAAACTTAAGTATTTATGTTAAATTAGAAAAGCTAATCAAATAAAAATGCATTATATATTTCTTTCAGTTTTTTATGTCTTAATTCAAATTATTTTTGTCTACACAATATAAAAGACCATCTTATAAAATTGTCCCAGAATATAAAAGACCATCTTATAAAATGTTATATTCCAAAATTTTACAAAGTAAGGTATAAAAATTTACTTTAAATTGAATAAAAAAATTACCTTGAATTTATTTTATATAATGTACATTCTGTTGCACTCTCTAAAAAAATCATTGAAAATTTTATTTTATGTAAGGTACATTTTGTTGCAATTTAAAAACATTATCTTTCATCTAGCAATTAATAATATAGATATAAAATTTTCAATGATTTTTTTAGAAAGTGCAACAAAATGTACATTACATAAAATAAATCCAAGGTAATTTGTTTATTCAATTTAAATTAAATTTTTATACCTTACTTTGTAAAATTTATAAATTTTTGTTTTTGTTGTTGTTGTTGTTGTTGTTTTTAATGGAATTGATTCTGCTTTTCTACAGAACATTGATATGAATTAAATTCATGCATCCAGTCCGAACCGAGTACGTTCGTGGTATTCCTTAATACATAGATTTTTAATTTGTTGTTTTCCCAATAGTGTAACATTGATCAAAAGTTCTCCTTGAAAGTTCATTTGCTGTTTTGTGTGATCTCAACATTGTGGGTCTAGACGATTTTTTCCATGTATTAAATTTAAATTTAATATCGAAAAGTCTGAACCTAAGTTTAATTACATTTTAATTTCTTGATCTCAAATTTTTACCATCACATATTTGCATTACCCTTTGTTGTTTTTGGTTTCCATGAAACGCACCCAGGTTTTATTTTTATTTCTGCAATGAGATCTTTTGTGTCCCATTTTTTACATGCCAAACATTTTTTGACAGATATGGGCAGTCTCTAACCCAATACAGATTTCCACATCGATTACAAGGGGATGAAATTTTCCTTTCTGAAAATTCTTTTTTAGATGTGTGCGGATATGTGTAGCCATTTTCCTAGTTTGTGTGTTATTTGTTACATGTATTTTCGATTGTTTAGCTACTTCTTTTTTTCAATGCCATATTCAATATCCTCTGAGTCTTTTTTAATAATTTCTATCTTCTGGTAGTTTTCTGTTAATTTTTGTAGAGTTAAACTTGATTTAAGCTTTCTGATTTCAGCATCTCGATTTGATGTCAGTCCTTGCGCAAATACTATTCATTTTTCAAAATAATCAAAATACAAATCAATAAATATGAACTTACTGTTTGATATAAATGGAATGGTGAAGGTCTTATTATTTTAAGAATATGATCTCTTTTTAAAAGAAAAGGGATCAAAGAATGTCCTTAAAAAAAGAAAAACATTGAAATATTGTATTGCATTGCTATGTCCTTCTGATACTCATCCATATCTATTTACCAGCAATGCTTCAAACATGCAAACTACCTTTTCTATTATACATACTATATATATATATATATACAGCCATGGTAAAAATTATGGAGCACCTATAAAAAAAAACTTAGATAATAGTTTAAACCTACGCATTTAAAGGTTAAGAACTATACAGTGAACAGTTGAGAGTAAATGTAAAATATTTAGAAGTTTAAAAACCAGTATTTATAAAATTTATAAACAGTAGATTGTAGGTATTTATTTGCTTTAAAGCATCTTCAAGAGTTTTAGCTGAGTTTTATACTAAATTCATTCCAATATTCAAAATGATTCACTGTCATATACTAAAAGTTGTTTCTTAGTTTTCAGGTAATATTTGATTCCGGCCAGTGCTTTAATAGTATATTTAATTGAAGATGCCTCCAAAGCTTTCAGAGATTAAAAAGGCACAACTTATTACTTTATCTCGTGAAGGATATTCTCAGGTAGAAATTTCTAGGGAGATGGAATATTCAAGGAAGGGAGTTCAAACGATTAAAAGGTACAAGGAAAAAATTTTTTCAAAAACAGAAAAGGATAAGGCCGTAAAAAGTCTACAAAAGCCATGGAAGACAGATCTTTGAAAAGAGCATCCCTTGCAGAGAGGAAGAAAAATTATCTGGAGCTTGCTGCTGAACTTAGAGGGGAAGCAAGCAAAAACATATCAGCTCAAACAGTGAGTAGAAGGTTATTAGAATCGGGATTAAAAGGATGCAAAGCAAGGAAGAAGTCTCAGGCCAACAAGAAAAAAACGACTCCAATTTGCAAAATAGCATAAAAATTGGACACTTGATGATTGGGCCAAAATTGTTTTGTCTGACGAAAGTAACTTTGAGGTAATTAACAGCTTCTATTTTCTAAACTTTGAACAGAACAATTGAAATTTTTATGTGAATACACATCCATAACACCTATTCAAAAATTTTAGCAAATTCTCATTTTTTTCATCAGACTTTTGGCACATCTGGAGCGGTAGGGAAGGCATTTCATTCTGATTGTGTGGTCCCAACTGTCAAATTTGCAGGATGAAGCATAATGGTTTGGGGCTTCATAGCTTCCTCTAGGCACTGGACTGTTGTACATATGTAAGAGCAGAATGAACTCCACAATTTATACTAACATGCTGGACCAGGTTTACTAAACCTCTTTGACTAAAATATTTAATAATAACATTTCAAGTGATGTAATCTTCATACAAAACAATGCCCCAAGCCATACGTTAAAAGTTTCAATGGGTTGGTTTGAGATAAAAGGGATTACAGTGATGAAGTGGCTCTCTCAATCCTTGGACTTAAATCCCATTAAAACTTTGTGATCCCATCTAAGGATAAGAGTGAGAATGCATAAATGTTTATCAAAAAAAGAATTAAAGGCCAAATTTCATGAAGAGTGGCAGAAAATAGATCCTACTATTTGCAACAATTTGGCCAATAATATGAAAAAACGAATAAAAGCTGTTATAAAGGCAAAAGCAGGACATGCCAAATATTGATTGTTATTAAAATAGATTTATCAATGTTTACTTCACTATTTTTAACCTTTAAGTTTGAATCATAATTTTGATTTTTCATTGGTATATAATATAATTTTGACCATAGCTGTATATATATGGAGGGAACCAAGAAGAATTAGAGAAATTCTTTACAAGGAGACTTCTTGGGATGATGCAAAGCTCGATAATCGAGGTTGGGGCTTATATACAGAAGATTTCTTCAGTTTATTAGAAACCAGATGTAATGACAAAATAGAGCATGAGGATCCTGTGTCTACCATGAACGAACTGTCCAGTATTATTTGTAATATACAGCCAAGAATTATTATGACCTTGATTCCTTACACAAAGAACTTGTCTGTCTCGCTACAACACAGCCAATTTGTGCATTAACAAGTCAAGCTTTGTTAATAATTCGTCATTAAACAAAGCCCCAGCAGCTGCTACAGTCTAAATTGACCCGGGTTGCTGGCTGAGTTTAGGTAATAATTCTAGAATCTTTTCTAACATGGTAGCCAGTTGTTCAGCAGTGTTCTTTTACATGTTCGGGACCAGTATAGCCTGGACTTCAGTAGGCAAACGTAAAAGAACATTTTTTTCTGCCGAGGAGTTCTAAAGTTCTTTTAACCATCTTAGAAACTTTGTAGGGGGCCTCTCACCTAGGTGTTTCTCATGTATGTGTTTGCCTGGACCAACCACAATTTTGCATCATTTGCATATGGAAGCAATGATATGAAACTTACCGCTGCTGTTTAGATACAATGTAAATTTATACAACAGCCAAACCAATACGTTCATTAAATATAAACCACAAAAGAAACTTTATGGACTAATTGTTCTTTAAAATTAGCAAAAAATTGCACACGTAAAATATTTTATGAGCAGGCACTTACAGGACAAAGGCCCAGTTGACCTCCCATTCACTAGAAATAAAAATAAAAATACTAATAACGAACAAGATAAATGAAACTACAGATGCCGCACACTTTGCTCACTAACATTAAAAAAAACACATTTAACATAGGTTACAAATAAGTCTGGTCACTAGATATCTAAGCTCCCCGCTAAAGTAGCACACACAAGAAACAGATGAACGGGAGTTTAACTGGGCCATTGTCCTGTAAGTGCCTGCTCATTGGCTAGTCAGGAAGGGTGTGGTGGAAACTAGAAAGCTGATTGGCTAACTAGAAACTTAAAAGGTGCATATATAAAAACACGAGACAACCATAAAATCCTCGCATAAGCCTGATGAATCCTAGCGGGGATCAAATTTTTTTTTTTTCTCACACAGTGATCACCACTTATCAAGGCCCGGAAGCCACTCAGGGATAAGGGTTATTGCAAGTACATTATGTTAGTGTGGAGATTTGATGAAGTGTTTAATTAGGGGGGCGGTTCATTAGGAATTTGTTAACATTGGACTTGAAGACATCCAAGTTGTAGTCCGGAGGGAAGCAGGCAGACGGAACAGAGTTCCACAGGCGTGCAGTTCTAAGAAAGAAGCTTTGTTCATGGAATCCGCGTTTTGATTTAGGCACAGATATAGAGTGAGGGAAATTTTTCACATGCAAATGCGAAATATTCTGTGTAGCTTAATTGCCATATATATTTTATAACTTACTACTTAGATCTACCTACATATTGAGCACTGTTGAAGTAAATACTTAAAGTTTACACAAATTTATACTTTCGTATATTAATTTATGGGATTAAATGAAGTAGTTACACACACCCACACATATTTATATATATATATATATATATATATATATATATATATATATATATATATTGTTTTAACACAATCAAGACATCAAGGAATAGATTGATAGCAACAAATAGTGTATTTCATCGTTAGTTACAATTCTTTTAAAACTATCCGGAAAAATTCATATACATATATATAAATATATATATATATATATATATATACACACACACACACACACACACATTCAACCCTACCAACGATAATTTAGATTCTGCGATTGGTCAACATTTATTGGATAATCCAGAATGTTTCCTGGCATATAATGATGACTTTTTTTCAATTCTATTTCGAGGCCGATCAAGTAATCATCTGAAAACTCTCGAATCTGTCTCCATTGCATGACTCAGACATTCTCTCTGTCGAAAGAAGAGGTTCATTAACACATTGCACCTTTTAGGTAACTTGTAGGAAGATAACTAAAGGGAATTTTGTCTGGAAAAATATCCCATTTTTCTGCACTTAATCTTAAGAAAAATAAAGATACTTATCTTTCCAGATTTGATAAAGGTGCCGCCGTAGTCGTTCTGAACCGTATTGACTATATTAATAAAATGTTATATTTTAGATGACACGAATAAATTTCTCAAACTTAATTCGATCGACTCTTATGATAATACTTTGAATATTGAAAGCAAATTTCAAAAACGCTTGTACTTCTTATTTAAAAAGAATTATCTCTCCAAAGATATTTATCAGAAAATATGACCCACTTCCCTGAGGCTTCGAATTTATGGTCTCCCTAAAATGCGCGAAGATAATGTGCCTTGTAGATCCATTTTATCCATGATTGGTTTCGCTCAACATGCCCTCGCCTAATATCTCACTGACTTACTTTAGCCTGTCCGTACATTCTATTCCACTTACTGTGTCTCTGATTCTTTTACTTTTTCTAAAATCATTCGAGATACTAACACCAATAAAAATAATTCTTTCTTTTGCTCGTTTGATATTTCCAGTTTATTTACTAATGCGCCTCTTGATGCGACCATTGCTATTTGTTGCGGTGCACTTTATTAATTAACAATTATGCACTAGTTTAAAAACAACTAAAGTAAATAAAAATTATTCATTACATTGAAATGTTTGATTGATTTTAATTTTGCATGGAATTATTTATTAAATAAAACTGCATAAAACTTCGTTTCAAATAAATTTAAAAAAAACATACTTGTTGTAGGTATAGTTGTAGGTACAGTGGTTGGAATCGTTGTTGGTATAGTGGTTGGAATAGTGGTAGGTATAGTTGTTGGAATAGTTGTAGGTATAGTGGTTGGAATGGTTGTTGGAATCGTTGTTGGAATAGTTGTTGGTATTGTTGTTGGTATAGTTGTTGGAATAGTAGTTGGTACAGTTGTTGGTATAGTAGTTGGTACAGTTGTTGGTATAGTAGTTGGTACAGTTGTTGGTATAGTAGTTGGTACAGTTGTTGGAATAGTTGTAGGTACGGTTGTTGGTATAGTAGTTGGAATAGTTGTAGGAACTGTGGTTGGAATGGTTGTTGGAATAGTTGTTGGTACAGTTGTTGGAATAGTTGTGACTGATATTATTGTTTGCAAATATTTTATCACAAAGATCATAACATTTTATTGCACAATGGTTGAAATTGTCATTTGAACGATGTATAAACAGATGTACAGTGGTTCAAATTGTTGGCAGTACATTAGTTGGAAAATGTAAAAAAAATAATTGTCATTAGAATATATTTCATCCAATTTATATTTTTTATGAAAAAAAAGCACAAAGGAGAAATACTTTTTACATATTACAAGTCCGTGTAAATCTATATATATAAAAAGCAAAATGGCGGCATACGTTTTTGTATGTCCATGGAAGGCTTTTTTCACCAGGATTCTCGAGATGGTTACTATTTTCGAGAACTTTTTATATACTCCCTAGATCATAATATCTACGATTTGTGAACGCATGTCATCTCTACATTTATTTTGATCGACTTTTATAAAATTCATGCTACTTCCGTCTTTTCACATGTTTGTTTGTCTTTTTCATATAAATAAACTGAGACTCAACAAAGCAAAGCTGTCAGCAGCCTTTCGTGCCAGGAAGTCTTGAAAGCAATTAGCTTTGATCAATTTTGGGAAAGCCCTTTATATCAAACAATTGCTTTTCATTTGAGAGTTCCCCCTTTTTCAGGGGAGCTTGGTTTCCCTAATATAATAAATAAATGGAATGGTGGAAAGCTCAACGTTCATTTCTGCATCTGCATGAACTCATTCACTTAGCAAATAAACTTTTTGATTGACATTCTAAATTTCAATGTTTTTCACTTCCTATGGCTTCATAGCATAGCGGTAAGATGTCATGTTTTCTTTCACTTTCTTTTTCACCTTCGTGTCATGGGTTTGTCACGAGTTCAAGCCTGCCTGCCTGCCTACTAACACTTTTTTTTTCTTTTACACCTCCAAACTCCCGCTAGTATATATATAGAAAATAATTAAATTTTTTTTAATATAATCACAACTTATAAACAAGCTACAAATAAGGAAAGGAATGTCAGAGCACTCACCCCTATGATAAATCTTCTTTTATTTTCTACACCGATTTATGCCTTCTTATATCATTTTTATTTTTATATTTATTATCTTATATGGTTTTTTACTTTTTAAGCATTGCTTGTTTTAATGTCAAGCCATATTTCAAGTCCCTCACACACACACACACACATACATGTTCCTGAAAGGATGAAACACTAGTGTCTGTAGGTATTAAAAATAATTATAGTAATTATTATATCAGCCTCTTTAAGAACTCGGTTCTTATTGTTGAGCACTCTAAATTGAAATTGAAGTCAGTCACTTAAAGACACATGTGCAGATTATGATGTTATAATCATAAGATCATTATCGCCATCTTGAAATTTATATAAATGTTAATTTCAACTATATTTCTCGCAGTTAATGTTAGACAGGTGGTTTGTTCCTTGCTAATGGGGTCAGAGATGGCTTTGTGCCTGCGTTCAACTCTTCCGACCAGCTGTAATCTGCACTGATGATTCCCAAAAGGATTAAACACTAGTGTCTATAGGTATTAAAAATAATTATAGCAATATTATATATATATATATATATATATATATATATATATATATATATATATATATATATATATATATAGAGAGATATAAATCTAATTATCTTAAGAGTATGAAAAAAGCAATCATCCCCAGTATATCAAAAAGAATATCTAAGATATCACAAAATGAAAATATATTCGATAAGAATAAGGATTAATATAATGAAGTATTACCTCAATCAGGATATCAAGGAAAGATCAAATACATAAAGGCGTTTGATAATTAAAATAGCAGGATAAATTATACAACATCATATAACATGGTGATGAAGGGAAGAAGAAATGTAAAGAATAAAATAGATAAAAAATAAACATAAGAATAAAAAGAATGAAATTAAAGAAGCATATAATAGTAATAATACAGTTAAGAATAAGAGAAATGGGTGCAAAAACAAGTCTGGTTTAATCATCCTTTTAGTGAACAGATACAAAATAATATCCCTAAAGAATTTTACAAAATAATTGATAAGAACTATATGAATTATAGTAGGATGGAATCAGGTGAATTAAATATTGAGAAAAAATGTAACTGTAGAATACCTAATGAATGTCCATTGGAGGGCAATTGCTTAATATATGAAATTGTATACAAATGTGCAGTTAGGGCAAATAATAGTAAAAAGATATACCGAAACCATATTGTATCATTTAACATTGAACCAGGAAAGGAAACAACTTGGAATGAGGATAAGGATAGAAATAATGATATGACAAAAATAAATATTAAAAATAAGAAGAGAAACACAACTGCGTGAGGTGATTGGCTTACAGAACCATGTAAGAAAAAATAGAATTTGAATTAAAATGGTCAATAGTAGATAAAGGTAGAAAATAGAATCCTAGTAAATCAAAAAGATGTAATTTATGTTTACTTGAGTAAACGTAGTGAATTCTAAAGAGAAAATTTGGAACAAAAAATTTCATGTTATTAAAGCTGTCTTCAGAGAAATAAATTCCTATTACCATGCTCAAGACCTGATTAAACGTGTTTAAATTTTTAAAAAAATTAAGATATATGTTGAGAGTGAAATGTAAGTGTTATAAGAGAATGTTAAATTTAATACAAAGATTTTAGGATAGTGCAATAAACAAATTAATGGGTCATTAACTTAACACATAAAAATAAACTAATTATAACCTAAATAAGGGAAATAGAATTAAATTTAAAGTTGATAATCGTTATTGGGAATAAACTAACACCTGAGAAATTTCATTAGCACAAAAAAAGAATCAAACATTAAGTAATTGCAAAATATTGAGACGAACAGATTATGATGGATTAAAATGGACTAAATAAGAAGTTTGAAGCAAACTAGGTGAAAAATTGAACCTAGACTGATATAAAGAGAATAATATTAAAACTACAAATTTTAAAATTAAGCAAAAGAGATTAATGAATACTAAAGTCAAAATATTAAAGTAAGAATACACACGAATTTCGATAAAATTATGAATCGATAAATATAGGCAAACTTGAGTTATATCTCTTACACCATAATGATATACTGAATAATACAGAATAGTAAATATTAAAAAAAAAATAAAAATAAAATGTTTATATTGAGATAAAACTTGAAAAGATAGATTTAACATTTAAATTATGTACATAACCAGTATGTGATGAAGATAAATTTTAATTGATATTATTTAAATAAACCTTTTAATTATAATTTAAAAAAAAAAAAATAACATGTAAAGGAAAAAAAAATCAACAAATATATGGCAATATGTAAATAAATATTTATACAAAAGTCGGGAAAATACAGATATGAATAGTTGGACATATAAATAGAGACTACAATTTGAAGGGGTAGATTATAGAACTTGGGGAATAAATTGATAAAATAAATAAATTGGAGAGGGAGAAATAATTATAAGAATTAGAAAAAACATTAAAAGATTAAATGAATGTAAAACAGGAAATTGATGAAGTATCATATTAAAAGAAGAAATTCGAAAATGGGAGATTAATCAATTCGAAAGCAACCAAAAAATAAATAAACAAATAATAGAATAATATGATGAGAAAGAGGTGAGTCTAACCGCTTGATCCTTTAAAATAGGGATTATGAATATATTTATACATATATAACAAATATATTTTAGTGTCTGAAGCTATTTTTGGAATATTTTTAAATGATATAATGTTTAAATTTGTCCAAATAGTTATGAAACAATCGTAACACACAGAAATACACCATATGATGTTTTCATTTCATATTTTCTTGTCTTGATTTTGCAAAAATATTATGTATAAAGGAAAACAAATATATATATATATATATATATATATATATATATATATATATATATATATAGTATGAAAATATACTTATGGCTGGTAAGCTATAGAGAAACGTTTATGTTTCATTCCAGGAAATCATCAGACTAATTGCTCTACTAATATCTACTAATGTATAGAGCACAGTTGAAATAAATACTGAAAATATATACTAATACATCTCTTAATAAATTCTGAGCCTAATTAATAAAAACCACACCTTTTAGGCAAAATTCTACTTTATTACTCAGCATAATCTCCTTCTGAGATTCACTGATTACAATGCTTCTCTTACAATTTGATGCCTTTTTTTCATAAAACAATTTTTTTGGGGGGGAGTTTCTGATATCATGCCTTCACTATAACTAAAAAACAATGTGATTAGAGCAATTTATTTGGCCAAGGACACCGGACATCATAATAGTGAGCTGGAAGGAAAAAAACTTGCTAAATTGTAGATATAATTGTTTTAGCAGATGACTAAGTAAAGACCTAGAAGCTGAATATGAAATCCGAAGAAAAAATATATAATACCAATAATTGTAGGGGCACTAGGAATTTTCTTATACTAACT